>NC_092416.1:172587520-172891606 GCF_040894005.1 Engystomops pustulosus
TTACATAATCTTCTTTTCCTCTGAAATTCACGCACTGGCAAACATCCATGCATACTCTGCCACACCACATCACACTGTTTATTCGACATACCATCCATACCAATTTTCTTCCATACCTTCGCAACATTCTCACCAAACACACCAGCAATTTCACACATTCCTTCTTTATCACTTATCACTTTTTTAATTTTCTTTTTATTCCTCAAATCATCACACTTTAAATCCCCTAAACCATACTTAATAATGAATTCATAAATCCACTCATACCATCTTGCACACTTAAACGACACAGGCTTCCTCAGATCCACTTCAAACCATTTCAAACGTACAAAATATCGTCCACTCGCATACCTACACATACTTGCTAGACTTGTATCTTTCCCAATCACACCCACAAAAAAGAAAACTAAATTCACACCAAAATAAATTTCTAAATCAGGAAAACCCAAACCCCCATTTTCTCTTTTCTTAATCATAATCTCTCTCTTAACTCTCTCCAATTTAGAATTCCATAAGAAAATAAATAAAACCCTTTGTAAACCCCTTAACTTATTATAATCAGGTGGAAACACCAAAGCAACATACAACAAAATCGGCAACACAACACTCTTAATTACTAAAATTTTCCCAGTAAACGATAAATCACGCATTCTCCAAAAACATAACTTCCTATCAATTCTTTCACCAACTTCCTTCCACGACTCACATCCATCTAATCTTTCATCAAACCTTATACCTAGAACTTTCATACTTCCTTCCACACGACTCACACCAACATCATCACTAATTTTTCCTCTTCCAAACAACTTACACTCAGTCTTATCCCAATTAACCCTAAAAGCCGATGCACCACAAAATAAAGAAACTAATAATTTAACCCGTCGCAGACCACATTCAGATTCACATACCACACACACATCATCCATATAACCCGCCACCTTTAAAGTCCTTCCACCACCACCCGGTATTTGAATCCCCCTCACCACCTTATCACCCTTAATTAAAAGTAACAGTGGTTCCATAACACAAATAAAAACTATAGGAGACAAGGGACACCCTTGTCTCACTCCCGACAACACTCTAATTTTTTCCGATAAATTCCCATTAACTAAAACTTTGCTAAAAATTCCCTTATACAAACTTTGCACCTTCTTAACAAAATCACCCGTGAAACCTAATTTAATTAACACCCGAAATAAAAAATCATGTGCCAACCGATCGTACGCTTTTTCAAAATCCAAAGACATTACATACACATTCTTACCCCTCTCCCTACATTCCCACAACACATCTCTCAATAAACACAAACTTCCATGCACACTCCTCCCAGGCACTGCACAAAATTGTTCACCACTCACAACCTTCTCAATCACACCTTTCATCCTATTTGCCAAAATTTTTGCATAAATCTTATAATCAACATTTAATAAACTAATAGGTCTCCAATTCTTTAAAGACTTCAAATCCCCCTTTTTGGGAACCATCACAATCACCCCACCTTTCATACTCTCAGATATACATACATTCTCCCACATAAACTTACATACACTTAACACATCCTTACCTATGACACCCCACATACATCTATAAAACTCAATCGGTAACCCATCCTCTCCTGGTGTCTTGTTCACTTTCATGCTCATAATCACCTGCCATACTTCATTCATTGTGATTTCACTCAACAAATCTTTCTTATCGCATTCTTCCACCTTTTTCTCTAAAACACTCAAAACTTCACTTTCTAGACCCTCATCTCTCTCATTCCTTGCAAACAAAACCTTATAAAATTTTTCAACCTCTCTCACTACATCATCCGTTTCATTCCCATCCATACCAATCACAACATCCATACTTGGCTTCTTCGCACAAACTTTCTTAAAGAAAAACCGCGTACATTTCTCATCCTCTTCCAATTTCTCCACTCTCGCACGAAAAATAATACCCCTTCCTCTCTCAACCAAGAACTGATTAATCTCCTTTTTAACCACTTTCAATTCATTCTCTACATTCTCTCCCCATTCACGCAACAAGTAAAGAAAACGCAAACGTTCATTCAACATCACAAAACCTCTCTTTCTCTCCACAGCCTTACGTATTCCTCTCCTCAAAAAAAAAGACTTTGTTCTTCTCTTCACTTCATCCCACCACTCCAAAATATTTACATATTCACTTTTCAAACACGCCCACTTCCTGTAACTTCTTGCATACAACTCCCATACTTCCTTCCCTTCCAACAAACAAACATTCAACTTCCATACCCCTCTTCCATACATTTTCCCATTCATCACATTCATACTACAACACAATAATTCATGGTCTGAAAACATAACCGACTTTTGAGTATATTCTAAGGAACAAAAATGATCAGAAATAAAACAGAAATCAATTTTAGAACTTATCCCACCCCTATCCGCATAATATGTTTTTAAATCAAAACCACATTTTTTTTGAAAATTATATAAACTAAAATCAACTAACATGTCTTTCAAAATCTTTGCAGACACGTCGAGGACCTCCCCTGTTACATCACAGTTGAAATCCCCAACCATGACCACCGGCATTCTCCCAGGTAAGTACAATTTAATTTTTTCAAATAAAATAACCCTATCATTTTTATTAACAGACGCATAAACATTAAAAATCTTCATTCTTACCCCATTCACATCACATACAATCATCACACATCTACCCTCTTCAATCACAACATAACTTTCTAATACCAATTTATTCCCTTTAAACAAAAAACCAACCCCACTATTCCTTGAATCAAAACCACTCGACCATAACATTTTCCCCCACCTCCATTCATCCTCATTCACCCATTCACGCACCCCACACTCCTGCAAACAAAATAAATCTGCCTTCTCTTGGCAAAGGAAATCAAAAATTGCCGTTCTACGGCTCTTCGTCACTAGCATCCTCACATTTTGAGAAGCGATAACAAAAGACATAGAAAAAAAAAAGGAGAAGAAAAAAAAACCAAAAAACATCAAAAGAAAAAGTCAAACTTTAAACTAAATGTTGGGTCCAAGAATCTTTGCGCAACAACCCATAGATTAGCCAATCGTCTTCTTCTCAAATTTAAATTAGTCACCCGATTCTTCTTCATCTTTTCTACTTTTTTTAAATTTCTTTTCATAGGTGCACCTCTGCGGGTGAGGAGATGACTCATCTGTATAATCACTGATCTCAGGTTCAGGCTCAGTCCCACCACCCTCCCTTTTACACGACTGAGTCCCGTCTGACTGATAGGGCTCAATATGCCCCGCATCTGAAGGATGGGATTCATTCTCACTTTCAATTTCGGATATAACTTCCTCCATCTCTGCATGATCCTCCATCTCAGACAGATCACCTTCTTCCATTTTTTCCATTCTTTCCTTCTCTTCCTGCTGCCTCAGGATTTTTGCTGCCTCTTCTCTTTTTCTTTGCATCTCTTCATCTCTTCTCTTCAGGACTTCTGCATATGTTTTTTGTCTTTGCTTCTCCTCCTCAGCCTCCTGCTGTCTTCTCTTTTCCAATTCCGGGCACTCCCGATATAGGTGTGTCATACTTCCGCATAAATCACAGTGTTTTCCTGCTTTGCAAGTTGCGGCATCATGGCCCGTTTGCTTACACTTACGGCAAACTAAAGTATGCGGACACCCTTCTTCCACGTGCCCAAAAGAGAAACACTTACGACAATATGATGGCATTCCGGAATACATAAAGTAGCCACGGTAAATACCAAAGGAGAAATTACTTGGCGGAAAAGAGTAACCACCTATACAAGATGGGTCGCGCTTAAACTTAACAAAAAACTTAATTTTACACTTATAAATGCCCAAGTCATTGACCAGTTTTTCACCCCCTCGGACAGAGCTGCAAAACTTAGATAAATAAATTCTCAAATCTTCTACAGGGGTAAATGGGTCATATACATGTGCAATGATCGATTTTTCTTTTTCTGCATATAAAGGGGTTACCTTAATTCCAGCCATAAGAGGGTCACTCCGAATAGCCACCAACCTTTCAAAAACGTCCAGGCACCGGGCTTCTTTGTGGAAAGTCACTTCATGCATTCCCCTCTTTCTATAAGAATTTATGCTGTAGATTTCCAATTTGTCCACGCCAAGTTTCTCCATGATGATTGTCTTCACTAGAAAATGGTAATCATTTCTCACGACATCCTCGGGGTAAACTTCCAAACGAAGAGTATTCTTCAGCGAGTTTTGCTCCATATCCAAAACGAAAAAAAAACTGTCAACCGCGGCAACGGTTACAGAAAAGGTTTCCTCTTGCAAGGAAAAAAAACCAGGTATTTCACCCAGGGATCGCCTCCTCGACCTTCAACCCACGTCCGGTCATGCCTTGATCGTGAGCCAAAAGGCCGAGAAGCGATACCGACCATAGCTCGCCCAGACCGGGCCCCCTTCAGAACTCTCAGCACTGCTCACGGAGAGGAGACACCGCCAGGAGGCGAAAAACCTGCTCTGCAAGTCACACAGTCCTCTGCGTGGGGACAATTAATCTGCATAGGACCGCCCCCAACAGGCACCTCCCCCGCAAAGCAGCAGGGGGGCCGAGCGAGCGGGCGTCTGCACTTCATCTGCCAGCCGCCCGCCGCTACACCCTCCCCACAACAACTCTTTTGTCAAGTCAGTCTGACCGACTGACTGCCTGCCTGCCTGACGGCTCAGAGATCACTTTTCCTTTCTCTTGACACAGCCGCTGGACGGTGTGAGGGGACAAGCACGCTCGCTCCAGCACACGCTGATAGCTACAGCTTACCTTCGGTCGTTCGCACCTTCTCAGACTGTGACTGCTAGCAGTGGAGGAGGAAGCAGCCAAATCTCAACCTGCAGGTGTCTTCGATTCAAGTAGACGGCCGGCTCCAGACTAATCATGATCCAATTAGCTCCAATTAATTAGGCCGCCGATTAGGTCACTTTTATTTTTCCTTTTTTTTTTTTTTTCCTTTGTTCCGGGTCGGGCCCATTTTGCACCTCATTAATCAATTAGTGAGAAGCCTTTGTTCCTCCTGCAAAAGACACAGCACACAACACACCTGAGTAGGTGACAAAGCACAAGAGCGTCGTCGACGTCACATTGCAAACTTTGGCTCCATTTCTTTTCCCTTTTCCAAAGTTTTGCTATTTATTTATTTCTCTATCTTTTTCACCAAGTTAAGAAGGGGTGCACCGGTCCTGGAGGTACTGCAATACCAGGTCAATGCGTGGAGTGGACAGAGCAAGCTCTTTTTCCATCTCCCTGTTCCAAAAATCCATTTAATATATGGTCCCCAGATAGGGGACGTATCAGATATTAAACTGATAAGAACAGATTTTTTTTAAGTTGACTACCCGCAACCTCTACCCGAGGGGGGTAAAACTTTATTTAGTTATAAAATCAATTTACAAACATTAGACAGATAAAATTACGAAAAATCACAATATTCTTAAAAAGAACATGGTATCGCTTACAGGTCAATCAAGTAACAGAACTCCATTCGCTTAAAAACCATTTACGACATAAAACAGGAGAGAGCTTTTTGTCTAAAAGGTAATAATCGTACATCTCTTTAAAACCAAGCTTTATTACATCTTGCACAGTTAAAATGTCATTCTTAAAAACTAAAATGTTCCGTGCCGCCCACAACGCGATTTTGATAGAATTAGTGATCTTCCATGCCATTATTGCTTGTGATCTTGATGGGCACTCCAGCTCCCCGAAGAGGACTCCTTTTTGGCTGATTGTGGCGATTCCTGTTATTTTTCTCATGATAGGTAAAAACATAGTCCATACTTGTTGTGCAAATACGCAATCCCATAATAAATGTGTTGATGACTCCTCTTCTCTGCAGTTGTTTCTTGGGCATATGGCTGAGCTGGCGAATCCTCTCCGGTGCTGGAATGCCCGACATGGAAGACACTCGTGGGCGGCACTCCAAGCAAGATCTTTCTGTGGATTAAAAAGGTATTTAGCGTTAACATTTTTCCAAATTACTTTGCATCTCTCCTCTCTAAAATTCTGTATGGGGGCTATTAAAACATTTTCAGTATAATCTTTAATAAGTCTTTTATTATTTTGGAGTTCTTGAACATTTTTCCCAGATAAGTTAAAAACACTCACTACTTTCTCTAAAATCTTATACGACCCAGGTAAGTTAAAAGCATAAGGGGAATTTAAAACTGTCTCGAACCACCCCTGTCTGCGCATAAAATACCCGGTATTAAAACGTATAAAATAAGACCAATAGTGAGATTTAAAAAGGCTACTAAAACAAAAACAGAAGAATTTTATCGATAAAAAAGCCTTAATATCTGGGAAACCTTTACCACCGTGTGACCTGGGCTTCATCACGATCTCCCTCCTCAGTTTTTCCATACGCGAGCCCCAAAAGAAAGCAAAACATGTTCGATTAATATATTTAAAAGTACGTTCAGTTGGGGGGAAAACCATACTTAAAAACAAGAAAATTGGCAATAAAACCATCTTGATTATTAAAATTTTCCCCTCCATCGACAGTTTACGCATATTCCACATACAGATTTTTTGATTGACCTTCTGCGATACCAAGTCCCAGCTAAAAAGTCCATCGTTGACCTCATTGAAGGAGACTCCTAAAATTTTAACAGTGTCAGACACAGGCACAGGAACGTCGTATAAAAGCATATCTCCCACATTTAAAATACTGCTTTTACTAAAATTTACCTTAAAACCTGATGCGCAACAGAAAAAATTAATTTGCTTCAAGGTCTTCTGGAGTGAGGGGGCGTCCCTGCATAAAACCGTCACGTCATCCATGTACCCCACTGCCTTGGCCTCCAGTCCCCCTCCACCCGGCAGGGGGACTCCTCTGATCTGTTTGTCTTTCCGCAACACACATAAAAGAGGCTCGATTGCGCATATAAAAAGCAGTGGGGACAAGGGACACCCCTGCTTCACTCCCGATCTTAAAATGACGTCCTGTGTTTTAAAACCATTTACAAGGATCTTGCTCGAACAGTCTTGATAAAACGCTTTAAGAGACATTAAAAATCCCTCCGGTATACCCATCTTCTCCAAAACTTTAAAAAGATAAAAATGGGACACCCTATCAAAAGCTTTTTCGAAATCAATGGATAAAACTGCCAGTTTGCCGCCTCTGTCCTTCACATCATTGATTGCATCTTTTATTAGATTCAGGTTGTCCCATACACTCCTCCCGGGAATCCCGCAGACCTGGTTGCTGTGTACCACCTGGCCTACCACGCTCTTTAGCCGGTTCGCACATATCTTTGCCATGATTTTATAATCGCAATTCAGGAGCGTGATAGGCCTCCAATTGCGGATGTCACTTTTGTCGCCCTTTTTGTATAATAGTGACACCTCGCCCTTCTTCCAGGACCCCGGGAGAGTTTTGGATTTAAAAAGGTCACTAAAAACAGAAAAAAGATCGTCTTTTAAAATTCCATAAAAAGTGACATAAAATTCAATAGGTATACCATCGGGTCCAGGCACTTTGCCTTTTTTAAAACTTCTTACCGTCTCTAAAATCTCCTGTTCTGACACTTCCTGTGATAAAAAAGACTGGGAGACAGGATCTAAAAAACAATCAATCTCCTTCAATGAGTCACGTATAAAATCATTGTCAACTTTTTTAACATTAAAAAGATCCGCATAAAAACTATAAACCTTTTCTAAAATCCCTTCTATGTTTTTTTCTCCATCTATTTCAGGAATCAGGGTACGTTTCTCCGTGATCTTTTTGAAAAAGAACCGGGAACACGTTTCGTCCTCCTCCAAGTGTTTTATCTTGGACCGAAAAATTATTTCTTTGCCTCTCTGCACCAGACACTTAGTTATCTTTCGGTGCAGATCAGCTATTTCCTCATTCACTTGGATACCCTGATTCCTGAATTTTAAAAGGGTTTGTAGCTTGGTGTTTAGATTATCATAAAAAGCTTTCTTCTCTTCTTGTTTTCTAGCCCCGGCACGCTGGAAGAAGACTCTCACCTTCCCCTTCATCATCCCCCACCAGCGCACCATAGATATTCTTGGGCTTTTTGCTCTTCGATAAAACTTATAAAAGGTAATAAAATCAGATAAAATATGCGGATCTTCTAAAAGAGAAATGTTGAGTTTCCATGCTTTTTTGGGAGAAGATATAAAATCATTACATTTTACTTTAAACAACAATAACTTATGGTCAGATAAAATATTCACATTAAGAGCACAACTAAAAGGCAACACCTGATAAGAGCTAAAGATAAAATCGATTCTAGAACTGCAATTTACATTACTCCAGGTTACGCCGGCCTCTGCAGGAACATCAGGGTTACATTTCATAAAAACATCATTCAGTTTAAAATCGGTGACAATGTCTTTTAAAATACCTGACGTCTTATCATAGTTCCTACTGGTCGCGTTGGAGAACCGGCGTTCCCCTTTTAAAATACAGTTAAAATCCCCTGCTAATAAAAGAGGTACAGAATCGTTTAAAAACAGCGGTAAAATCTCTAGCATTCTGGTTCTTTCATTCTTATCAACTGACCCATAAAAATTTAAAAGTTGCCATTTTATCCCATTAATAATTGCTTTGACCAATAAAATTCTCCCGGGTAAAATTTCATTAATAGCATCGATAAAAACATTTCCCTTAAATAAAATGGCCACTCCTGCGGCCCCTGACTCATTTGATCCCGACCACACGGACGGACCAAATTTCCAATCTCTCTCGTACTTACGGTACTCCGTGCGGTGCGGGATGCAACACTCCTGCAGGAAGAGGACAGAGGCGGTAAAAGCAGAGAGAAAGTTAAAAACGGCAGTTCTACGTATCTTGGAGTGCACACTTCTAACATTAAAAGTAACGCCCTCCAGCTCAGCCATTCATAAAAATGAAAGGTCTGTTTGGTCTCTTTACCTGGAGCAGTCTTAGTCCATCCCATCGGAGGACTCGCTCGGCGTCTCCCCATCCATCCTGCCAGCGGACCCGACCGTCTGCATCGTATTCGAGGAGGAGGAGTCACTCAAATTCTGAGCATCCTCATATTTTTCCGCATTGGTGGCACAGAGGCTAGGGTCTTGGTTCTCGAGCCTATTCCAAATGCCCGACATTGGCAGTACACCAAACTGCTCCATACTCTCTTCCAGTGCCGCCTGGAGTACACTGACCCCGGCTCCCGAATGCTGAGCCGGGGTTATAAGAGGGTCAGACTCCTGAGGGGCCAACGTCTCTGGGACACGGAGCCCTCCAGGGTCTGCTTCATTCTCCTGAACAGGAGAAGGTGGCACCGCCACCACAAGATGCGCAGTGCCCCTGGGAGGAACCCCGCTCCTTCCCTGCGTCACCTCCGAGTAGGACCTCCGTCTTTTTGCCTCCTCCGTGCCACCTGGGTCCTCCGCAGCCGCTGCGGTACGACCCCGTGAGGCACCAGAGGCGGAGGGCACAGTGCCATCTCCGGCAACGGCCGGCACCCCCTTACGAGGGTTTCTCCCACGCCCTTGGCCACTGCCCCTCCTTTTCTTACTCCTCTGGGCACTCACAAACGGTTCGCCGCCCTCTGAGGCCTCATTCGTCTCCATCTCCTCCTCCTCTTTCTCCCTAGTCGGGTCCTGGGGTTGAGCTTCTTGATCCTCCGACCTGGATGGACCGCTCGGCGCCTGCTCAGGTTCTTTATTCGGGCAATCTGCAGAGAAATGACCAAACAGACCACAATTAGCACAGTTTCTAGAAGTGTGACACTCATTGGACGGATGTTCAGAACTGCCGCACTTCCCGCAGGGCTGGCCGCAGGAGTTTGTCATACGGCCATGGGTCCGGCACTTGCGGCAATAATCCGGCATCCCACTGATAAAAATATCCCCCGTTTTGGTCCCCAATTTAAAACGTCCAGGGGGCCATTCGTACCCTCCTGAATTGCGTTTTAAAACAACAGAAAATCTGTATTTCGATGTCCATACACCCCCATCATTCAAGATTTTTCCAATAAACTTGCAACTTTTGAACTTGGGACCTAAAAATGGTAATAACTCGAGGTAGGAAGTAAAGGGGCAATACATCTTGACAACCATAATTTTTACGTCTTCGACTACATGCTCATAAAATTTCATACCTTGCACCCTTTTGTCATTACTTTTTTGGGGGATTCTTACAACAAAATCCTGGAAGACGCCTAGCCGCTCAAAAGTGATATCATAAATACGTCTCTTCGGGTAGTCTTGGATCGCCAGGATTTCCGATTTCTGGATATTATAAACTTTTCCTAGGATTTCTTCTACTAGGTATTTGCATGTAAAGGTCTTCATATTTTCGGGAATAATCAACCGAACGGTGTTCCGGATCCGGGCATAAGATGGCACTTCCTCGGGATCATCCATGGTGATGAAATTAGCCTCGTTACACTAACGGTAACTAACGCTATGGCTCCCACTCGGCCCGAAGGCCTTCCGTGGGTAAAAGGGGATCGCTACTCTACCTGGCAGTGGGCCCACCCCCCTATAGCAGCAACGGACTTAAGCCCAATGAAGGGCGATGTCCGAAGGCCGAGGGGTGGGGTTGCCAGGCACCTGCAAAAGCAAAAACCTCTTGACCAAGTATATCACTATACTTAGCCAAAAGGCCGAGAAGCGATACCGACCATAGCTCGCCCAGACCGGGCCCCCTTCAGAACTCTCAGCACTGCTCACGGAGAGGAGACACCGCCAGGAGGCGAAAAACCTACTCTGCAAGTCACACAGTCCTCTGCGTGGGGACGATTAATCTGCATAGCACCGCCCCCAACAGGCACCTCCCCCGCAAAGCAGCAGGGGGGCCGAGCGAGCGGGCGTCTGCACTTCATCTGCCAGCCGCCCGCTGCTACACCCTCCCCACAACAACTCATTTGTCAAGTCAGTCTGACCGACCGACTGCCTGCCTGACGGCTCAGAGATCACTTTTCCTTTCTCTTGACACAGCCGCTGGACGGTGTGAGGGGACAAGCACGCTCGCTCCAGCACACGCTGATAGCTACAGCTTACCTTCGGTCGTTCGCACCTTCTCAGACTGTGACTGCTAGCAGTGGAGGAGGAAGCAGCCAAATCTCAACCTGCAGGTGTCTTCGATTCAAGTAGACGGCTCCAGACTAATCATGATCCAATTAGCTCCAATTAATTAGGCCGCCGATTAGGTCACTTTTATTTTTCCTTTTTTTTTTTTCCTTTGTTCCGGGTCGGGCCCATTTAGCACCTCATTAATCAATTAGTGAGAAGCCTTTGTTCCTCCTGCAAAAGACACAGCACACAACACACCTGAGTAGGTGACAAAGCACAAGAGCGTCGTCGACGTCACATTGCAAACTTCGGCTCCATTTCTTTTCCCTTTTCCAAAGTTTTGCTATTTATTTCTCTATCTTTTTCACCAAGTTAAGAAGGGGTGCACCGGTCCTGGAGGTACTGCAATACCAGGTCAATGCGTGGAGTGGACAGAGCAAGCTCTTTTTCCATCTCCCTGTTCCAAAAATCCATTTAATATATGGTCCCCAGATAGGGGACGTATCAGATATTAAACTGATAAGAACAGATTTTTTTTTTTTTTTTTTTTTTTTCTTTTTTGCCTTTCAGAAAGGGCTACCAGGTTAAAAAACACAAAGCCACTTCCAAAGAAAATCTTCTTATTTAAGCATAACTGCCAAAAGAAAAATTTTCCAGGACCCTTTCATCACTAAGACCACGCAATTTAATCAAACATATTTACAAGGAAAAACAAACATAAAGACAAAAAACCAATAATAACACAAACTTAAATATTAACTAAATCTTTCCATTTTTTTGTCTTCCACACACCCTCCGCATCATATCCTTTCCTTTTTTTGTCTCTTAAAAAAATAACATATAATTTGCCCAAAATCATTCTTACACATTCATTCTCACTCATTTCTTTCCTCTTATACACATACATATTCCTCACATTCCATAACACTTCTTTAATAACAGAGATGATTAACCACAACATTCTTTCTCTCTCACCACCAAACGTACATAAACCAAACATAAAAACATCAAAAGATAAAAAAGATACACCCGTTAACTCTTTACATAAACCACCCATACGTTTTAAAACATTCCTCGCAAAAAAACAATTCCAAAATATATGAATAATACTCTCACACCCACTACATTCTACTCTCGGACATTCTTCACTTTTACATAATCTTCTTTTCCTCTGAAACTCACGCACTGGCAAACATCCATGCATACTCTGCCACACCACATCACACTGTTTATTCGACATACCATCCATACCAATTTTCTTCCATACCTTTGCAACATTCTCACCAAACACACCAACAATTTCACACATTCCTTCTTTATCACTTATCACTTTTTTAATTTTCTTTTTATTCTTCAAATCATCACACTTTAAATCCCCTAAACCATACTTAATAATAAATTCATAAATCCACTCATACCATCTTGCACACTTAAACGACACAGGCTTCCTTAAATCCACTTCAAACCATTTCAAACGTACAAAATATCGTCCACTCGCATACCTACACATACTTGCTAGATTTGTATCTTTCCCAATCACACCCACAAAAAAGAAAACTAAATTCACACCAAAATAAATTTCTAAATCAGGAAAACCCAAACCCCCATTTTCTCTTTTCTTAAACATAATCTCTCTCTTAACTCTCTCCAATTTAGAATTCCATAAGAAAATAAATAAAACCCTTTGTAAACCCCTTAACTTATTATAATCAGGTGGAAACACCAAAGCAACATAAAACAAAATTGGCAACACAACACTCTTTATTACTAAAATTTTCCCAGTAAACGATAAATCACGCATTCTCCAAAAACATAACTTCCTATCAATTCTTTCACCGACTTCCTTCCACGACTCACATCCATCTAATCTTTCATCAAATCTTATACCTAGAACTTTCATACTTCCTTCCACACGACTCACACCAACATCATCACTAATTTTTCCTCTTCCGAACAACTTACACTCAGTCTTATCCCAATTAACCCTAAAAGCCGATGCACCACAAAATAAAGAAACTAATAACTTAACCCGTCGCAGACCACATTCAGATTCACATACCACACACACATCATCCATATAACCCGCCACCTTTAAAGTCCTTCCACCACCACCAGGTATTTGAATCCCCCTCACCACCTTATCACCCTTAATTAAAAGTAACAGTGGTTCCATAACACAAATAAAAACTATAGGAGACAAGGGACACCCTTGTCTCACTCCCGACAACACTCCAATTTTTTCCGATAAATTCCCATTAACTAAAACCTTACTGAAAATTCCCTTATACAAACTTTGTACCTTCTTAACAAAATCACCCGTGAAACCTAATTTAATTAACACCCGAAATAAAAAATCATGTGCCAACCGATCGTACGCTTTTTCAAAATCCAAAGACATTACATACACATTCTTACCCCTCTCCCTACATTCCCACAACACATCTCTCAATAAACACAAACTTCCATGCACACTCCTCCCAGGCACTGCACAAAATTGCTCACCACTCACAACCTTCTCAATCACACCTTTTATCCTATTTGCCAAAATTTTTGCATAAATCTTGTAATCAACATTTAATAAACTAATAGGTCTCCAATTCTTTAAAGACTTCAAATCCCCCTTTTTGGGAACCATTACAATCACCCCACCTTTCATACTCTCAGATATACATACATTCTCCCACATAAACTTACATACACTTAACACATCCTTACCTATGACACCCCACATACATCTATAAAATTCAATCGGTAATCCATCCTCTCCTGGTGTCTTATTCACTTTCATGCTCATAATCACCTGCCATACTTCACTCATTGTAATTTCACTCAACAAATCTTTCTTATCGCATTCTTCCACCTTTTTCTCTAAAACACTCAAAACTTCACTTTCTAGACCCTCATCTCTCTCTTTTCTTGCAAACAAAACCTTATAAAATTTTTCAACCTCTCTCACTACATCATCCGTTTCATCCCCATCCATACCAATCACAACATCCATACTTGGCTTCTTCGCACAAACTTTCTTAAAGAAAAACCGCGTACATTTCTCATCCTCTTCCAATTTCTCCACTCTCGCACGAAAAATAATACCCCTTCCTCTCTCGACCAAGAACTGATTTATCTCCTTTTTAACCACTTTCAACTCATTCTCTACATTCTCTCCCCATTCACGCAACAAGTAAAGAAAACGCAAACGTTCATTCAACATCACAAAACCTCTCTTTCTCTCCACAGCCTTACGTATTCCTCTCCTCAAGAAAAAAGACTTTGTTCTTCTCTTCACTTCATCCCACCACTCCAAAATATTTACATATTCACTTTTCAAACACGCCCACTTCTTGTAACTTTTTGCATACAACTCCCATACTTCCTTCCCTTCCAACAAACAAACATTCAACTTCCATACCCCTCTTCCATACATTTTCCCATCTATCACATTCATACTACAAAACAATAATTCATGGTCTGAAAACATAACCGACTTTTGACAATATTCTAAGGAAACAAAATGATCAGAAATAAAACAGAAATCAATTTTAGAACTTATCCCACCCCTATCCGCATAATATGTTTTTAAATCAAAACCACATTTTTTTTGAAAATTATATAAACTAAAATCAACTAACATGTCTTTCAAAATCTTTGCAGACACGTCGAGGCCCTCCCCTGTTACATCACAGTTGAAGTCCCCAACCATGATCACCGGCATTCTCCCAGGTAAGTACAATTTAATTTTTTCAAATAAAATAACCCTATCATTTTTATTAACAGACGCATAAACATTAAAAATCTTCACTCTTACCCCATTCACGTCACATACAGCCATCACACATCTACCCTCCTCAATCACAACATAACTTTCTAATACCAAACTATTCCCTTTAAACAAAAAACCCACCCCACTATTCCTTGAGTCAAAACCACTCGACCATAACATTTTTCCCCACCTCCATTCATCCTCATTCACCCATTCACGCACCCCACACTCCTGCAAACAAAATAAATCTGCCTTTTCTTGGCCAAGGAAATCAAAAATTGCCGTTCTACGGCTCTTCGTTACTAGCATCCTCACATTTTGAGAAGCGATAACAAAAGACATAGAGAAAAAAAGGGAAAAAAAAAAACCAAAAAACATCAAAAGAAAAAGTCAAACTTTAAACTAAATGTTGGGTCCAAGAATCTTTGCGCAACAACCCATAGATTAGCCAATCGTCTTCTTCTCAAATTTAAATCAGTCACCCGATTCTTCTTCATCTTTTCTACTTTTTTTAAATTTCTTTTCATAAGTGCACCTCTGCGGGTGAGGAGATGACTCGTCTGTATAATCACTGATCTCAGGTTCAGGCTCAGTCCCACCACCCTCCCTTTTACACGACTGAGTCCCGTCTGACTGATAAGGCTCAATATGCCCCGCATCTGAAGGATGGGATTCATTCTCACTTTCAATTTCGGATATAACTTCCTCCATCTCTGCATGATCCTCCATCTCAGACAGATCACCTTCTTCCATTTTTTCCATTCTTTCCTTCTCTTCCTGCTGCCTCAGGATTTTTGCTGCCTCTTCTCTTTTCCTTTGCATCTCTTCATCTCTTCTCTTCAGGACTTCTGCATATGTTTTTTGTCTTTGCTTCTCCTCCTCAGCCTCCTGCTCTCTTCTCTTTTTCAATTCCGGGCACTCCCGATACAGGTGTGTCAGACTTCCGCATAAATCACAGTGTTTTCCTGCTTTGCAAGTTGCGGCATCATGGCCCGTTTGCTTACACTTACGGCAAACTAAAGTATGCGGACACCCTTCTTCTACGTGCCCAAAAGAGAAACACTTTCGACAATATGATGGCATTCCGTTATACATAAAGTAGCCACGATAAATGCCAAATGAGAAATTACTTGGCGGAAAAGAGTAACCACCTATACAAGTAGGGTCGCGTTTAAACTTAACAAAAAACTTAATTTTACACTTATAGATACCCAAGTCATTGACCAGTTTTTCACCCCCTCGGACAGAGCTACAAAACTTAGATAAATAAATCCTCAAATCTTCTACAGGGGTAAATGGGTCATATACATGTGCAATGATCGATTTTTCTTTTTCTGCATATAAAGGGGTTACCTTAATTCCAGCCATAAGAGGGTCATTCCGAAAAGCCACCAACCTTTCAAAAACGTCCAGGCACCGGGCTTCTTTGTGGAAAGTCACTTCATGCATTCCCCTCTTTCTATAAGAATTTATGCTGTAGATTTCCAGTTTATCCACACCGAGTTTCTCCATGATGATTGTCTTCACTAGAAAATGGTAATCATTTCTCACGACATCCTCGGGATAAACTTCCAAACGAAGGGTATTCTTCAGCGAGTTTTGCTCCATATCCAACAGGAAAAAAAAACTGTCAACCGCGGCAACGGTTACAGAAAAGGTTTCCTCTTGCAAGGAAAAAAAAACCAGGTATTTCACCCAGGGATCGCCTCCTCGACCTTCAACCCACGTCCGGTCATGCCTTGATCGTGAGCCAAAAGGCCGAGAAGCGATACCGACCATAGCTCGCCCAGACCGGGCCCCCTTCAGAACTCTCAGCACTGCTCACGGAGAGGAGACACCGCCAGGAGGCGAAAAACCTACTCTGCAAGTCACACAGTCCTCTGCGTGGGGACGATTAATCTGCATAGGACCGCCCCCAACAGGCACCTCCCCCGCAAAGCAGCAGGGGGGCCGAGCGAGCGGGCGTCTGCACTTCATCTGCCAGCCGCCCGCTGCTACACCCTCCCCACAACAACTCATTTGTCAAGTCAGTCTGACCGACCGACTGCCTGCCTGACGGCTCAGAGATCACTTTTCCTTTCTCTTGACACAGCCGCTGGACGGTGTGAGGGGACAAGCACGCTCGCTCCAGCACACGCTGATAGCTACAGCTTACCTTCGGTCGTTCGCACCTTCTCAGACTGTGACTGCTAGCAGTGGAGGAGGAAGCAGCCAAATCTCAACCTGCAGGTGTCTTCGATTCAAGTAGACGGCTCCAGACTAATCATGATCCAATTAGCTCCAATTAATTAGGCCGCCGATTAGGTCACTTTTATTTTTCCTTTTTTTTTTTTTCCTTTGTTCCGGGTCGGGCCCATTTAGCACCTCATTAATCAATTAGTGAGAAGCCTTTGTTCCTCCTGCAAAAGACACAGCACACAACACACCTGAGTAGGTGACAAAGCACAAGAGCGTCGTCGACGTCACATTGCAAACTTCGGCTCCATTTCTTTTCCCTTTTCCAAAGTTTTGCTATTTATTTCTCTATCTTTTTCACCAAGTTAAGAAGGGGTGCACCGGTCCTGGAGGTACTGCAATACCAGGTCAATGCGTGGAGTGGACAGAGCAAGCTCTTTTTCCATCTCCCTGTTCCAAAAATCCATTTAATATATGGTCCCCAGATAGGGGACGTATCAGATATTAAACTGATAAGAACAGATTTTTTTTTTTTTTTTTTTTTTTTTTTTTTTTTCTTTCTTTGTTTTTTTTCAATTCTCAGTATACAAGTCTTGAACAACACAACATTAAAAACATGTATTGTTATATTTTTTTATAGGTTATCAAGACAAGTCATCATCGAATTGAGATCATAAGACAAAAAAAATAGGTAAGTACATACATATTAAACATTCTTAAATGTTTTACCCCATAACTTCTGTTTCCATATTCTTTCAGCTTCTTCTTCTCCTAAATGCATTCTATCTTTCCAGAAAAATAAATATAAATAATTGAGACATAATTTCATACATTCAACTTCAGATATTTCTTCTTTTTTTAGAATTAAAATACATCTCGTTTTCCACAAGGCTAACTTTGTACATGAAAATAATATCCATAAAACTCTAAAATTTTCCTTTTTAATCCCTATTCCATAAAACAGAGTATCAAATTCTAAAAGTCTTAGGTCACTTATAAAAGAAATTAAAATACTTACTCTCCTCCAAACCTTTTGTGCAAAAGTACAATTCCACATTAAATGCATTGGATTTTCACAATCACCACAACTTGTTCTCGGACAAAAATCATTTCTTCTTAGACCTCTTCTATATTGAAACTCACGTGTTGTAAGACAATCGTTTACTAACATCCATATTAAGTCTTTCATTTCATTTGTCAATTCATTAAAACACATGTTACCCCATATTTCTTTTAATCTAGATTCACTAAAATTTTTAATAGGTACGTAACACTCTTTTTCCTCTATAAATTTCAATATTTTCCTATGGTCCGATAAAACATTAAAATCCAACTGTTCCAAACTGTATATCTCTAAAATGCGTTTTAAAACAATGTAATCTTTTGCCGGTACACCCCTAATGGGCTTCTTTAATGATACTAGAAACCAATTATATTTTTTAATAAAATACCCACAATTATACGTGACCATGTTTTTTAAATTAGACTCTGGACCTTTTAAAATTGACACAACATAAGCCAAATATTTTAAATATAAAAACCTCTTAATATCCGGACAATTTTTACCTCCTTTTTCTTTTCTCCTGGTAAGTACATCTCTTTTTATTCTCTCCATTTTACTATTCCAAAGAAAATAAAAACATAATTTAACAATTTTTCTTAAATATCTATCCGGGGGTAAAAAGATTAAAGATACATATAAAATAATTGGCATTAAGACCTGTTTTATAATTAAAATTTTCCCTTCTAAAGTTAAAAGCCTTGTTTTCCAAAAATCTATTTTTTTCCTAACTCTCTCCAACAGAGACTCCCAATTTTTAATACTACCACCATTACTGGAAAAAAAGATACCTAAAATTTTCAACTCATTTACTATTTTAAAACAACAATCAGTATTTAATTTAAAATTACCTATTAAAAGCACATTAGTCTTATCATAATTTAACTTAAAGCCGGATGCACTACAAAACATATTAAGAGTCCTCACAATTCGATTAAAACTAGGCATATCCTCCGCCAACACCGTTACATCATCCATATATGCAATTGCTTTCACAGGAATATTATTATTACCCGGAATAAAAACACCCCTAATCACTTTATCCCATCTAAAAGCTTGCAGTAACGGTTCTAAAACACAAATAAAAAGAATTGGGGACAACGGGCAGCCTTGCTTAACACCACATTTAAGACTTATAGCATTTGTAAAAAAACCATTAATAGAAACTTTACTAGTACAGTTATTATATAGACTCTCAATCTGTTTTATGAAACTTACAGGACAACCTAATTTTCTTAAAACTTCAAATAAGAACACATGGGCAACTCTATCGTATGCCTTTTCAAAATCGCATGAAATCAGCGCCAATCCACGTCCCCTATCATTAAAATCATATAAAATATCTCTAACTAAAAACAAAGCGTCAGAAATTCTACGACCAGGGACAGCACACGTTTGGTCGATCCCAATTACATTACTAATTACTTTTTTCAGTCTATCGGCAAGAATCTTTGCGAATATTTTGTAATCAGAGTTTAATAATGTAATAGGTCTCCAATTGGCTAGTTTCTCTTTATCGCCTTTCTTAAACAATAAAATAATCAATCCTTCGAGCCAAGATTCAGGTAATATGTATGAGTTAAAAACTTCCACTAAAACAAGTAAAAAATCATCACTAATAAGATCCCAAAAGCATTTGTAAAATTCTATCGGAAGGCCATCCATACCTGGAGTTTTCCTAACTGAAAGACCATTAATAACACTAAAAACTTCTTCTTTTAATAATTTCTCAGATAAGATACTCCTATCAGCATTGCTAAAAACAGATTCCAAAATACCGATAAAAAAGTTTTTAAGGGAATTATCACAATTCTTCTCTGAAAACAAAAGGGAATAAAAATCTTCTGCTATTTTTAATTTCTCCTTTAACCCACTTACGCCATCTAATTTTTTAATGTAATCTTTCTTATTAGTTAATCTCTTAAAAAAATAATTAGAACACTTCTCATTTTTTTCGTAAAATTCCACTTTTGAATTAAAAATCAATTCTTTCCCTCTATCGTCTAAAACCTTTTTAATTTCTTCCTTTACTTCTTGGATCTCATTTTCACTTGCTTCACCTATTTCTTTAAAAACATATAAAACCTGTAACCTCGCAAACAATTTATCATAAAATTTCTTCTTTTCTTGACTCCTTTTTTTGCTATACTTCAACAAAAACTTTTTGGTTTCCTCTTTAAAAAAATCCCACCACCTTAGAATAGAATTAAAATTATTTTTCTTTTGAACAATTTTTTGATAAAAACACCCAAATTCATCTTTAAGTTTCATATCCTCTAGAATATTGGTATTTAACTTCCAATGGGTAGACTTTTTCCCCATAAAACTTTCTGAACCACAAGAAACAACACATCTAATAAAATTGTGATCTGAAAAACCGTTTAAATTTGAACTAAAGGAAACACACTTAAAACCTACTGAACAAAAGAAATAATCCACTCTAGATTCACTGAACGAATTTCTCCAAGTTATCCTCTCACTATCTTGTTTTCCACATTCTACCCATATGTCCTGTAAACTAAAAATTGAGACCATATCTTTCAAAATTTTTACCGATCTATCTCTTTTAAGATCCATATCAACATGACAATTAAAATCACCACCAATTAGAATTGGACACGTTCCGTCCATAAATAATTTTAAAAATTCAAATAGTTCTATTCTCTTCGCTTTCTCACAATACGCATAAATGCAAAAACATTTCATCTTAAAATTCTCTTTTTTAACCTCAACTAACAAAATTCTTCCTGGGTATATTTCCTTAAAATTTACTATCTCCCAAGATGCATTACACAAAAAACCAATGCCATCACTTTTAACTTCATTAGCTCCAGAGAAAAGGCCGTATCCATTCCAACCATTTAAAAGAAAAGAATAATCTACTCCTTTCCTAATATTGCATTCTTGCAAAAAACAAAAATCAACATCTTCAAGGTTTAACCACTCATAAAAAGCATTACGTTTCCTTTTGTTATTAAATCCTTGAACATTCAAGGATATGGCTTTAAACTCCTTCATCCATAATCACTAATGGAATCAGCAATATCAGATAGATCCAAATTTATCTGTAAATCTGTAGATGAAAAGGAGTCTGGGCTTATGGGCCCAAACATTACTTCAATTGCAGATTTCTTTACTTCATCCTCTTTTTCTTCATTTGTTTCTGCACCTCTCTTAAGAGTTTTTGAACTATCCATTTTTTCCATACCAGATCCAGATGACAACACAGTCTCTGGCACAGATACTCCAGCATCTTCCACTCCAGTATCTTCCACACCTTCCTCATCCTGGCTTTCTTCACTACCAGATACCACGTTTTTCACTTTTTTACTTTTTTTCCTCTTTTTCTTTTTACTTTCAAAACCAACATTCTCATCAGCCTTCTCCTCTCTTTCTCCCTCAGGTTGTTTTTCTACATTTTCATCCACCACTTCTCCCTCCTCACTTTCTTTGCTTTGGTCGGATTGACGTTCTTCATCCTTACCATTCTCTCCCTCTTTTTTTTTCCTAGGACACTCACTTTCTTGATGTGTCGGACCCGCACACTCCTTGCAGATCCGACATGTCACCACAGAATGTCCATAAGCACGACATTCAAAGCAGTATGGGGGCATTAAAGAAAAAAAAACAGTACCCCTATTCCGATTAACGAAAACAATGGGCGCCGGCCTCTTTATGCCCCCAGGTTCGTTCGGGTCTTCTTTAAATTTGACCATGTAAACCCTCTTACCATTCCATGCCCCGAATCCTGTCCGTCCCAGGTTTCTAAACTTCAAATAGGAACAGTATTGAAGAAGGAAAGCCTCCACCTCACAATCTGTAACAAAAGGGTTTTGAAAAGAAATAGTTAATACCTTATAATTTAATTGAAAAAGTGGCCTTACTTTTAGGCCAACAAAAACATCCAAATCTCTATTTGTTTCATAGAGTTTGTACGCTTTTTCACATCTCGCGTTGTCCTCCAGCGTCACATCCAGGACACCTTTATTATAAAAAGTCTGAACACAAAAAAAGTCTTCCCTTTTCAACTTAAAAATGGGAGACAAAATGTTTCTAAAGATCCAATCCACGTTTTTTGTATCACGCTGATCTCTCTCTATGAAAAACCGAATAGTGTCCTTTAAAGGAAAAAACTCAGAAAAAAAATCAGGCCTTCTTCCTGGATCATTATCTCCAGGAAAGTCTTGACCATCTTCCATCTTTGCGGATGGTGTAAAAAAAGAAAAATAATAGAAAAAGAATAACTCCTTCTTCTTTCCTCCTCTAAGGTAAGCGACAGACAACAATCACGCAAAGGTTCCTCTCCTCCGGTGAATATGTTTCCCCCTCGACGTTGGATTCGTCTCCTCCTCCTTCGCCTCAGGATCCACGGCTCCACCGAAGACGACCCAGGACTCCGCTCACGCCAGCAACCGAAATCCCAGACCTAAGAGGAAAAAACACCCACTACAGGTGCGACACTGGATCTCTTCCCGTTGTTTGGGGACTATTTCCCCCACCCCAAATAGCAGCAAGGGAGGTTTAGGTCCGGTAATAAAACCAGAACCGATCCTCCCAAGGCCGAGATGAGGGAGCACCCACAAACACCAATTGACTAAACCTCACACGGAAACCACAAGGCAACCACACTTGGTCTAGCCAAAAGGCCGAGAAGCGATACCGACCATAGCTCGCCCAGACCGGGCCCCCTTCAGAACTCTCAGCACTGCTCACGGAGAGGAGACACCGCCAGGAGGCGAAAAACCTACTCTGCAAGTCACACAGTCCTCTGCGTGGGGACGATTAATCTGCATAGGACCGCCCCCAACAGGCACCTCCCCCGCAAAGCAGCAGGGGGGCCGAGCGAGCGGGCGTCTGCACTTCATCTGCCAGCCGCCCGCTGCTACACCCTCCCCACAACAACTCATTTGTCAAGTCAGTCTGACCGACCGACTGCCTGCCTGACGGCTCAGAGATCACTTTTCCTTTCTCTTGACACAGCCGCTGGACGGTGTGAGGGGACAAGCACGCTCGCTCCAGCACACGCTGATAGCTACAGCTTACCTTCGGTCGTTCGCACCTTCTCAGACTGTGACTGCTAGCAGTGGAGGAGGAAGCAGCCAAATCTCAACCTGCAGGTGTCTTCGATTCAAGTAGACGGCTCCAGACTAATCATGATCCAATTAGCTCCAATTAATTAGGCCGCCGATTAGGTCACTTTTATTTTTCCTTTTTTTTTTTTTCCTTTGTTCCGGGTCGGGCCCATTTAGCACCTCATTAATCAATTAGTGAGAAGCCTTTGTTCCTCCTGCAAAAGACACAGCACACAACACACCTGAGTAGGTGACAAAGCACAAGAGCGTCGTCGACGTCACATTGCAAACTTCGGCTCCATTTCTTTTCCCTTTTCCAAAGTTTTGCTATTTATTTCTCTATCTTTTTCACCAAGTTAAGAAGGGGTGCACCGGTCCTGGAGGTACTGCAATACCAGGTCAATGCGTGGAGTGGACAGAGCAAGCTCTTTTTCCATCTCCCTGTTCCAAAAATCCATTTAATATATGGTCCCCAGATAGGGGACGTATCAGATATTAAACTGATAAGAACAGATTTTTTTTTTTTTTTTTTTTTTTTCGAACCACATCAGTACGATCTTACAATTTCTGAACGTTTTGGGCATTTCACCCCAGCTCTAAGATCGTTCATCATTCTCGGTCCGTTATAAACTCAAAGCAAATTACATAAAACAATTCCACCACAAACAACACAGAAACAAAAATCAAAATATATCTATATGTTACATAACTCCACCCACTTTTTGATCTTCCAAATCCCTTCAGCATCAACCCCCTTTCTCTTATCCCACAAGTATATTACATAAACTTTCCCTAATATCATCCTTACACAATCATCCACACTTACAGCTTTCTTTCTAAAAACATACAAATTCCTTACATCCCACAAAGCTTCTTTAACACAAGCAAACATTAACCACAACACCCTACCTTGCGCACTTCCACACATACCTAAACCAAACATAAAAATCTCAAAGGTCAAAAAACTCACACCCGTCAATTCTTTACACAACGGCCCTAATCTTCTCAAAACATCCCTTGCGTACCCACAATTCCACATCACATGCACAATACTCTCACATCCCATACATTCCTCTCTTGGACATTCTTCTGACCTGCACACACCCCTCACTCTCATAAATTCCCTTACAGGCAGTGCACCCTGTAAACACTGCCAAACCACGTCTCCCTGTCTATTTGACATTCCATCAATTCCAATCATTGCCCAAACTTTCTCCGCATCATTCACCCTAATTCCATTTATATCACACATTTTCTCTCTACTCTCAATCATCCTACCAATCATTTTTTTATCTTTCCATACCTTTCTTTCCACACTCTCCAACTCATACTTATGCACAAACATACTTACCCACTCATACCATTTTGCACTACAGAAAGCTACCGGTCTAGATAAATCCCTTGCACACCACTTCAACCTTAAAAACAGATTTCCACTCGCAAACCTACACATACTTCCTGTCATACCCCCACGCTCCAACGTTCTCAACACAAAAGAGACAATATTAATACCCAAAAAAACCTCCAGGTTTGGGAAACCAAACCCGCCTTTCTTTTTGCTTAACTTAACCACTTCTCTTTTAACCCTTTCCATTTTAGAGTTCCAGAAGAACATAAAAAGAATACGGTCCATCCTCTTCAGCACCAACTTCCCAGGAGGAAAAACTAAAGCAACAAACAACAAAATCGGTAAGATAACGTTCTTAATCACCACTATTCGACCCGTAAATGATAAAGACCTCAAACGCCACATAGACAATTTATTCTCAACTTTTATTCTAACATCCTCCCAACACTCACCCCCATCCATCCTATCATTAAACTTAATCCCTAATATTTTAATTGATCCATTCACCCCCCTCACACCCAAGTCCTCACTCACCCTATTATTCCCAAACACCTTACACTCAGTTTTGTTCCAATTTACCCTAAACGCAGATGCTCCACAAAAAAAGGACACAAGCAACTTCACTCTTCTCAATGCACTTACATCCTCACATACCAAACATACATCATCCATATACCCAAACACACTCAATCTTCTTCCATCACCACCTGGTATTTGCACTCCACGAACAATCTTATCTCTTTTTAACATCAACAATAACGGTTCAATAGCACATATGAAAGCAATGGGTGACAAAGGGCACCCCTGCCTAACTCCTGAACGTACCCAAACTTTCCTTGTCAATTCACCATTCACCACAAAACAACTAAAAATATCCACATATAAACTCCTCACACGCTCCACAAATTCAGACGGAAAGCCCATTTGCACCAACACACTAAATAAAAAATCATGCGCCAATCTATCATACGCTTTCTCGAAGTCCAGACTCATTACATACACATCTTTCTTACGCTCCTTACAATCCCACAACACATCTCTCAATAACACCAAACACTCATGCATTCTTCTTTCAGGTACAGCACAAAATTGCTCCGCACTCACAACATCTACAATCACACTCTTCATCCTATTTGCAATCACTTTTGCGTAGATCTTATAATCACAATTTAAAAGACTTATTGGTCGCCAATTTTTCAATTCTTTCAGATTCCCTTTTTTTGGAATCAAAGCAACCATCCCTCCTTTCATACTGTCAGCCACACACACGTTGGTCCACATATACTGACACACACCCAAAACATCCTCTCCAATCACTTCCCAAAAACAACGATAAAACTCAACCGGCAATCCATCACACCCAGGCGTCTTATTTGCACACATACTTTTAACCACCTCCCACACTTCTTTCATACTAACTTCTTTCACCATAACGCTTTTATCTATCTCACTTACCTTCTGCTCAATTACACTCAAAACTTCACTTTCTAAAGTCACATCTCTCCACTTCCTTTCATACAAACAGTCATAAAAACTTGCAACCTCATTACTTACATCATCACCACTCACCTCAGTTCCATCCTCTCTCAAAACTGTCTCCATCAAAGGCTTCTTCGCAAAGACCTTCTTAAAGAAAAACTTCGAACATCGTTCGTCCTCCTCCATCTTTTCCAACTTAGACCTAAAAATAATACCTCTACCCAACTCATCCATAAACTTCTGGATTTTCTTTTTAACACTAACAACATCCAAACTCACATCCATTCCACTTTCCCTCAACAAATAAAGAAACCTTAACTGTGCGTTTAAACGAACCCACTCTTCTCTCTTCTTTTTCGCTTTTCTCATACCTACTCTCCTAAAAAAACAAGCACATTCTTTCTTTACCCAATCCCACCAAACCAGAATATTGGCAAACTCCCGCTTATACTCCACCCATCTTGCATATTCTCTCGCAAACTCCTTCTTAACCCAATCATCTTCTAATAACAACACATTTAGCTTCCAAGTCCCTCGCCCTCTCAATTCTCCTCCTACTTTCACTCTCACTATTATCATCTCATGATCTGAAAAGGCCACACCTTCTTGATTATAACTTAAACATTCAAACGACGATGACACAAAAACATAATCTAGACACGACATAATACCCCCACGATCAGAAAAAAAAGTACACCTATCTCCCCCCCCTAACACTTTTGACACACTTTTCAACCTAAAGTCCCCCAAAATATCACATAATACCTTCCCTGACAAATCATATTCATTCTTTGTAATATCAACATTAAAATCACCAACCAAAACAGTAGGGATATTCCCCTGAACAAAAAACTTTAACTTTTCAAAAAAATCAATACGTTCCACTTTGGCAACCGGCGCATATATATTAATTAACTTAAAGCTTATTTTCCCATACTTAACATAAACAACAATACCCCTCCCCCCTTCCACTACCACATACTTCTCAATACACATCCCCCTATTTTTTAACAGAACCCCAACACCATCATTCTTACACCCACCACCCGACCATACAGATTCTCCCCACACCCACTCCTCCGCCCACCCAGTCTCATTCAAACCACATTCTTGCAGACAAATAATATCACTACCAACATTTTCCAGAAAATTAAAGATGGCAGTGCGTCTCGTCCTACTTCTTATCAGCCTCACATTAAGTGAGCTTACTGTAAGACTACTAGGAATGTGTTATTTACAGAACAAAACAGGGGTCCATGAATCTCTCAGCGATTTTCCAAAGAGTCCACGCACGTCTCTCCCAGACACGAAAATCTATTGCTGGTCTCAACCTCAGATTCTTCCGGACTCCTCTCAGTCCTTCGCTTCTTTTGCCCGACCTTCCGACCAGGCGGCTTCTCAAACTCACCCTCTCCCTCTTCCTCAGACGTTGAAGCCCCACCACCCTCCCTCTTAGAAAGGGAAGTCTCTCCCGAGGATGGGTATTCCACAATGTTAGAGGGGTTCGACGCTGACACAGAGGTTTCCCCCTGCACCATCTTCTCCTCCAGCTCCATTACCATCTCCGCTACCTCCCCAGGAGATGCGGGACTCACCACAAAGGCACTAACAATTTCCTCCTGCTGCATAAGCTCTTCCTCATCTTTTTTTAATTTTTCAGCATAAGCAGCTCTCTCCACTTCCTCTTTTTCTTGTCTGATGAGGACCTCTGCTAGATGTTTGGCTCTCTCCTTCTCCGCCTTCCTTTCCTCCTCTCTTCGACTTCTCGCCACTGGACAATCTCGATACAAATGATCAGGATCTCCACACAGGTCGCATCTCCGACCCATCGGGCATCCACCGGCAGTGTGACCCTGCTTCTTACAGTTCCGGCAGGTCAGACCTTTGGAACATGACTCCTGCAAATGGCCGAACTGAAAACATTTCCGGCAGTACGAGGGCTGTCCGGTATACATTATGGTTCCTCTAAATCCCGCCACAGAGAAAGACGACGGTGGGTGCATGTAGCCTCCCACCCCCTCTGGATCAAGGCGGAACTTTACAGAAAATCGCATCTTGCAATTGTACACCCCGAGCTGGTTGGTAAGTTTTTCACCGTTCCTTACCTCGGAACAATATCTTCTTAAGAAGGCCTCAATCAATTGTATGTCCGTGAATGGGTTATGCACATGAACATATAACACCCTCTGAACTAAAGCGAACAGAGGTTTCACAGCAATCCCTACCAGCATAGGGTCCCTCTTCATCCTCATCAATTCCCCATATGCAAATAGACAACGGCCATTATCAGTAAATGTTATTTCATAAGTACCTTTTTTGGGGTATTCATTGATACTATAGAATTCGGTCTTGCTGAAGCCCAATTTTTCCATCAGGATCTCCTTTGCGATATACATCATTCTGTTCCGTGCCTGGTCCTCAGGGTCTACTTCAAAGCGGATAGTATCCTTCAATCCCGCCATCTTCTACTGTCGACTTGCGTCACAGATTTCAAAAAACGATCGCTCCGTCAAAGAACGGGGTAGTATGCCACCAAAACACACAATGGCACTCCCTCGACCTCCTGACTCAGTCCGGGCATGCCATGATCTGAGCCAAAAGGCCGAGAAGCGATACCGACCATAGCTCGCCCAGACCGGGCCCCCTTCAGAACTCTCAGCACTGCTCACGGAGAGGAGACACCGCCAGGAGGCGAAAAACCTACTCTGCAAGTCACACAGTCCTCTGCGTGGGGACGATTAATCTGCATAGGACCGCCCCCAACAGGCACCTCCCCCGCAAAGCAGCAGGGGGGCCGAGCGAGCGGGCGTCTGCACTTCATCTGCCAGCCGCCCGCTGCTACACCCTCCCCACAACAACTCATTTGTCAAGTCAGTCTGACCGACCGACTGCCTGCCTGACGGCTCAGAGATCACTTTTCCTTTCTCTTGACACAGCCGCTGGACGGTGTGAGGGGACAAGCACGCTCGCTCCAGCACACGCTGATAGCTACAGCTTACCTTCGGTCGTTCGCACCTTCTCAGACTGTGACTGCTAGCAGTGGAGGAGGAAGCAGCCAAATCTCAACCTGCAGGTGTCTTCGATTCAAGTAGACGGCTCCAGACTAATCATGATCCAATTAGCTCCAATTAATTAGGCCGCCGATTAGGTCACTTTTATTTTTCCTTTTTTTTTTTTTCCTTTGTTCCGGGTCGGGCCCATTTAGCACCTCATTAATCAATTAGTGAGAAGCCTTTGTTCCTCCTGCAAAAGACACAGCACACAACACACCTGAGTAGGTGACAAAGCACAAGAGCGTCGTCGACGTCACATTGCAAACTTCGGCTCCATTTCTTTTCCCTTTTCCAAAGTTTTGCTATTTATTTCTCTATCTTTTTCACCAAGTTAAGAAGGGGTGCACCGGTCCTGGAGGTACTGCAATACCAGGTCAATGCGTGGAGTGGACAGAGCAAGCTCTTTTTCCATCTCCCTGTTCCAAAAATCCATTTAATATATGGTCCCCAGATAGGGGACGTATCAGATATTAAACTGATAAGAACAGATTTTTTTTTTTTTTTTTTTTTTTTTTTTTTTTTTTTATCTCAGTTATCTCAATGCTCAAGTCAAAATGGAAAAATGTCTTTTGTTTTTTGCAGAAAAAAACGACTTCCACAACAAGAGATCAAGATTTCATCACAGATAATGCAAGTAAATAATAAAGTATTCTATATATTTTTTAATTTTTTTAAATTCTTATATAATTTTAGAGAAAAAACTATAAGTAAAAAAAGGAAAAAACAAGTTGTTACCGTAAAGTGCAGTTCCAAATGTCCGGCTTCCATAGATTCTTAGCTGCTTGAACTCCTAAAGATAGCTTATCCCTCCAAAAATGCAAGAATAAATAGCTTAAAAACAACTTTAAACAGTCATTTTCACAAACATTTTCTTTTCTAAAAATGGAGATGTTTCTTGTTTTCCATAACGCCATCTTTACACATGTGATTAAAATCCAAGCAACTTTAAAATCTTCATTTTTTATCTTCAATCCGTAAAAAATCACATTAAAGTCTAAAAAGCGGACATTAGTTAAAATTTTTAAAAGGTTACTCACTTTTCTCCAGACATTTTGGGCGAAGACACAGTCCCAAAAAACGTGCATTGGTGTTTCGCTATGTAAACAATTCGACCTTGGGCACTTTTCAGACCTAGAGAGTCTCCTGCGGTACTGAAATTCCCTGGTGGGGAGACAGTCCTTTATTGCACACCACAGGAGCTCTTTTTGCTTGTTGGATAATAAATTAAAATTAATGTTCTTCCAAATTTCCTCTGATACATCTCCATTAAAATTCCCCACTGGGCTGCACACCACTTTCTCATCAATTAGGCGAAGAATCTTTTTGTGGTCTTTTAAAATCTCCGTGCTGACATCTTGTAAATGGTACATTCTAATAATTCTTTCTAAAACAATATAATTACCAGCAGGGATCCACCTGTACGGACAGGACAAGGGCAGGTTCGCCCACTTATACTTCTTAATTAAAAAACCACAATTGTACAGAGTAAAACTTTTCAAATTAAAATCCGGTCCTAAAATAGTGTTTATACAAAGTGCCAAATATTTACAATATAAAAATTTCCTCAGGTCTGGGAAAGCTCTTCCTCCTTTAAAAATAGATTTGCATAATTCTTCTCTCTTGCATCTTTCCATTTTGCTACCCCACAGAAAGTTAAAACATATTTTTATAAACTTTCTTAAAAACAGGTTGGAGGGGGGAAAAATCATGGAAATATATAAAAACATAGGCAGTAAAACTTGTTTAACGATTAAAATCTTGCCATCCATACTTAGCTGCCTCAGCATCCAGAAAGAAACCTTCTTCTTAACTCTTTCCAGGAGAGACTCCCAGTTCTTGATGGCTCCACAGTTTTCTGAAAAAAAGATGCCTAAAATCTTCATTTCTTGCACTTTGTTAAAAAGACAGTTTTCATCAAGTTTAAAATTCCCACATAATAAAATATTCGATTTTTCCATATTTAATTTAAAACCTGACGCTCCTTGGAACCACTGCACCACCCGGGTTATCCGGTTTATTCCCTTCATGTCCCGGGCGAGCAGTGTAACGTCATCCATATATGAAATTAGCTTGACAGGAATATTTTTGTTGCCAGGAATAAAAACACCACTTATCAATTTGTCTTTTCTGATGGCACAAAGCAATGGTTCAAGAGCACACACGAATAAAATTGGTGATAGCGGGCATCCCTGTTTCACACCGCTTTTGATAAAAACCTTCTCTGATAAAAAACCATTCACAGAAATTTCGCTAAAACACTTATTATATAAGATCCGGATAAAATTGATAAAAACTTGCGGACAACCCATCTTCTTCAATACTTGGAATAAAAAATCGTGAGACACTCGGTCATAGGCTTTCTCAAAGTCCAAACTTAAAACAGCGAGATCCTGACTTCTATCCTTAAAATCCCAGAGAATGTCCCGAATTAAAAGCAAAGAGTCCGAAATTCTCCTACCTGGTATTGCACATGTTTGGTCCCGATGAATGACAGAAGCAATGGTGCCTTTTAATCTGTTGGCCATTATCTTTGCGAAAATTTTGCAGTCGGTATTTAAAAGCGTAATTGGCCTCCAATTTTTAAGATCGTTTTTATTACCTTTTTTAAAAAGAAGCACAATCAGGCCCTCCTGCCACGAATCTGGAGCCGCTCCTGTTGATAAAATTTCTAAAAGGACTTCAAAAAAAGATGTGCAAATACAATTCCAAAAAAACTTATAAAACTCAATAGGTAAACCGTCTTTTCCAGGTGTTTTTAAATTGTTAAAACTCTTCACAGAACTAAGAACTTCTTCTTTTGTCAAATTCTTAGATAAAATAGAACAATCTTCTTCATTAAAACAAGTGTCAACATTCTCTAAAAAATATTCGCTTAAAAAAGGATCACAAGATTTATTACTGAATAAATTAGAATAAAAGTCTTTTACTTTACCGAGTTTACCGGGTGTTGTCTTCTCTCCATCAAGCTCGTCAATAAAATCTTTACCTCCGGATACTTTTTTAAAAAAGAAACTGGTACATTTTTCATCTTCTTCGAGAACTTTAACTTTAGAATTAAAAATAATTTCTTTACCTTTTTCCTTTAAAAGCCTCTTGATCTCGAACTTGGTGTCTTCAATTTCTTTCTCCACATTCACGCCCATCTTTTTAAAAGAATAAAAACACTGAAGTTGAGTAAATAACTTATTATAAAACATTTTCTTTACCTTTGCTTTTCTTTGACTTTGTTTGATAAAAAACTTCTTTATTTCAACTTTGGCAAAGTCCCACCATACAGATAAATTACTGAAAAAAGGTTTTTTCAACTCCAGTCTTTTAAAAAGAATTTTAAATCTATTGCACACCTCCAAATCGTTAAAAATTTTAGTGTTTAGCTTCCAATGAGAAGGTTTTTTGTTAAAAGCATTTTGGTTTAAATTTAAAGTGCATGAAATTATCTTGTGGTCAGAAAAACCATTCACAGTTGTTTTAAAATTTGTGGCTTTAAAGTGCTTTGAGGAGAAAAAATAGTCGATCCGAGATTCAGCTATTGCACTTTGCCAAGTGATTCTGGATTCCTCACTGCTTCCACAGGATTTCCACACATCATTAAGATCCAAATCTGCAAGAATATTTAAAACAAAAGTAGCGGACTTCTCCTTCTTCCTCCCGTCCAAATGACAATTAAAATCACCACCAATAATTATAGGGTCTGTGCCAACTAAAAACAATTTTAAAATTTCAAATAACTCCATCCTTTTTTCTTTGCATGTATGTCCGTAGACTGAGAAGCATTTGATTTTTTGGCTTTCCCTTTCCACAGTGACCGATAAGATCCTGCCGGGGTAGATCTCTTCAGAATTAATAATTTTCCAATCTTTGTTACATAGGAAAGCTACACCGTCACTCTTGGTCTCATTTCCTCCTGAGAAGATGTAGTTACCATCCCATGAGTCTCCAAGGTAACTATAGGACATTTTTTTCTCAATATTAGCTTCCTGTAAAAAAATAAAGTCATTATTTTGGTTTTTAAAAAAATCATATAAAGCAGCTCTTTTGAACTTGTTGTTTAGGCCCTGAGTATTCAGGGATGTGCACCGAATCATCCTTTTTCATGATCCTGAGGGCTCTCCCTCTCGCCCTTGTGAGGTCTTCCTATTTTTAATTTTGAATGTTCGGAATCCGAGCCGCTAGATGATATGTCACCCAGAAGTTCAAATTCCTGTGGGTTAGTAAAGGATGCTTCTTCTTCTTTTCTATCTTTTTTAGGTCTCTTCCGCGACTTACCCGAGGTGTCCATCGGCTGTTGGGCACACGGGATTTCAGATTCCGTCCCGGACACCGAGGATGACTGAGATGGCTCCACCACGGTAAGTTCCTTATCTAGGCTCTCAACCTGTTTCTTCAAAAAATTAACTACAGTATCCGATGCCGCAGTTGCGACTTCTTCAACTATATCACCGCTCACCACGATGTTTTCCTCCATTTCCACATTCTTCTCGTCCCCATCTTCACCAGCCGGAAGGTCTTCTGACGGCTTACTCACATCCTCCTGGGGGACACTTGTTTGCTCCTGTTCAGGAGATTCAGAACTCTCTTCCGATTGTTCTTCTCTATTTTTCGGGCAATCATTACTTTGATGCGGGGTCCCAGGGCACTCCTTACACACATCGCACACTCCAGTGTCGTGCCCATAAGCCTTGCATTTCCGGCAATAATCCGGCCTGTTGGAAAAAAAAACATTTCCTCTCACCCTTCTTATGTAGCAGAAGGGTGGAGGTCGCATGACCCCGCCATAGGCGTCTGGGTCTTTTTTAAGGGTAACAAAATAAAGCCTCTTCCCGTTCCAAACGCCGAAAGAGGTTTCGCACCTTTTCCTGGGGACAATCTTCTCGCAATAGGGTGCAAGAAAGTCTTCCACCTCCTTATCCGAGATGAAAGGACTATACATCTGGATCGTGATAAGTTTAGTTAGGGTCTGGTAGATTGGAGAAACTTCAATCCCTTTCCACACGTCCAGGTGCTTAGTCTTTGTATAGGTTTGGAAAACCTTCTCACACAAAGTATCCTCCGTTAGAGTTACATCAATGATACCTCTCTTGCTGTAGCTCTGAACGCAAATAAAATGTTTAGGTTCCAATTTCATCATTGGTGCCAAAATTTGATGAAAAATAAAGTTTGCATCTTTGTTGTATATTTGTTCTGGTACAACCCAGAAACGCAGAGTCTTCTCCAAAGTAAAATTAACTGAAAAATAATCAGACGAATCGTCTTGGCTTCTGGATGCCATCTTCTCAATAACAGGTTTCAACCCTTTCTCGTCTTTAAATCTTCAGAGAGAAAAAAGGTTCCTGCAGTCAGCGAAGATTTTGATGAGCCTTCTTATCGCCTCTTGAAAATGGATTAGCGTTCCCGGGGTCCTTCCGATCCTTCCACTGCACCGTAGAATCCCTTCTCCGTTGAAGCGTCCAGCCGTCCAGATCCTCCGGGTCCACCGTCACCAAGAAAGAGTCTTTTCTACTCGGACTATGAAGCTTCCCCCCTATAGCAGCAGGTTTCAGTTAAGAAACAAGGCCGAGGGCTTACTTTTCACCGAAGTAGAGCAGACTCTGACCTTCCAGCACAAATTTGATCGTGCCAAAAGGCCGAGAAGCGATACCGACCATAGCTCGCCCAGACCGGGCCCCCTTCAGAACTCTCAGCACTGCTCACGGAGAGGAGACACCGCCAGGAGGCGAAAAACCTACTCTGCAAGTCACACAGTCCTCTGCGTGGGGACGATTAATCTGCATAGGACCGCCCCCAACAGGCACCTCCCCCGCAAAGCAGCAGGGGGGCCGAGCGAGCGGGCGTCTGCACTTCATCTGCCAGCCGCCCGCTGCTACACCCTCCCCACAACAACTCATTTGTCAAGTCAGTCTGACCGACCGACTGCCTGCCTGACGGCTCAGAGATCACTTTTCCTTTCTCTTGACACAGCCGCTGGACGGTGTGAGGGGACAAGCACGCTCGCTCCAGCACACGCTGATAGCTACAGCTTACCTTCGGTCGTTCGCACCTTCTCAGACTGTGACTGCTAGCAGTGGAGGAGGAAGCAGCCAAATCTCAACCTGCAGGTGTCTTCGATTCAAGTAGACGGCTCCAGACTAATCATGATCCAATTAGCTCCAATTAATTAGGCCGCCGATTAGGTCACTTTTATTTTTCCTTTTTTTTTTTTTCCTTTGTTCCGGGTCGGGCCCATTTAGCACCTCATTAATCAATTAGTGAGAAGCCTTTGTTCCTCCTGCAAAAGACACAGCACACAACACACCTGAGTAGGTGACAAAGCACAAGAGCGTCGTCGACGTCACATTGCAAACTTCGGCTCCATTTCTTTTCCCTTTTCCAAAGTTTTGCTATTTATTTCTCTATCTTTTTCACCAAGTTAAGAAGGGGTGCACCGGTCCTGGAGGTACTGCAATACCAGGTCAATGCGTGGAGTGGACAGAGCAAGCTCTTTTTCCATCTCCCTGTTCCAAAAATCCATTTAATATATGGTCCCCAGATAGGGGACGTATCAGATATTAAACTGATAAGAACAGATTTTTTTTTTTTTTTTTTTTTTTTTTATATAAAACATCAGACTAACTCAACGTTCAATCTCATACAAAGAGACTTAGTGAGTTATTGGGTAGCCATCACATGTCTTATACGTTGCTTTTTTTTTTTTTTTTTTTTTTTTTTTTTTTTTTTTTTTCGAAAATCTGTTCTTAACAGTAATCTTAACAAGACTTTTTTTTTTTTTTATATATATATATATTTTTTTTTTTTCCAATTTTAAATTTAAACTGGTATTTTTATTGTTTTAGGGCAGGATTCCACCTCCGGTAACTCCAGTACCCTTTGGCCAGGTCCTCACCCCATCTCTTCACATCAAAAAGGTAAGTAAAGTAAAGTCGACTTACATACAATTTAACAGTGTCATTTGGTGACAATCCCACCTTGTTCATGACTAAGATGTTTCTGACGTCCCACAATGTTGCTTTGAGTAGAGCAAAGACTACCCACCACTTACGCTCCTCTCTGTTGTTGGGTTTCCACCCAATTAGGACAGATTCAGGACTGAAAACAAAATCTTTAAACAAAACATTAAACAAAGGACATAACAATAACAAAACATCTTGTACATAAGAACACTCAAAAAGAGCATGGAAGGCAGTTTCCACCTCTCCACACCCTTCTCTCGGACATCTTTCAGAATCTCCAATACCTCTGTGTTTCATCATTGCCCGCGTGGGCAGTGCCCCATGGAAGGCCAACCAGGTAGTATCCAGGGATTTATTTGATATTCCTGGTACTGAAAATAAATTCCAAACCTTTCGAGAATTGGATTCATTCAGGAAAGGTACACAACAAAAATGTTCCCTGGATCTTAATGCCTGCATAATGTTCTTTTTGTTTGGGACCTCTTCAATAGGTAGTTGGTTTTTCTCTACAAAATTTTTAAGGTAAGTATAGAACCTAGGAAGTACTAAGGCAACTGGCTTGCGCAGGTCTCTTTCGCACCATTTCCACTTGGCCAACAGCCAGCCTGCCCAGTACCTGATAAGGTCAGCTGACCTATTATTGGCTCTAACTGTCTTAGACACCAGTAGTAGATAGTGGGTTTTAAGAAAGATGTCTAAATCAGGGAAGTCCATCCCTCCCACCAGGCGACTGCTCCTGATTATTTCCCTCCTGACTTTCTCCATTTTTCCTCCCCAGAAGAATATGCATAATTTTCTGGTTACCCTCTTTATCCACAATTTCTGTGGAGGGAGGATCATGGAAACATATAGGATTAGGGGCAAGATGATAGACTTTAATATGAGGACTTTGCCCTTAAGGGACAGGTTCCTCATCCTCCAGAGGGCTAGTTTTTGGTCTATTCGCCCCTCTAATTGAGAGAAATTCCTCGATCCACTTAGGTCTTGGTCAAAGGTGACACCTAGGACCTCTATTTGTGGTTCCTGCTTCACCTGTTCGATCCGGGTATTAAGGTGCTTCCCAAAAACACTATAACTGCACTTATTCCAATTTACACGCATCCCAGATACTGCACAAAAGATGTTTAAATGCAGGTTGGATCTTTCTAGGTCTGCTTTGGATGTACAGGTAAAGAAAATGTCATCCATGTATGCCACATTTTTTACATGATTCCTTTCACTGCCAGGGACAAAAACTCCGGTCACCACCTTGTCCCTCTGGATGTGAAGCAGTAAGGGTTCCATTGCACATATAAACAACATGGGGGAAAGTGGGCACCCCTGGCGGACTCCTGATCTGATGGCTACTGAAGGGGTTAAATGCCCATTGACAAGTATTTGGCTTTGGATGTCAGTATAGAAGCCCTTCAGGACCTTTAACAGTCCCGGAGGGAGACCCATCTTCTTTAAGGTTGTAAAAAGGAAGGAGTGGGAGACCTTATCAAAGGCCTTTTCTAGGTCTATGGTCTCTAGTAGCAGTAGGGTTTTATTCTGCTGACTATGCAGGATGAGATCTCGCAGGAGCAGTAAATTATCTGTTATCCTGCGTCCTGGCACCGCACAACATTGTTGGTCGCTCACCATTTTATTTATAATTTTACTCATGCGGCTTGTCAGGAGTTTGGCAATTATTTTGTAATCCACATTTAATAAGGTGATGGGGCGCCAGTTTTTTAATTCCCTCCTGTCACCCTTTTTAAATATGAGGGTGACTATTCCTTTTTTCATTGAGGTGGAAATCCTCCCCTCCTTGAGGACATAGGAAACAACCCTAGTGAATTCCTTCTTTATGAAGGGCCAGCATGCAGAGTATAATTCAGCGGGAAACCCATCACTTCCAGGAGTCTTCCCTTTACTCATAGACTCCAGGGCAGCTAAGACCTCCCCCTCTGTGATGTCACTACTTAGGGCATCCACATCACTGGAGAGCAGCTTATCCTCCAGCACCTCACAATAATCCTCAATCTCCACCTGTGAGGCAGCCCTGTCATGGCTATAGAGATCACTATAGAAATTGGTGACTTTATCTATAATTTGCTGACCTCTGACCTCCTCTTCCTCACCCACTAAAACAGAGGAAATCAGCCCCTTGGCATGACACACTTTTTTAAAGAAGTAGCGAGTACAACTCTCATCCTCCTCTAAGTGTTTCACCCGGGCAGAGTGCACAATACGCTTTCCAATCTCTTTAAGAGAGGCAGCTATATCCTCCTTCACCTGCTGCAGTGCACTCCCCACCTCTACGCCCACTGCATGACACTTACGGAGATACTCCAGTTTCTTTATTTGCATATTAAATCTCCGCCTCCTTTCCTCAGCTAGTCTGAGGCTGGTGTTCCTCAGGTGGGCGGCTAATTGCTGCTTAGTATCATCCCACCAGGAGAGTAAGTCTGAAAATAAAAATTGTTTAGCAACACAGAGGTTAAATAGCCGTTCTAGTTCTTGTAGTACTACAGGAGATGTCAGTAAGCTGCTATTGGCCTTCCATACACCTCTGCCAAATAACAGCGAATCCTGCAGCACCACTTCCACTGACAGAATCCTGTGATCAGAGAACACCACAGGCTCCACCTTACAGGACCCTGGACAGAGACCTTCTGAAAATAAAATAAAATCAATGCGGGATTTGCATTTCCCACTCTCTGAAATAAAAGTAAATTTGTTATCACCAGACATATTCTCAGCCACATCTGTAAACCTCAGGTCCTGAATAAGCTGGTTAAGCACAGCAGATGACGCGTCTGTGCCAGAAGACGAGTCACTCAGCCTATCAGAACCTTTTCTGATACAATTAAAATCTCCTGCTACAATGGTGGGCATCCTTCCTATTATATGCAATTTTAGATTTTCTAGAAAATTAACTCTTTCCCTTTTTTCGGCAGGGGCATAGGTGTTAAAGAGTCTCCATCTGGTGGAATTATAGGAGACTTCCAGGACAGCTAACCTGCCCGGTTCTAGGACTCTAAAGTCATGGGTGTAGATATTAGGATTTTTTATTAGGAAACCTATACCATTATTCCTATTTGTATTGTCTACAGACCAATAGGAGGGTCCTGCAGACCATTCAGAATTTCCAGGGGCTACGCATAGGGCGCATTCCTGGAGACAAATGATATCAGCCGGGTAACTCTTCAGTATGTCTAAGACAGCAGCTCTCCTGTATAAATTGCTGATGCTCCTAACATTTAAGGTGGCAAATATCAGACTCATAATAAGTAACTGGTGGGGAAAATTAACTGGACCCATCATCATCGTTATTTTTTTGTTTGTATTTTCCCCTTGCTTTACATTCGTTTTTATTAACTTTGGATTTTGTGACAGGCGAACTGGGAGAGGATACCTCACTCCAGTCCCCTGAGGATTGGGGCAGCTCCTCTATCTGGAGGACTGCAAAAGGGTTACTATGTTCAAACTTGGCCCTTTTAATTATAATACGCTGGGAACCACCTGTGCCAGAGCCTCTCCTCCCACTCCTCTGGGCAGGTGTCAGCCTATCGTCTGAATCACTCTGAGCCTGTTCCTCCCATGCTGGAAGGCTGGCTCCTCCCTCCTCCACCTCCTCCTGCACACCTGAGCTCTCCTGCACCATGGCCTCCATCTCCTCAGGCTGCAGGCTCGTTACTGACACCTGTGTGTTGGTGTGATCAGACACCACAGTATCATCATCTTTTTTAACACTTTCTGAAACAGACATTTCTATCGTATTAAATTGCATACAATCATTAGGGGAGTCAGAGGGACCCCCTGCATCAGATGCCACCTCGGGCACAACCTCACCCACCATATGGGCACCTGCAGCGGGCGCTGCCATTTCAGAGACAGGCACATTTATAGACATATTAGCCCCTTCTGCTGCTCTCCTGGCTGCTCCTCTTCTACTAACTGCAGCAGCAGCAGCAGCATAACTTTTAGGCTTATCAAATAAAAAACCAAAATTTGGGCACTGCCTGGCGACATGCCCCCTCTCTCCACACATGTCACAAGTTTTAAAGGGGCACGGTCCCCCACCATGCGACTTTCCTCCACACATCTTGCACACCACCCCTGCATCACAGGTTTCCTTGGTGTGCCCATATTTTCTGCAGTTGCGACAGAATTCAGGCTGCCCTCTGAAAAAACAAAATCCCCTCTCCCCACCTATAGACAAGGTGGCAGGAGGGCACCTGAAACCACTAAACTCCATATTGTCTTTTTTAAAGACTACAAGGAAGCGCCTCTTCCCATTGTATATGCCCCATTTGTTTCGCATTTTGTCTCCTCCTTCCACAGTCTCGCAAAACTGCCGCAGATAAGCTCTTATGAGCCCCACATCCAGCTTGGTGTTGTACATGTGTACTATAAGGGGTCTTTTAGTTTGTTTAAACAACGGCACTACCTGCACGCAGGCCATTATAGGGGCATTAGACTCTGCCAGTTTGTCAATGGCAGCCATACAAAAATCAGAGTCTTGCAGCTCAATGTCATAGGTTCCCTGACTGGGGAAATCCTGCAGACTTTCAATTTCCTGAGGCTGTAATTTGCATACTTTACCGCATAGCTCTTCTATTATTTCCTTCAGCCCAATGGTGGCGATAAATTCAGGCTTCACCTGGATCCGGATGGTGCTATCCGCGCTGTTGGATGCCATCCTGCATGCGATGGGTTAATCCTAGGATAATCCTCAGAGTATATCTTGGGAGAAATCCTGAACCCACACACTCTTTTTCGCTTCCACACACAGGGCTCCTTGCAAGGAAACCCTGGTGTGCACAGGCCAGACCAAGTTTCTCTGATAGAACAGATACACACTTGATCTTAGCCAAAAGGCCGAGAAGCGATACCGACCATAGCTCGCCCAGACCGGGCCCCCTTCAGAACTCTCAGCACTGCTCACGGAGAGGAGACACCGCCAGGAGGCGAAAAACCTACTCTGCAAGTCACACAGTCCTCTGCGTGGGGACGATTAATCTGCATAGGACCGCCCCCAACAGGCACCTCCCCCGCAAAGCAGCAGGGGGGCCGAGCGAGCGGGCGTCTGCACTTCATCTGCCAGCCGCCCGCTGCTACACCCTCCCCACAACAACTCATTTGTCAAGTCAGTCTGACCGACCGACTGCCTGCCTGACGGCTCAGAGATCACTTTTCCTTTCTCTTGACACAGCCGCTGGACGGTGTGAGGGGACAAGCACGCTCGCTCCAGCACACGCTGATAGCTACAGCTTACCTTCGGTCGTTCGCACCTTCTCAGACTGTGACTGCTAGCAGTGGAGGAGGAAGCAGCCAAATCTCAACCTGCAGGTGTCTTCGATTCAAGTAGACGGCTCCAGACTAATCATGATCCAATTAGCTCCAATTAATTAGGCCGCCGATTAGGTCACTTTTATTTTTCCTTTTTTTTTTTTTCCTTTGTTCCGGGTCGGGCCCATTTAGCACCTCATTAATCAATTAGTGAGAAGCCTTTGTTCCTCCTGCAAAAGACACAGCACACAACACACCTGAGTAGGTGACAAAGCACAAGAGCGTCGTCGACGTCACATTGCAAACTTCGGCTCCATTTCTTTTCCCTTTTCCAAAGTTTTGCTATTTATTTCTCTATCTTTTTCACCAAGTTAAGAAGGGGTGCACCGGTCCTGGAGGTACTGCAATACCAGGTCAATGCGTGGAGTGGACAGAGCAAGCTCTTTTTCCATCTCCCTGTTCCAAAAATCCATTTAATATATGGTCCCCAGATAGGGGACGTATCAGATATTAAACTGATAAGAACAGATTTTTTTTTTTTTTTTTTTTTTTTTTTTTTTGTATGTCATTTCAGCATACGGTCAAGAATAACTCTCAGAAAGTCTTTCTTAAGTCAAAAAACTTTAAAACTTTCTATACCGTATCATCATTTCTGACATAAATATTTTCTGTTTACTCACACACACATATTTACACTTCATATTTACATTTTTATAACCCAGCCCTCAAAGAAAAAATCACCATTGCTTTCCACACCTCTTCTGAAAAAAACTGATATGTCCTAGCTTCAAGACATATTTTCTGAGTCAAATTTTCTGGAAACCTATACATTTTACAAAGTCTCTCTGGATCTTTTCTAAAATATTTCTCCAATTGATTTTTAAATTTATAGACATCCATTTTCTTCTCCAAAAGTCTTACCACGACTCTACATCGATAATCAAACGAATGATCCTCCATAGTATTAAATTCCATAAATTCTGGCATACCTTTTGCAATTTCCACAAACTCTTTATATCCAAGTTTCGGTACTTCATCCTCTTTTCCAACTGAACCGCTCTCTTTTTTCCTTTTCTCTTCCTTACTACTTCCTTCCAACACATCCTTTTCTTCTCTTTTCCTTTTTTCTTCCTCACTTCTCTTAACTCCTCCACTTGAGGTACCACTTGATGAACTGGCCGTACTCTCAAATTCAAAATCCATATCACTTACTTCCTTTTCTTCTTCCTGCACCTCCACAGTTCGATCTTTCCTTACTTTCCTCTTCACCTCAGATTCATCTTTCTTCTTTTCCTTCTCTCTTTTAGGACAATCCAAGAAACGATGGCCAAAGCTACCACAAAGGTTGCACCGAAGGTCCTGAGCACAGTTCTCCACGGTATGTCCAAGTTCTTCACACCTTACACACCATTCGTCATCACATTCCTCTTTTCTGTGACCATATTGCCTACATCTTCGGCAGAATTCTCCCATCCCTGAAAAAAACAGTTCACCATTGATATTTCCAATCTTGAATCTTCCAGGCGGAAAAAGTTTCTTACCATCTGAACCTTGTTTAAAAAAAACAAAAAATTTCCATTTAGTTAGCCAAACTCCATGACTATTATAAATTTTCCCTTTTGCTTCCACATCGTCGCAATATCGGGACAAAAACAATAAAATGTCCTTTTCCTCCACATACGGACTAAACATCCTCACTGTTAATACTTTCTTCTTAGGAAAATGAGGTATAATCTCAATTCCCTCCAGGATTACATTTCCTTTAACACCTTCCAATTTCTCCCAGAACAAATCATAATCTTCTTCTGAAGCAAAAACCAAATCAAAATGTCCTTTTTTCCAGAACTCCAAAGCCGACAAGATACGTTCTGTTCCAAAATCCAGTAATTCAGCCAAGATGGTGTCGTACAGGTAAGCCGAGGCCTTACCCTTCTTCTGTTCATCCAAAAAAACGAACCTCACTCCATTTCTTAATCTGGCATAGAATGGGACCTCCTCCGCTGCCGCCATCTTTACCACCGGACTTTTCAACCCTCACCAGCCTAGACTGGCAGGTAGGTGATCGCCTCTCGTTGCTCCGGGCCTATTTCCTCCACCCCAATAGCAGCAGGGGGGTTAAGACCTGACCAAAGGCCAAAGCCGATCCCCCCAGGCCGAGGCGAAGGAGCACCCGGAGCACCTTCCAGCCAAGACCAAGGCAGTACCCGCAAAGATACTACACTTGATCTTAGCCAAAAGGCCGAGAAGCGATACCGACCATAGCTCGCCCAGACCGGGCCCCCTTCAGAACTCTCAGCACTGCTCACGGAGAGGAGACACCGCCAGGAGGCGAAAAACCTACTCTGCAAGTCACACAGTCCTCTGCGTGGGGACGATTAATCTGCATAGGACCGCCCCCAACAGGCACCTCCCCCGCAAAGCAGCAGGGGGGCCGAGCGAGCGGGCGTCTGCACTTCATCTGCCAGCCGCCCGCTGCTACACCCTCCCCACAACAACTCATTTGTCAAGTCAGTCTGACCGACCGACTGCCTGCCTGACGGCTCAGAGATCACTTTTCCTTTCTCTTGACACAGCCGCTGGACGGTGTGAGGGGACAAGCACGCTCGCTCCAGCACACGCTGATAGCTACAGCTTACCTTCGGTCGTTCGCACCTTCTCAGACTGTGACTGCTAGCAGTGGAGGAGGAAGCAGCCAAATCTCAACCTGCAGGTGTCTTCGATTCAAGTAGACGGCTCCAGACTAATCATGATCCAATTAGCTCCAATTAATTAGGCCGCCGATTAGGTCACTTTTATTTTTCCTTTTTTTTTTTTTCCTTTGTTCCGGGTCGGGCCCATTTAGCACCTCATTAATCAATTAGTGAGAAGCCTTTGTTCCTCCTGCAAAAGACACAGCACACAACACACCTGAGTAGGTGACAAAGCACAAGAGCGTCGTCGACGTCACATTGCAAACTTCGGCTCCATTTCTTTTCCCTTTTCCAAAGTTTTGCTATTTATTTCTCTATCTTTTTCACCAAGTTAAGAAGGGGTGCACCGGTCCTGGAGGTACTGCAATACCAGGTCAATGCGTGGAGTGGACAGAGCAAGCTCTTTTTCCATCTCCCTGTTCCAAAAATCCATTTAATATATGGTCCCCAGATAGGGGACGTATCAGATATTAAACTGATAAGAACAGATTTTTTGATTGAAAGAGCCTTTATTCACAGATACACAGTAAAACTTACAGACAGTGTGTGCCATGACGCAGCATGGGCTTTGTACAAAGCACACAATAAATTAAGATACACTCCTAGCACTATCCTAACACTATGGCAGAATAAGTGCTACTCTAGCATACTAGCTCAGGCAAACAAAAAACACACATTTCTCAATAAAAACAACTAACCTGCAACAGGGGGTGGGAGGGGGGGAGGGAGGAGGGGAAGGGGGTAAGTTGTCACAGGCCCGAAGCTTTATTGAAAAATCACAGACACATGAGGGAGGTAGGGGGGAAGGAGAGGATGGTAAGTCCTCTTCTTCCTGGATGCCTCCTCCTGTGAGGAAAGAGGCAAAGTCCCATAACTCCCTAAATAAAGTCCAAGAAAAACAAAGTCCACAAGAGAAAATGAAGAAGAAGCTTGTCAGTCCTCTTCTTCTGAGTCCACCCTGCTGTCAAGGGAGGCGTAGTCTCTGAGCTGGCTCAAGACTAGCCGGTGACAGTCCTGGATGGACAAAGTTTCTCTGTGGAGGGTGAGGCGCCTCCTGGCGTACCACAAGACGTCTTTGAAGCAGTTCATAAGACGCCAGGCATCCTGGATGGCCCCCACCGTGTGGGTGCCTTGGAACAGGCCATAAAGTGCAGCGTGGCACGTCATGGTGTTCCTGGGCACAGAAAGAAGCAGTTCGTGATCCAGAGCTTTCAACAGGCCCCGAGCAAATGGGCATTCCCAGAACAGGTGCAATGATGTCTCCTCCGCAAAGGGACACCGGGGGCAGTACTGGGTTTTGCTCAGGTTGCGGGCTGCCATAAATGACCGGGTGGGGAGGCCCCCCTGGATGGCCATCCATGACAGATCCTTGTGCCAGTTGTTAAGCCTTTCACACGACATGTTGGACCACACGGTGTCCATGGTGCTGGTGGTCAGCCCCGGAACACACTCCACAAGATCCTTGGCTCTGATGACTTTGTGGATAGTTTTAGGCTTCCACAAATCCGGCTTGAGTCCCTCCAGATGTTGATCCCTCACAAATTTCACCGCCCTGGCATAGTACCAGGGAGGATCCCAGTTGTAAGGGAAGGAGCTGTTCCACTTGTCCCAACCAAGCCCCCGCCACAGGGGAAGAAGGAAAAAGCGGGACATGGACTTTCCGGCAGAGTCCCTTGGTGTTCGCAGAGTTCGTCGGACCATGTCACACACAAAAGAAATCCAAAGCAAAGTGGGGATGTCGGGGATGCCCTTACCCCCCTTGCGAGGCTCCTTGTACATGACAGACCTTTTGACTCTGTCCATCTTTGAACCCCAAACAAACTTAAACACGGTCCTGGTAATGGCCTTGCTGACTTCGGCCGTGGGAGGCCATGCCTGTGCCGTGTAGTGTAGCACAGGCAGCACCTCGTTACGCAGGACCAATGCTTTCCCCGTGAGGGTAAGCTGTCTGAGGGCCCACAGTCCAATCCGTTGGTTTACCTTGGCCAAGCGTTCTTGCCAAGACTTCGTGGCTGCTCCGTCTTTCCCAAACCAAACCCCCAAAACCTTGATAAAGTCTTGCTGGATGGTGAAGGGAAGAGGTGCAGAAGAAGCAGGGTGCCAATCCCCGAAGAGCATGACCTCCGACTTCTTGCAGTTGACCTTTGCCCCCGAAGCTTGTCCGAACAGCTCACACGTCTGGGCGAGTTCCGTCACCGAACGCTGGTCTGCGCAGAAGACGGTCACGTCGTCCATGTAGAGTGAGCACTTGACCTCGGCGTGTCCTGGTCCCGGTGCGGTGATCCCTCTGATCTCTCCTCTCTGCCGGATAGATTCTGCGAACAGCTCTATAACACAAACAAAGAGAAGAGGTGAAAGAGGGCAGCCTTGTCTAACCCCTGAAAGGATAGGAAAGGGGTTAGTCTTCCAGCCGTTCACCAACACCGTGCTGCAAATGTCAGAATACATCAGGTTAACATAGGTACAAAACATTTTCCCCAGACCAAGCTTGCGCAGTACTTTACCCATGAATTCATGCGAGACTCGGTCGAAGGCCTTCTCCTGATCAAGGCTGACCAGGGCTGCGCGGATGCGGCGGCTTCTGATGTAATGCACCGTGTCTCTCATGAGGGCTAGACTGTCTGCAATCCTGCGGCCTGGGATGCCGCAGGTCTGGTCCGGGTGGATGATCTTCCCTATGACGCCCTTCAGTCTGTTTGCTAGGACCTTTGCCAGGATCTTGTAGTCCACGTTGAGGAGTGAGATGGGACGCCAATTCTTCAGGTCACACCTCTCTCCCTTCCGCTTGTACAGGATCGTGATCATTCCTTGCCTCAATGACGGCGGCATACTGCCCTCCACCACCATCTCCCCAAAGAGCTCCAGCAAGTCCGGGCAGATGAGGTCCCCCAGCGCTACATAGAGCTCCGCTGGGAGGCCGTCACTGCCCGGAGTCCTGCCGGGTCTAAAGGATTTAGCGGCAGAGAGCAGCTCGTCCACCGTCAAAGGGGCGTCCATTTCCGTGGCACCTGCAGGATCAAGGGGGTTAGTGATACCTGCTAGGAACCTCTCGGCGGCTTCCGTGTCTGTGGTTTTCGGGGCGTAGAGGCTGCTGTAGAAGTCGGCGACGACTCCCATCACTGCCTTTTTGCCCCGCTGCATGTTTCCGGCTTCGTCGCGCAGCTCAGTCAGGGGCGTGTGGCCGGCGTGGACTTTCCTGAAAAAGAAAGAGTTACACTTCTCACCCTTCTCCAGGTTGTCCATTTTGGCACGAAAGATGATTCGCTTGGATTCCTCCTCAAAGTGACTTTTCAGACGCTTCTTGGTGTCCTCCAGCTCCTCTCTGACGTCCCAGCCGCAGTGGTGGAGGTCCTGCAGTGATCTCAGCTGACGCTGGAGCTCTCTGAAGTCCCTTTTCACTTTGGCCGCCTGCCGCCTGCCTTTGTCCTGAAAGAAACTACGCAATTCAACTTTAGCATACTCCCACCATTCACTGACAGTAGCAAACAAACATTTGTCATTCCTCAAAACCATGTAGACATCTCTAAGCTCCTCCCGCACTCCCTCCTGTTCCAGCAAGGCACAGTTCAGTTTCCAGGACCCTGGGCCAGTTGGAAAACCATGGCCCAGGGCGCCCCGAACCTGGACGGCCCTGTGGTCAGAGAAGAAGCAGGGGACCATAGAGTACCCACACGGCTTGATCGCTCTAGAGGTGAACACGAAGTCTATCCGGGAACGCAGTGAGCCATCGGGGCGGCTCCACGTGTAATTCACGGAGCCGCACCCCATGGAACCCACCGCGTCCTTTAAGGATGCTTCAGTTACCATCTCTATGAGCAGTTTGGACGTGACATCAAGCTTGCTCGAGGTGCCGGAGCTGCGCCCATCCTCCTCTATGGGGCAGTTGAAGTCTCCGGCCATCACTACGGCCCGGGTGGTGGCGAGCTGCGGTCTGAGGTTCTGGAAAAGTTCCAGACGCTCACCCTTGTCAGGGGATGCGTACACGCTGATTAGCCGCACGGGCTCACCCGCCCAGGAGCCATCTACGACCAGAAGTCGGCCGCAGACTAGCTCCTGGACGGAATCAAGCGTGAAAGCGCTTCCCCTGAGAAGGATGGCGGTGCCTGCAGACTTACAGTCGCCCCCCCCGGACCAGTAGGACGGGCCGTGACTCCACTGCCTGGCCAGATGTTGGTAGGACCTAGAGGAGGGGAGAGCACATTCCTGCAACATAAAAACATCACCTGGTTGGGAGGCAAGAAAGGTTAGTACAGTCGAACAACGAAACTTATCTCTAATGCTTCTAACATTAATGGAGAAAATGGTTAGATTCGCCATCATGGAAAAAGAAAAAGAGGGTGGTTAGGTTGGGACGATACAGCCCTAGTTACCTATCCCGTCAGGTGGCTCTTCCTGCTGGAGGATCGGGGATCCCTCTGCAGTATCCAGCATCTCGTCTATCAACGGATTGAGGGGTGCTGGCAGGTCGTGGAAGCTGGGGCTCTCAGGGTAGTAGTCCAGCATGTTCTCAATTTCTGCTTGCAGAACCAGGTCTATAGCGGGAGTGGAGGGCTGTTCGTTCTCCACCAGTACTATTTTCCTGGTGGTCTCTGCTACTGGGCTCTCCGCCTGCTTCCTCTTCCGTTTCTTCTTTGTCTTTGTCTCGGTCTCAGTGTCTGGATCTGTGGGGACAGAGGAAGAGACAGGGGCTTGGGAGGAGAGGTTGGGGAAGTTCTCCACCGTGTAGGATAGGGGATCAGCAGCGGGGGGAGGGGTTTGGGTTAGTGCTGCTGATTCCTGGGGGGTTGCCTTATGGGCCGGTGGCTGAACTGCTGAGATCCCGACTAGGGGGGTGATGGTGGTCTCAGTGGGGGGAAGGGAGGGTTTGGAGTTGGCCTGGGCGGGAGGGGGGGAAGGTGTCACCTTCTTTGTCTTACCCGTCTTCAGTTTTGACACCTCGGCGGGCTTGGCCACATTCCTGGACGTCTGAGTCACCTTCTTTGACGCCTTCTTTTGTTCTGCCGGTTGGTCACCCGACACCTTTGCCTTGGGCTTCTTTGTTGTCTCAGCAGGGGAGCGAGCTTCAAAGCCCTTTCCCGGAGCCGAGGCAGCCACCTCCGCCCATGTTTTCCTCCTTTGTGGACAGGTTTTGTAGACATGTCCAGTCAGGCCGCAAAGGTTGCAAGTAGACTTTCTGGGACAATCTTTGGTTTCGTGGCCTGTAACCCTGCAATTCTTGCAGGCTTCCTCCTTGCAGGCCTTCATCTGATGACCCGTCTTGCCACACTTCCTGCAGGTTTGCGGCATATCCGGATAATAGATGAGGCCGTGGGAGTTGCCCAACATGAATGCTTGGGGCAGGTGTTTGAAACCGTCTTCTGATGCAGAATCCTTCTGCAGCAGGACTGTCGCAGCCCACTTGCCCATCCAAAGGTTGTAGCAGTTCAGGACCTTTTCGGGGCCCTTCACCACCGTGCAGTACCTTTGGAGGAATGTCTCGATGTCCTTGCCGGGGGTCCGCAGGTTCCACATTGACACGATGATCCTCCTCTCCTCCCTCTGTAGCAGGCAACTGCATAAGAATTTGGAGAACGGGGAATCCGGCGTCGCTGCTTTCACTGCTTCCCAGTACCTCTTACAGACCGACATGGAGATGAAGGTCACATAAAAGATCCCGGCAACCATGGCTTGGATCCCAAAGATCTCGTGGCTCAGGATCCCCTGGTCCAGCAGCATCTTCTTGCAGAAGACGTCCTTGGACATGTCCGGCACCCTTCCGTCCACCTCCTTCAGCTTCAGGGCCACCGTATCCCTCATGTAGGGAGGGAGCTTTGGGGGCTCCTGGGTCTTCCTGGGCGGCTTCTGAACCCGAGAAGTGGTGGGGGCTTCGGGGTTGGGGACAGCTGCAGGTCCTGGGGTCTGTACCTCGGGTCCTGGGTCTTTGGCCTCCAGTCTTGGGGTTTCAGCCTTTGGGGCTTCCTCCTCCAGTCTTGGGGCTTCTTTGGGGGTCTTCTGCTTCTTCTTCCTTGCCTCCTTGCTTGCCGGAGCCATGGCTTCGGCTTGCTTGGGGGTTAAAGAAGAAAAGGTGCAGAAATCCTTGAGCAGGGTCCTCAGCAGAACTTTCCCCAGGGGGAGAAAGCAATGAAGATTTTCCTGCTTGGTCCGGAGGTTCCTAGCCGATCGCTAGGAGCAAGGTTCCACCGGCAGAAATTCCTTCCAGAAGAACAAAGAAAAAGTCTTGAAGAAGAAAAGTAATCCCAGAGATAATCCAAGGTTTTTCCAAGAAGCAGCAAGAAAAAAGCAGCAACTCTTCCAAATCTTTTCAAAAATCCAGGGTTCCTTCTTCAGATCTTCAGTCTTCCAGAATTCTTTGTCGGATCCAAGGTAGTACTTGAAAAGATACTACACTTGATCTTAGCCAAAAGGCCGAGAAGCGATACCGACCATAGCTCGCCCAGACCGGGCCCCCTTCAGAACTCTCAGCACTGCTCACGGAGAGGAGACACCGCCAGGAGGCGAAAAACCTACTCTGCAAGTCACACAGTCCTCTGCGTGGGGACGATTAATCTGCATAGGACCGCCCCCAACAGGCACCTCCCCCGCAAAGCAGCAGGGGGGCCGAGCGAGCGGGCGTCTGCACTTCATCTGCCAGCCGCCCGCTGCTACACCCTCCCCACAACAACTCATTTGTCAAGTCAGTCTGACCGACCGACTGCCTGCCTGACGGCTCAGAGATCACTTTTCCTTTCTCTTGACACAGCCGCTGGACGGTGTGAGGGGACAAGCACGCTCGCTCCAGCACACGCTGATAGCTACAGCTTACCTTCGGTCGTTCGCACCTTCTCAGACTGTGACTGCTAGCAGTGGAGGAGGAAGCAGCCAAATCTCAACCTGCAGGTGTCTTCGATTCAAGTAGACGGCTCCAGACTAATCATGATCCAATTAGCTCCAATTAATTAGGCCGCCGATTAGGTCACTTTTATTTTTCCTTTTTTTTTTTTTCCTTTGTTCCGGGTCGGGCCCATTTAGCACCTCATTAATCAATTAGTGAGAAGCCTTTGTTCCTCCTGCAAAAGACACAGCACACAACACACCTGAGTAGGTGACAAAGCACAAGAGCGTCGTCGACGTCACATTGCAAACTTCGGCTCCATTTCTTTTCCCTTTTCCAAAGTTTTGCTATTTATTTCTCTATCTTTTTCACCAAGTTAAGAAGGGGTGCACCGGTCCTGGAGGTACTGCAATACCAGGTCAATGCGTGGAGTGGACAGAGCAAGCTCTTTTTCCATCTCCCTGTTCCAAAAATCCATTTAATATATGGTCCCCAGATAGGGGACGTATCAGATATTAAACTGATAAGAACAGATTTTTTTTTTTTTTTTTTTTTTTAAGTTGAATATCCCCAAATGGGGATAAAAACAACAATTTTATTTAAAATAAATCACAAAAACAAATCATATTTACAAAACAAACTTAAAACTCACATACTGTGTTTACAAAACATAACAGAAATCACATTTTTACACTAAACGAAAAATAGATTTTTCTAAACAAAAAATCACTATTACATCAATTAAATCTACTGAAAAATCTTCTTTCTTTTTCCCTCGCAGACGTTTCCCAAGGTATCTGTTGAAAACCTCATTGATGGAGATCTTCGCCAAAAATTCAGGTACAGTCAATTTTTCACGTACAGTATTACGTACAGTTCCACAATCAGGCCTTTCTCTAAACTTTTTAACATCTTCTACATAAGTAGCAGGTAAACCTAAATTTTTTACATACAGTTTAAACTGAGTATCGGTTCTGGCGGGCCTCCCAGGCTCACTCCCAGAACTTTCCTCAGACATTTCAGATCTACACTCCTCCTCCTCCTCTTTATCTTTTTCCTTCTTTTTCACACAATCCTTAATCAAATGACCTACAGTTTTACAGAAAAAACATTTCTTCCCATCATTACAATTTTGATATGTATGCCCCTCTGTATAACATTTGGTACAAAACAATAAACAACAATCGTTTTCTGAATGTCCGTACTGTTTGCAGTTTTTGCAAAAAGTGTCCATATTTTCGAAAAAAAGGTCACCTACTACACGGTTTATCCTAAAACGTGCAGGAGGAAGTACAAAAGTCCCGTCATCTTTACATATTAATTTGCACAAAAACTTTCTTTTCCCAGTCCAAAATTGGCAAGAGTTCATTACATCACCCTTGTAGGTGACTTCCTTGCAAAATTGTCTCAAGAAGTTAGCTATTTCCCCTTCCGGCATCGTAGGGGAATACATCTTTACAATAAAAAGTTTTTCATCTTCAATGAAATGTGGCGTAACCACCACACCCTCCAACAAAGGATGGTCCTTTAGTCTTCGCAAAGTCTTCAGGAGAGATAGATATCTCTCCCTCGTTGCAAATGTGACATCATAACAATTTTTCTTCGGATAATCCATAACGCAGAGTATCTCTTCCCTTTTCAGCTGGAACAATCCCAGTAAAAGCTGCTCGGACAGGAACACCAGGTCCTTCTCCATCGTAAACCTCACGGTATTCCGGTTTCTTTGGTATCCAGGTATCGACGCCATCTCTCTCACGTCACCCGACCAGTAGCTCACCGATAACAACTGCAGCACCTAGGAAAAGGGCCAGTATGATCGCTCCTCGTTGCTCCGGGCCTATTTCCTCCACCCCAATAGCAGCAGGGGGGTTAAGACAGGGCTATAAACCCGTGCCGATCCCCCCAGGCCGAGGCGAAGGAGCACCCGGAGCACCTCCGGCCAAGACCAAGGCAGCACCCGCAAAGATCCTACACTTGATCTTAGCCAAAAGGCCGAGAAGCGATACCGACCATAGCTCGCCCAGACCGGGCCCCCTTCAGAACTCTCAGCACTGCTCACGGAGAGGAGACACCGCCAGGAGGCGAAAAACCTACTCTGCAAGTCACACAGTCCTCTGCGTGGGGACGATTAATCTGCATAGGACCGCCCCCAACAGGCACCTCCCCCGCAAAGCAGCAGGGGGGCCGAGCGAGCGGGCGTCTGCACTTCATCTGCCAGCCGCCCGCTGCTACACCCTCCCCACAACAACTCATTTGTCAAGTCAGTCTGACCGACCGACTGCCTGCCTGACGGCTCAGAGATCACTTTTCCTTTCTCTTGACACAGCCGCTGGACGGTGTGAGGGGACAAGCACGCTCGCTCCAGCACACGCTGATAGCTACAGCTTACCTTCGGTCGTTCGCACCTTCTCAGACTGTGACTGCTAGCAGTGGAGGAGGAAGCAGCCAAATCTCAACCTGCAGGTGTCTTCGATTCAAGTAGACGGCTCCAGACTAATCATGATCCAATTAGCTCCAATTAATTAGGCCGCCGATTAGGTCACTTTTATTTTTCCTTTTTTTTTTTTTCCTTTGTTCCGGGTCGGGCCCATTTAGCACCTCATTAATCAATTAGTGAGAAGCCTTTGTTCCTCCTGCAAAAGACACAGCACACAACACACCTGAGTAGGTGACAAAGCACAAGAGCGTCGTCGACGTCACATTGCAAACTTCGGCTCCATTTCTTTTCCCTTTTCCAAAGTTTTGCTATTTATTTCTCTATCTTTTTCACCAAGTTAAGAAGGGGTGCACCGGTCCTGGAGGTACTGCAATACCAGGTCAATGCGTGGAGTGGACAGAGCAAGCTCTTTTTCCATCTCCCTGTTCCAAAAATCCATTTAATATATGGTCCCCAGATAGGGGACGTATCAGATATTAAACTGATAAGAACAGATTTTTTTTTTTAAGTTGAATATCCCCTTGGGGATAAAAACAACAATTTTATTTAAAACAAATCACAAAAACAAACCATATTTACAAACAAACCAAAACGAATCATATTTACACACAAAATGAAAACAACTCGTATTTACACACAAGAAACCAATCATATTTTCAAACCAAAAACTTTGTTCAGAAAAGAAAATTTACATAAATCATATCGTTAAACTCAAACTTCCACTTTCAACACACATTATTATAATGCTGTCTATCATGTCATATGAAAATTTCCCACTTTTAAGACGCCTATGAAACGTCTCAAAAAAAACTTTCCTTGTTTTAAAACTATCAGAAAACATAGGGTCCAACAAATTAGCATTCAAATACTCCCTCAATTTTTTAATATCTGGTCTAACCCTTAACTTAAGGATTTTACCCACAAAGTACTCAGGTAAATCTAGTTTTCTCACATAAGCCAATAACATTTCCGCATTTCTTGCAGTCGTTTCCTCATCAGGTGTAGCAGATTCTATATCCGATTCTCTTGAGCTTTCTTCACTCTTTTGCTCTTCTTCTTTTCCTTTCTTTTTTCCACAGTCTTTAACTAGATGACCGATTTCATCACAGAAAAAACATTTTTTCCCCTCCTTACAGTCCTTATAGGTATGCCCAATTTCATAACATTTTGTACAAAACAAAACATCACATTTCTCTTCACTATGCCCATATTCTTTACAGTTTTTACAGAAAGTATTCATTCCGTCAAAGAAAAGATCCCCCACAACCCCGTTTACCCGAAAACAGGCTGGGGGCAACACAACAGTCCCATCGTCCAAAGTCTTTAGTTTACATAGGTATTTCCTCTTACCGGACCAGAACCCACATTGGTTCTGTATGTCACCTTTATAGGTGACTTCAGGACAAAATTTGCGCAAAAACTGCACCACCTCCCCGACAGGCATCAGGGGGGAGTACATCCGGACAATAAACAGTTTTTCATCCTCTGGAAAATGAAGAATAACTTCCACACCATCCAATCGAGGATCGTTCTTCCTCTGTCTCCAAACCCTCAGGAACGCCTGGTACGGTTCACGGGACACGAAGGTAACATCGTAGATTCCTCTTTTAGGATAATCCATAACGCATAGGATCCATTCTCTCGGTAGCTGAAACAGTCCCAGCAATAACTCGCCCGTCAGGAAGACCAAGTCCTTTTCCATCTGGAATCGCACAGAGTTCTTGTTCCGCTGGTAGGCTGGAATTGAAGCCATCGTTGCCACCTCACTGGTCCACACGTTGGTAACTGCAACACCTATAAAGATAAATAGATGCCAGTGTGACCGCTCCTCGTTGCTCCGGGCCTATTTCCTCCACCCCAATAGCAGCAGGGGGGTTAAGACCAGACCACAGTCAAAGCCGATCCCCCCAGGCCGAGGTAAAGGAGCACCCGGAGCACCTTCCAGCCAAGACCAAGGCAGCAGGATACTACACTTGATCTTAGCCAAAAGGCCGAGAAGCGATACCGACCATAGCTCGCCCAGACCGGGCCCCCTTCAGAACTCTCAGCACTGCTCACGGAGAGGAGACACCGCCAGGAGGCGAAAAACCTACTCTGCAAGTCACACAGTCCTCTGCGTGGGGACGATTAATCTGCATAGGACCGCCCCCAACAGGCACCTCCCCCGCAAAGCAGCAGGGGGGCCGAGCGAGCGGGCGTCTGCACTTCATCTGCCAGCCGCCCGCTGCTACACCCTCCCCACAACAACTCATTTGTCAAGTCAGTCTGACCGACCGACTGCCTGCCTGACGGCTCAGAGATCACTTTTCCTTTCTCTTGACACAGCCGCTGGACGGTGTGAGGGGACAAGCACGCTCGCTCCAGCACACGCTGATAGCTACAGCTTACCTTCGGTCGTTCGCACCTTCTCAGACTGTGACTGCTAGCAGTGGAGGAGGAAGCAGCCAAATCTCAACCTGCAGGTGTCTTCGATTCAAGTAGACGGCTCCAGACTAATCATGATCCAATTAGCTCCAATTAATTAGGCCGCCGATTAGGTCACTTTTATTTTTCCTTTTTTTTTTTTTCCTTTGTTCCGGGTCGGGCCCATTTAGCACCTCATTAATCAATTAGTGAGAAGCCTTTGTTCCTCCTGCAAAAGACACAGCACACAACACACCTGAGTAGGTGACAAAGCACAAGAGCGTCGTCGACGTCACATTGCAAACTTCGGCTCCATTTCTTTTCCCTTTTCCAAAGTTTTGCTATTTATTTCTCTATCTTTTTCACCAAGTTAAGAAGGGGTGCACCGGTCCTGGAGGTACTGCAATACCAGGTCAATGCGTGGAGTGGACAGAGCAAGCTCTTTTTCCATCTCCCTGTTCCAAAAATCCATTTAATATATGGTCCCCAGATAGGGGACGTATCAGATATTAAACTGATAAGAACAGATTTTTTTTTTAAGTTGAATATCCCCATTGGGGATAAAAACAACAATTTTATTTAAAATAAATCACAAACAAAACGTAAAAAACAAAACCATTACAACTTACATACTGTGTTTTTACAAACAAAATACAACTGAACAACAAATGAAATAACTTATCTTCAGAACAAAACAAACATTATATAGTTAACCGAAGTATATCTCTTTCAACACAAATAACCATTATACAGTCTAACATATTCCATGAAAACTTTTGACTTTTTAAACGTTTCCTAAAAATTGGGTCAAATGTAGCACTAACAGAAAATGAACTTGAAAAATTTGGGTCTAGCAGTTTCTCCGTCAACAAGTCTCTCAGTTGCTGAATATCAGCTCTCGTTCTTAACCTCTCAATTTTCTCAACAAAATATACAGGTAACTTTAATTTCAGCACATAGTCCCTTAATGTTTCCGGGTTTTTCCCGGCCTTGCCCTCCTCAGATGCTGTTGCCTCCATATCCGACTCCTTTTCTCCAGTTGGTACTTCCTTTTCTTCCACTTTCTTCTTTGACTCCTCCTCTTTCTTCTTTTTACAGTCTTTAATAAGATGACCTTTTTCTTTGCAAAAAAAACATTTTTTATCCTCATTACAATTCATATATGTATGACCTCTCGTATAACACTTTGTACAGAAATCAACACTGCAATCATTTTCTAAATGTCCATATTCTTTGCAGTTTCTACAAAAATTGTCCATATTCTCAAAGAACAGATCCCCCACCACTTGGTTAATGCGAAACCTTGCGGGAGGCAAAACAAAAGTCCCATCATCCTTTTCAATTAATTGGCACAGAAATTTTCTTTTACCTGTCCAGAACTGACAAGTATTCATTACATCTCCCTTATAAATAACATTTTTGCAAAACTTTCTCAGAAAATTGGCGATTTCTCCTTCCGGCATGGTTGGAGAATACATCTTGACGATAAACAATTTTTCATTTTCAATAAAATGCGGAACAACCACCACCCCTTCCATCAAAGGGTGGTCCTTAAGCCTTCGCAAAGTCTTCAGGAACTCTAAGTATTTCTCCCTCGTTGCAAAGGTGACATCGTTACATTTCTTCTTAGGATAATCCATGATGCACAATATATCCTTTCGCTGTAACTGGAAGATGCCCATCAGTAGCTGGTCAGTCAGGAAGACGAGATCCTCCTCCATAATGAAACGCACCGTACTCCGGTTCCTCTGGTAATTTGGGATTGACGCCATCTTTTCCCACGTCTCACGTCCAAAGGTACCACCGGTCACGACTGCAGCACCTACAATGTAAGGGCCAGTGTGATCGCTCCTCGTTGCTCCGGGCCTATTTCCTCCACCCCAATAGCAGCAGGGGGGTTAAGACTAGACCGCAGTCAGAGCCGATCCCCCCAGGCCGAGGTGAAGGAGCACCCGGAGCACCTCCGGCCAAGACCAAGGCAGCAGGATACTACACTTGATCTTAGCCAAAAGGCCGAGAAGCGATACCGACCATAGCTCGCCCAGACCGGGCCCCCTTCAGAACTCTCAGCACTGCTCACGGAGAGGAGACACCGCCAGGAGGCGAAAAACCTACTCTGCAAGTCACACAGTCCTCTGCGTGGGGACGATTAATCTGCATAGGACCGCCCCCAACAGGCACCTCCCCCGCAAAGCAGCAGGGGGGCCGAGCGAGCGGGCGTCTGCACTTCATCTGCCAGCCGCCCGCTGCTACACCCTCCCCACAACAACTCATTTGTCAAGTCAGTCTGACCGACCGACTGCCTGCCTGACGGCTCAGAGATCACTTTTCCTTTCTCTTGACACAGCCGCTGGACGGTGTGAGGGGACAAGCACGCTCGCTCCAGCACACGCTGATAGCTACAGCTTACCTTCGGTCGTTCGCACCTTCTCAGACTGTGACTGCTAGCAGTGGAGGAGGAAGCAGCCAAATCTCAACCTGCAGGTGTCTTCGATTCAAGTAGACGGCTCCAGACTAATCATGATCCAATTAGCTCCAATTAATTAGGCCGCCGATTAGGTCACTTTTATTTTTCCTTTTTTTTTTTTTCCTTTGTTCCGGGTCGGGCCCATTTAGCACCTCATTAATCAATTAGTGAGAAGCCTTTGTTCCTCCTGCAAAAGACACAGCACACAACACACCTGAGTAGGTGACAAAGCACAAGAGCGTCGTCGACGTCACATTGCAAACTTCGGCTCCATTTCTTTTCCCTTTTCCAAAGTTTTGCTATTTATTTCTCTATCTTTTTCACCAAGTTAAGAAGGGGTGCACCGGTCCTGGAGGTACTGCAATACCAGGTCAATGCGTGGAGTGGACAGAGCAAGCTCTTTTTCCATCTCCCTGTTCCAAAAATCCATTTAATATATGGTCCCCAGATAGGGGACGTATCAGATATTAAACTGATAAGAACAGATTTTTTTTTTTTTCTCTTTTTTTTTTTTTTTTTTTTTTTTATTTTCTTACTCGAACCACATCAGTACGATCTTACAATTTCTGAACGTTTTGGGCATTTCACCCCAGCTCTAAGATCGTTCATCATTCTCGGTCCGTTATAAACTCAAAGCAAATTACATAAAACAATTCCACCACAAACAACACAGAAACAAAAATCAAAATATATCTATATGTTACATAACTCCACCCACTTTTTGATCTTCCAAATCCCTTCAGCATCAACCCCCTTTCTCTTATCCCACAAGTATATTACATAAACTTTCCCTAATATCATCCTTACACAATCATCCACACTTACAGCTTTCTTTCTAAAAACATACAAATTCCTTACATCCCACAAAGCTTCTTTAACACAAGCAAACATTAACCACAACACCCTACCTTGCGCACTTCCACACATACCTAAACCAAACATAAAAATCTCAAAGGTCAAAAAACTCACACCCGTCAATTCTTTACACAACGGCCCTAATCTTCTCAAAACATCCCTTGCGTACCCACAATTCCACATCACATGCACAATACTCTCACATCCCATACATTCCTCTCTTGGACATTCTTCTGACCTGCACACACCCCTCACTCTCATAAATTCCCTTACAGGCAGTGCACCCTGTAAACACTGCCAAACCACGTCTCCCTGTCTATTTGACATTCCATCAATTCCAATCATTGCCCAAACTTTCTCCGCATCATTCACCCTAATTCCATTTATATCACACATTTTCTCTCTACTCTCAATCATCCTACCAATCATTTTTTTATCTTTCCATACCTTTCTTTCCACACTCTCCAACTCATACTTATGCACAAACATACTTACCCACTCATACCATTTTGCACTACAGAAAGCTACCGGTCTAGATAAATCCCTTGCACACCACTTCAACCTTAAAAACAGATTTCCACTCGCAAACCTACACATACTTCCTGTCATACCCCCACGCTCCAACGTTCTCAACACAAAAGAGACAATATTAATACCCAAAAAAACCTCCAGGTTTGGGAAACCAAACCCGCCTTTCTTTTTGCTTAACTTAACCACTTCTCTTTTAACCCTTTCCATTTTAGAGTTCCAGAAGAACATAAAAAGAATACGGTCCATCCTCTTCAGCACCAACTTCCCAGGAGGAAAAACTAAAGCAACAAACAACAAAATCGGTAAGATAACGTTCTTAATCACCACTATTCGACCCGTAAATGATAAAGACCTCAAACGCCACATAGACAATTTATTCTCAACTTTTATTCTAACATCCTCCCAACACTCACCCCCATCCATCCTATCATTAAACTTAATCCCTAATATTTTAATTGATCCATTCACCCCCCTCACACCCAAGTCCTCACTCACCCTATTATTCCCAAACACCTTACACTCAGTTTTGTTCCAATTTACCCTAAACGCAGATGCTCCACAAAAAAAGGACACAAGCAACTTCACTCTTCTCAATGCACTTACATCCTCACATACCAAACATACATCATCCATATACCCAAACACACTCAATCTTCTTCCATCACCACCTGGTATTTGCACTCCACGAACAATCTTATCTCTTTTTAACATCAACAATAACGGTTCAATAGCACATATGAAAGCAATGGGTGACAAAGGGCACCCCTGCCTAACTCCTGAACGTACCCAAACTTTCCTTGTCAATTCACCATTCACCACAAAACAACTAAAAATATCCACATATAAACTCCTCACACGCTCCACAAATTCAGACGGAAAGCCCATTTGCACCAACACACTAAATAAAAAATCATGCGCCAATCTATCATACGCTTTCTCGAAGTCCAGACTCATTACATACACATCTTTCTTACGCTCCTTACAATCCCACAACACATCTCTCAATAACACCAAACACTCATGCATTCTTCTTTCAGGTACAGCACAAAATTGCTCCGCACTCACAACATCTACAATCACACTCTTCATCCTATTTGCAATCACTTTTGCGTAGATCTTATAATCACAATTTAAAAGACTTATTGGTCGCCAATTTTTCAATTCTTTCAGATTCCCTTTTTTTGGAATCAAAGCAACCATCCCTCCTTTCATACTGTCAGCCACACACACGTTGGTCCACATATACTGACACACACCCAAAACATCCTCTCCAATCACTTCCCAAAAACAACGATAAAACTCAACCGGCAATCCATCACACCCAGGCGTCTTATTTGCACACATACTTTTAACCACCTCCCACACTTCTTTCATACTAACTTCTTTCACCATAACGCTTTTATCTATCTCACTTACCTTCTGCTCAATTACACTCAAAACTTCACTTTCTAAAGTCACATCTCTCCACTTCCTTTCATACAAACAGTCATAAAAACTTGCAACCTCATTACTTACATCATCACCACTCACCTCAGTTCCATCCTCTCTCAAAACTGTCTCCATCAAAGGCTTCTTCGCAAAGACCTTCTTAAAGAAAAACTTCGAACATCGTTCGTCCTCCTCCATCTTTTCCAACTTAGACCTAAAAATAATACCTCTACCCAACTCATCCATAAACTTCTGGATTTTCTTTTTAACACTAACAACATCCAAACTCACATCCATTCCACTTTCCCTCAACAAATAAAGAAACCTTAACTGTGCGTTTAAACGAACCCACTCTTCTCTCTTCTTTTTCGCTTTTCTCATACCTACTCTCCTAAAAAAACAAGCACATTCTTTCTTTACCCAATCCCACCAAACCAGAATATTGGCAAACTCCCGCTTATACTCCACCCATCTTGCATATTCTCTCGCAAACTCCTTCTTAACCCAATCATCTTCTAATAACAACACATTTAGCTTCCAAGTCCCTCGCCCTCTCAATTCTCCTCCTACTTTCACTCTCACTATTATCATCTCATGATCTGAAAAGGCCACACCTTCTTGATTATAACTTAAACATTCAAACGACGATGACACAAAAACATAATCTAGACACGACATAATACCCCCACGATCAGAAAAAAAAGTACACCTATCTCCCCCCCCTAACACTTTTGACACACTTTTCAACCTAAAGTCCCCCAAAATATCACATAATACCTTCCCTGACAAATCATATTCATTCTTTGTAATATCAACATTAAAATCACCAACCAAAACAGTAGGGATATTCCCCTGAACAAAAAACTTTAACTTTTCAAAAAAATCAATACGTTCCACTTTGGCAACCGGCGCATATATATTAATTAACTTAAAGCTTATTTTCCCATACTTAACATAAACAACAATACCCCTCCCCCCTTCCACTACCACATACTTCTCAATACACATCCCCCTATTTTTTAACAGAACCCCAACACCATCATTCTTACACCCACCACCCGACCATACAGATTCTCCCCACACCCACTCCTCCGCCCACCCAGTCTCATTCAAACCACATTCTTGCAGACAAATAATATCACTACCAACATTTTCCAGAAAATTAAAGATGGCAGTGCGTCTCGTCCTACTTCTTATCAGCCTCACATTAAGTGAGCTTACTGTAAGACTACTAGGAATGTGTTATTTACAGAACAAAACAGGGGTCCATGAATCTCTCAGCGATTTTCCAAAGAGTCCACGCACGTCTCTCCCAGACACGAAAATCTATTGCTGGTCTCAACCTCAGATTCTTCCGGACTCCTCTCAGTCCTTCGCTTCTTTTGCCCGACCTTCCGACCAGGCGGCTTCTCAAACTCACCCTCTCCCTCTTCCTCAGACGTTGAAGCCCCACCACCCTCCCTCTTAGAAAGGGAAGTCTCTCCCGAGGATGGGTATTCCACAATGTTAGAGGGGTTCGACGCTGACACAGAGGTTTCCCCCTGCACCATCTTCTCCTCCAGCTCCATTACCATCTCCGCTACCTCCCCAGGAGATGCGGGACTCACCACAAAGGCACTAACAATTTCCTCCTGCTGCATAAGCTCTTCCTCATCTTTTTTTAATTTTTCAGCATAAGCAGCTCTCTCCACTTCCTCTTTTTCTTGTCTGATGAGGACCTCTGCTAGATGTTTGGCTCTCTCCTTCTCCGCCTTCCTTTCCTCCTCTCTTCGACTTCTCGCCACTGGACAATCTCGATACAAATGATCAGGATCTCCACACAGGTCGCATCTCCGACCCATCGGGCATCCACCGGCAGTGTGACCCTGCTTCTTACAGTTCCGGCAGGTCAGACCTTTGGAACATGACTCCTGCAAATGGCCGAACTGAAAACATTTCCGGCAGTACGAGGGCTGTCCGGTATACATTATGGTTCCTCTAAATCCCGCCACAGAGAAAGACGACGGTGGGTGCATGTAGCCTCCCACCCCCTCTGGATCAAGGCGGAACTTTACAGAAAATCGCATCTTGCAATTGTACACCCCGAGCTGGTTGGTAAGTTTTTCACCGTTCCTTACCTCGGAACAATATCTTCTTAAGAAGGCCTCAATCAATTGTATGTCCGTGAATGGGTTATGCACATGAACATATAACACCCTCTGAACTAAAGCGAACAGAGGTTTCACAGCAATCCCTACCAGCATAGGGTCCCTCTTCATCCTCATCAATTCCCCATATGCAAATAGACAACGGCCATTATCAGTAAATGTTATTTCATAAGTACCTTTTTTGGGGTATTCATTGATACTATAGAATTCGGTCTTGCTGAAGCCCAATTTTTCCATCAGGATCTCCTTTGCGATATACATCATTCTGTTCCGTGCCTGGTCCTCAGGGTCTACTTCAAAGCGGATAGTATCCTTCAATCCCGCCATCTTCTACTGTCGACTTGCGTCACAGATTTCAAAAAACGATCGCTCCGTCAAAGAACGGGGTAGTATGCCACCAAAACACACAATGGCACTCCCTCGACCTCCTGACTCAGTCCGGGCATGCCATGATCTGAGCCAAAAGGCCGAGAAGCGATACCGACCATAGCTCGCCCAGACCGGGCCCCCTTCAGAACTCTCAGCACTGCTCACGGAGAGGAGACACCGCCAGGAGGCGAAAAACCTACTCTGCAAGTCACACAGTCCTCTGCGTGGGGACGATTAATCTGCATAGGACCGCCCCCAACAGGCACCTCCCCCGCAAAGCAGCAGGGGGGCCGAGCGAGCGGGCGTCTGCACTTCATCTGCCAGCCGCCCGCTGCTACACCCTCCCCACAACAACTCATTTGTCAAGTCAGTCTGACCGACCGACTGCCTGCCTGACGGCTCAGAGATCACTTTTCCTTTCTCTTGACACAGCCGCTGGACGGTGTGAGGGGACAAGCACGCTCGCTCCAGCACACGCTGATAGCTACAGCTTACCTTCGGTCGTTCGCACCTTCTCAGACTGTGACTGCTAGCAGTGGAGGAGGAAGCAGCCAAATCTCAACCTGCAGGTGTCTTCGATTCAAGTAGACGGCTCCAGACTAATCATGATCCAATTAGCTCCAATTAATTAGGCCGCCGATTAGGTCACTTTTATTTTTCCTTTTTTTTTTTTTCCTTTGTTCCGGGTCGGGCCCATTTAGCACCTCATTAATCAATTAGTGAGAAGCCTTTGTTCCTCCTGCAAAAGACACAGCACACAACACACCTGAGTAGGTGACAAAGCACAAGAGCGTCGTCGACGTCACATTGCAAACTTCGGCTCCATTTCTTTTCCCTTTTCCAAAGTTTTGCTATTTATTTCTCTATCTTTTTCACCAAGTTAAGAAGGGGTGCACCGGTCCTGGAGGTACTGCAATACCAGGTCAATGCGTGGAGTGGACAGAGCAAGCTCTTTTTCCATCTCCCTGTTCCAAAAATCCATTTAATATATGGTCCCCAGATAGGGGACGTATCAGATATTAAACTGATAAGAACAGATTTTTTTTAAGTTAACAGCCCGCAACCTCTAACCGAGGGGGGCGATCTTTATTGATCAAATTTTAACTTATTACATTTTTATACAAAAATAAATGTCTATTTAAACAAAAACAAGATTATTTTACATATAAGGACAAAGACATCAAGTAATAATATTTTACATATCAAGACAAGACATCAAATAATAATAATAAACATAAATCATATCGTTATTTGCAAGCTTCCATTTTCTACACACATTACTATAACACAGTCCAACATATCCTGTGAAATTTTTTTGCTTTTTAAGCGTTTTTGAAATGCAGCATTAAAAACTTCAATTTCCTTAAAGCTCTCCAAAAACATAGGTTCAGACAGTTTAACATTAGTCAGGTAGTCTCTAAATTTTTTAATATCAGGTCTAACCCTTAGCTTTAGAATTTTTTCAACAAAACGATCCGGCAATTCAAGTTTTCTTACATAAGCCCGTAACATCTCCGGGCTTCTCCCCGATATTTCTTCGTCAGGTGTAGCAGATTCCATATCTGATTCTCTCGGGTTTTCCTTTTTCTCCTTAGCTGCTTCCTCTTTTCTTTTTTCCTCACAGTCTTTAATAAGATGCCCACTCCCTTTGCAAAAAAAACATTTTTTTCCCTCCTTACAGTCCTTATAAGTATGCCCAGTTTCATAGCATTTTGTACAAAACAAAACATCACATTTTTCCTCATTATGTCCATATTCTTTACAGTTCTTGCAAAAGGTATCCATACCATCAAAGAAAAGATCCCCTACAACCCTGTTTATCCGAAACCGGGCCGGGGGTAGCACAACAGTCCCATCGTCCAAAGTCTTTACTTTGCATAAATATTTCCTCTTACCGGACCAGAACCCACATTGGTTCTGTATATCACCTTTATAGGTAACCTCAGAACAAAATTTACGCAGAAACTGCACCACCTCCCCAGCGGGCATCTGGGGGGAGTACATCCGGACAATAAACAGTTTTTCATCCTCTGGAAAATGAAGAATGACTTCCACACCATCCAATCGAGGATCGTTCTTCTTCTGTCTCCAAACCCTCAGGAACGCCTGGTACGATTCACGAGACACGAAAGTAACATCGTAGATTCCTTTTTTTGGGTAATCCATAACGCATAGGATCCATTCTCTCGGTAGCTGAAACAGTCCCAGCAACAACTCATCCGTCAGGAAGACCAAGTCCTTTTCCGTCTGGAATCTCACAGAGTGCTTGTTCCGCTGGTAGGCTGGAAATGAAGCCATCGTTGCCACCTCACTGGTCCACACGTTGGTAACTGCAACACCTATAAGGATAAATAGATGCCAGTGTGACCGCTCCCCGTTGCTCCGGGCCTATTTCCTCCGCCCCAATAGCAGCAGGGGGGTTAAGACCAGACCACCGTCAGAGCCGATCCCCCCAGGCCGAGGCGAAGAAGCACCCGGAGCACCTTCCAGCCAAGACCAAGGCAGCAGGATACTACACTTGATCTTAGCCAAAAGGCCGAGAAGCGATACCGACCATAGCTCGCCCAGACCGGGCCCCCTTCAGAACTCTCAGCACTGCTCACGGAGAGGAGACACCGCCAGGAGGCGAAAAACCTACTCTGCAAGTCACACAGTCCTCTGCGTGGGGACGATTAATCTGCATAGGACCGCCCCCAACAGGCACCTCCCCCGCAAAGCAGCAGGGGGGCCGAGCGAGCGGGCGTCTGCACTTCATCTGCCAGCCGCCCGCTGCTACACCCTCCCCACAACAACTCATTTGTCAAGTCAGTCTGACCGACCGACTGCCTGCCTGACGGCTCAGAGATCACTTTTCCTTTCTCTTGACACAGCCGCTGGACGGTGTGAGGGGACAAGCACGCTCGCTCCAGCACACGCTGATAGCTACAGCTTACCTTCGGTCGTTCGCACCTTCTCAGACTGTGACTGCTAGCAGTGGAGGAGGAAGCAGCCAAATCTCAACCTGCAGGTGTCTTCGATTCAAGTAGACGGCTCCAGACTAATCATGATCCAATTAGCTCCAATTAATTAGGCCGCCGATTAGGTCACTTTTATTTTTCCTTTTTTTTTTTTTCCTTTGTTCCGGGTCGGGCCCATTTAGCACCTCATTAATCAATTAGTGAGAAGCCTTTGTTCCTCCTGCAAAAGACACAGCACACAACACACCTGAGTAGGTGACAAAGCACAAGAGCGTCGTCGACGTCACATTGCAAACTTCGGCTCCATTTCTTTTCCCTTTTCCAAAGTTTTGCTATTTATTTCTCTATCTTTTTCACCAAGTTAAGAAGGGGTGCACCGGTCCTGGAGGTACTGCAATACCAGGTCAATGCGTGGAGTGGACAGAGCAAGCTCTTTTTCCATCTCCCTGTTCCAAAAATCCATTTAATATATGGTCCCCAGATAGGGGACGTATCAGATATTAAACTGATAAGAACAGATTTTTCTTTTTTTTTATCTCAGGTCATCTCTCAATCTCAAATAATAAAAATAGTCTCTTTTTTGTCTCGTAGGAAACATGAAACAATATCTTTATAGAGATTTTAAGATTTTCATCATTGATAAAAAAGGTAAGTAATATATATATTTTTTATTTTTTAATAATAATACTAATAATAATAATAATAATAATAAAAAATAATAATATACTTTACTGAATTTTGTTCCATTGGCTTCTTTTCCATATCTTCTCAGCAGCTTTTCCTCCATAACAAATTTTGTCTCTCCAGAAGTGTAAATATAAATAACTTAAAAACAGTTTAAAACACTCATTTTGGCTTAAGGTTTCTTTTTTGAAGATTAAAATATTTCTCACCTTCCATAACGCCATCTTCGCACAAGATATTGTAATCCAGGCTACTTTAAAATCTTCATTTTTGAGGTTTAAACCGTATAAAACTAAATAAAAATCCATAAAAGAAACACTTGTTAAGAGTTTTAAAAGGGTACTGACCTTCCGCCACATCCCCTGTGCAAAGCCGCAATTCCAAAAAACATGTAGTGTTGTTTCACAGGATCCACATAACTCCCTGGGGCATTGGCCACTTCTTATTAGGCCCCTCCTGTGCTGAAAGTCTTTTGTAGGGAGACAATCCTGTACGATGCACCATAAAATTTCCTTTTGTTCATTTGTTAAAAATTTAAAATTAATATTTTGCCACACAGTTTCTGCCATTTTATTAGATAGGTTTCCTATTGGGGAATGGGTCACTTGACATTCCAGTAATTTTAAAATTTTTCTGTGGTCCATTAAAATTTGTACTTCAACATGTTCCAATTTGTACAGTCTTATAATTTTTTCTAAAACCACATAATTTCCAGCTGGAACCCATCTCCATGGGGTAGATAGAGGTGCAATAATCCACTTGTATTTCTTGATAAAAAAGCCACAATTGTACCACATAAAATTTCTTAAGTTAAAATCAGGTCCTAAAATAGTCTTTACACACTGCGATAAAAACTTGCAATAAATGAATTTTCTAAAATCAGGAAATCCTCTTCCGCCTTTAAAAATAGATTTATACACTTCCTCCCGCCTGCATCTCTCCATCTTGCTTTTCCAAAAAAAATAAAAGCATTCTCTTATAAATTTTCTTAAAACAATGTCAGGGGGAATAAAAACAGTTGAAATGTATAAAAGCATAGGTAAAATCACTTGTTTTAAAATTAAGATTTTCCCATCCATACTCAGGCTCCTTAATTTCCAGAAAGAGAGTTTTTTCCTTACTCTCTCCAGTAGAGATTCCCAATTTTTAATGCAACCGCAGTTTTCTGTAAAAACAATTCCTAAAATCTTTATTTCTTGGACCTTTTTAAAACAACAATCTTCATTTAAAATAAACTTTCCACACAATAAAATGTTTGATTTGTCCATATTTAGCTTAAAACCGGCTGCTTCCTGGAACCACTGCACCACCCGAACTATCCGGTTGAGTCCCGTCATGTCCCGGGTGAGCAGGGTCACATCGTCCATATAAGCCACCAGTTTTACTGGTACGTTCTTATTTCCTGGAATAAAAACACCTTTAATTATTTTGTCCTTTCTGATGGCATTCAGCAGCGGTTCTATTGCACATATAAATAAAATCGGTGACAAAGGGCATCCTTGTTTTACGCCACTTTTTAAAAAAACTCTTTTTGATAAAAAACCGTTGACAGATATTTTACTAAAAGCATCTTCGTATAAAATTCTAATATATTTCACAAATTTTTTTGGACATCCCATCTTCAATAAAACCTTAAATAAAAAATCATGAGACACACGGTCGTAGGCCTTTTCAAAATCTAGACTCAATACAGCCAAGTCCTGTTCTCTGTCTTTAAAATCCCATAAAATGTCTCGTACTAAAAACAATGAGTCCGTTATCTTTCTTCCTGGGACCGCACAGGTTTGATCTCTATTAATGACAGAGGCAATTACACTTTTTATTCTGTTAGCCAGGATTTTCGCAAAAATTTTATAATCAGTGTTTAAAAGCGTTATAGGTCTCCAGTTCTTAAGCTCGTTCTTATTACCTTTTTTGTATAGCAGCACGATGAGACCTTCCTTCCATGACTCGGGTAAAACACTGGTAGATAAAATTTCCTGTAAAACATCCATAAAAGCTGTATTGATTATATTCCAAAAGATTTTAAAAAATTCAATAGGAAGGCCATCACTCCCCGGTGTTTTAAGGTTTTTAAAACTTTTTATTGCACACGCCACTTCGCTGTAATCCACATCTTGTGCTAAAAAGTCATATTCGCTTTTATTAAAAGGGACATCAACTTTTTCTAAAAAAAATTCTTCCATAAAAGGGTCACTCTTTCTTTTTTCAAATAAATTAGAATAAAACTCCTCCGCTTTTTTTAATCTGCCATCCAACGATTTTTCACCATCTATTTCTTCTATTATGTCTTTCTTACTTACTATTTTTTTAAAAAAGAAGTTGGAGCATTTCTCATCCTCCTCCAAGGCTTCCACTCTGGCGTTGAAGATGATCTCCTTTCCTCTTTCTTCCAATTTCCTTTTGACTTCTATTTTGACTTCTTCAATTTCCTCATCGACTTGGATTCCAGAATTCTTAAATAAATAAAGACATTGTAATTTTGCAAAAAGTTTTTCATACATTCCTCTTTTCTTTTCAGCTCTTTCCTTTGCTTTCTGTATAAAAAAACTTTTACTTTTCTTTTTCACATATTCCCACCACAATAAGTTATTCATAAAATCTTTTTTCTTCTCTTCCAATTTTTTAAAAAACTCTTTAAAACTATTTAATATGTCCGGATCTTTTAAAATAGATGTATTGAGTTTCCAATGGGAAGATTTCTTTTTTGACTCACCATCCAGGAGTAAAGTGCACTGCAGTAATTTATGGTCCGAAAACCCATTCACCTTGGTGGTAAACTCTTCTTGCTTAAAGTGCTCCGTGACAAATAAATAATCAATTCTGGATTCCACAGCGTTGTTTCTCCACGTCATTTTACATTCTTCTTTTTTGCCACATTCCTCCCAGCAATCCCTAAAAAGAAAAATCTCCTTTACCTCTCTCAGGATCCTGGAGGATTTGTCCTTCTTTTTTTCTATGTGACAATTAAAATCTCCGCCCACAATTATCGGGTCCGGACCTACTAAAAACAGTTTTAAAATCTCCAACAATTCTATTCTTTTGTTTTTTTCCGCATGAGCATATATACAAAAACATTTAATTCTTTCTTGATTTCTTACCACCGTCACACATAAAATTCTTCCGGGGTAGATCTCCTCCACCTTCACGATCTCCCATTCTTTTTTACACAGGAAGGCAACGCCATCACTCCTCAACTCGTTGCCTCCTGAGAGAGCGAAATTCCCGGTCCAATTTTCTTTCAGGTAAGAATAGTCCAGTTTTTTTCCTATATTGCACTCCTGGAGAAAAATAAAATCAAAATCTTCATTCTCAAAAAAATCATATAATACTGCTCTCTTATTCCTTTTGTTGATCCCCTGAACATTCAGGGAGGCAATCTTGATCATCCTTGATCTTTCATTTTAGGACCATCCCCACCGTCCTGTCTAACACTTCTCTTCACTTTTTCTTTTCCATCAGATTCCGAGGAAGAAGATGAAGAGAGTTCGCCCAGGTAAGCAGATATTCTTTTCTTACCCGGCTCCTCCTCCTCTCTTTCACTCCCACTCTCCTCACACTTTCCTCGTTTCGCAGATTTAACTTCCAATTCCATTAGTTCTTGACCACACGGAATTCCAGGAGACGCAGATGTGTCTTCCGGTGTCTCCTGTATTACCTGAGGGAGATCACTCACCATCTCTTCTATGTGAGATAGGCCGCACATCTCACTCCCAGCAACCTCTTCGCTAACCACTCCATTTGCATGTTCATTAACATTTCTTTTTTCTATCTCATCATCTGCTCCCGGTGTCTCTTGGGAAACGTTAGCTGCAGATGGGCCACTCCCACTCCTCTCACCACTTTCTTCTACCACGTCAGCTGTGGCGGACTTGTTCGGGCAATCCCGTTTCTGATGTGTTTCATTCACACATTCATCACATGGCTCACATTCTTCATTTCTGTGGCCATATGTTCTACACACCTTGCAATACTGAGGCATTCCCGTAAAAAAAAGATGTCCTCTTACCCTGTTAACATGTATCACAGGTGGGGGCATCATGATAGAGCCTTCAGCGTCCTTTCTGAAGGTCACGGTGTAAATCCTTCTTCCATCCCAGACGCCAAAGTCTGTCTTTCCTTTTTTCTGTAAGACAACTTTTTCACAGAATTTTAATAAATAATTCTCAACATGAAAATCAGCTAGAAAAGGACTATACATATGGACAGTCAAAGTCCTTGATGCATACTGATATGAGGGATATGCCTGCACTCCACGTAATACATCAGAGTCTCTATTCTCTTCATAGGCTCTGTACGCCTTATTGCAAATCCTCACACTGTTCAGCGTTACATCAAAGATCCCCCGCTTCTGAAAAGACTGAACGCAAACATAGTCTTCTGTTTGCAGCTTCAGTAACGGGCAAAAGACTTTCTCATGTAGAAATTTAAGGTTTTTTACCTTAAGTTGGTCGCTCGACACGACAAAACGAATGGTGTCCTTCAAAAAAAATTTAGTAGAAAAGAAATCCGATTCCTCAGACCATTTGGATGCCATAATTCTTCTCCAAATACTCTGTTTCTTCTTTTTTCCAAAATTAGGAAGAAGATAAACCTTATTACTCCACAAGACAGATGTTTTCAAATCTTGGGTATCGCCTCCTCTGGTTCAGGATTCCTCCGGTTCCGTCTCCTCGTCCAGAAAATGCCACTCCCCCAGCCGATGATCCGGTCCTCGAAATCCTCCCGAACTCCAGAGATAAAGGTCACAATCCAGCCAGATCCATAGACACCCCCCAATAGCAGCAGGAATCTATATTAGATTCAAGGCCGAGGGTACTGTCCTTTTCCGTACAGGAATGTGCCTTGCCTTTTAGCTCACAACTTCAATAACAAGTTGATCTTCGCCAAAAGGCCGAGAAGCGATACCGACCATAGCTCGCCCAGACCGGGCCCCCTTCAGAACTCTCAGCACTGCTCACGGAGAGGAGACACCGCCAGGAGGCGAAAAACCTACTCTGCAAGTCACACAGTCCTCTGCGTGGGGACGATTAATCTGCATAGGACCGCCCCCAACAGGCACCTCCCCCGCAAAGCAGCAGGGGGGCCGAGCGAGCGGGCGTCTGCACTTCATCTGCCAGCCGCCCGCTGCTACACCCTCCCCACAACAACTCATTTGTCAAGTCAGTCTGACCGACCGACTGCCTGCCTGACGGCTCAGAGATCACTTTTCCTTTCTCTTGACACAGCCGCTGGACGGTGTGAGGGGACAAGCACGCTCGCTCCAGCACACGCTGATAGCTACAGCTTACCTTCGGTCGTTCGCACCTTCTCAGACTGTGACTGCTAGCAGTGGAGGAGGAAGCAGCCAAATCTCAACCTGCAGGTGTCTTCGATTCAAGTAGACGGCTCCAGACTAATCATGATCCAATTAGCTCCAATTAATTAGGCCGCCGATTAGGTCACTTTTATTTTTCCTTTTTTTTTTTTTCCTTTGTTCCGGGTCGGGCCCATTTAGCACCTCATTAATCAATTAGTGAGAAGCCTTTGTTCCTCCTGCAAAAGACACAGCACACAACACACCTGAGTAGGTGACAAAGCACAAGAGCGTCGTCGACGTCACATTGCAAACTTCGGCTCCATTTCTTTTCCCTTTTCCAAAGTTTTGCTATTTATTTCTCTATCTTTTTCACCAAGTTAAGAAGGGGTGCACCGGTCCTGGAGGTACTGCAATACCAGGTCAATGCGTGGAGTGGACAGAGCAAGCTCTTTTTCCATCTCCCTGTTCCAAAAATCCATTTAATATATGGTCCCCAGATAGGGGACGTATCAGATATTAAACTGATAAGAACAGATTTTTTTTTTTTTAAGTTGAATATCCCTTTTGGGGATAAAAACAACTATTTTTATTTAAAATTAACAGATTTTACAATAAAATCCAACTTACAATAAATTTAGTCAAAGTAAAATATAGTAAGATTACAAATACATTAAAAGAACAAGGTGACATCATATGTTTGAATTCCATTCATTTAAAAACCATTTTTCAAGATGCGGTACATTATTTTTCTTGTCCATTAAAAAGTACAGATACATTTCACTAAAACAGAGGCCTAAAATATCTTTTTTCATTAAAACATCCCCTTTAAAAACAAGGATGTTCCTGGCCTTCCATAGAGCAGCTTTAACACAGTTTATAGTCTTCCATGCCCTTCTTGTTTGGGGCTCAGAGGGGCTTTCAAATAGTCCATATATCACAGTCTCGTAAGTAAAGTCTTTTAGGTCCGCCATCTTCTGTATCAATGGATACGCAGCATCCCAAATTTCTCTCGCCGCTTTGCATTCCCAAAACAGATGGTAGATGGTTTCTTCCTCCTGGCAGCCTCCTCTTGGGCAGATGGCGGACCTCCCATAGCCCCTCTGATGTTGGAACGCCCGGCATGGAAGACACTGGTGTATGCTGCTCCAGGCCAGGTCCTTCTGTAAATTAAAAAGATACGGCATATTAACATTTTTCCATATTTTCCCACACATGTCAGAATTAAAATTGCTTATTTCATTTTCAACCTCGGTCTGTCTTAGCTCATGTATCATTTTCTTACTGTTCTTAAAATCATTTAAAGTCTTACCTCTGAGATTAAATAAAATTACAATTTTTTCTAAAATCTCATATTGCACAGGAAGTTTAAAAGCATAAGGTGATGATAAAACTGTGCTAAACCAACCACACCTACGCATAAAAAACCCTGTATTAAAACGTAAAAGATAAGACCAGTAGTGTTGTTTAAAAAAGGAATTCAAACAAAAACAGAAAAACTTTATTAAAAGGAACCTGTTAAAATCTGGAAAGTCCTTCCCACCTTTTTCCTTCGTTTTTATTACTTTTTCTCTGCTTAACTTCTCCGCCCTAGAGCCCCAAAAGAACGTAAAACATGCTTTATTTATTTTCTTTAATAAAACCGTGGGGGGTGGGAAGACCATACTCAAATATAAAAGCAAAGGTAAAATTACCATTTTGATAATTAAAATCTTGCCTTCTAACGATAGCTTCCTCAGGTTCCACATACAAATTTTCCCATTTACCTTTTGTGCCACCATGTCCCAACTAAAATCACCTTTGTTTGACTCACTGAAAGAGACACCTAAAATAGTAACGGCATTAGACACAGGAACAGGTACATCATTTAAAACCATGTTACCAATATTTAAAATATTACTTTTATTTAGGTTAATCTTAAAACCAGAGGCGCAGCAGAACCATTCAATTTGTCTAATGGATTTCTGTAGTGAAAGGGTGTCCCTGCAAAAAATAGCAACATCATCCATGTACCCCACTGCTTTAGCCTCTATTCCACCCCCTCCTGGGAGGGGGACCCCACGGATTTGCTTATCTCTTCTCAAGGCACATAAAAGAGGCTCTAGGGCACAAATAAAAAGCAGTGGGGACAAGGGACACCCCTGCTTTACCCCTGAATTTAAAACTACCTCCTGTGTCCTGAATCCGTTTACTAAGATCTTGCTGGTGCAGCCCGTGTAAAAAGCTTTCAGGGAGGATAAAAAGCCATCAGGTATACCCATCGTTTCTAAAACCTTAAAAAGATAAAAATGGGAAACACGGTCAAAAGCTTTTTCAAAGTCTATGGATAAAATTGCAAGCTTACTTTCTCTGTCTTTTACATCATTAATTATATCTTTTATCAGGTTTAAATTATCCCATACACTACGTCCTGGCACTCCACATACTTGGTTAGAATGGATTACTTTTCCTGCGACTTCTTTGAGCCTATTTGCACATATCTTTGCCATTATCTTATAGTCGCAGTTTAGAAGGGTGATTGGCCTCCAGTTTTTAAGATCAGCCTTGTCTCCCTTTTTATATAGCAGGGAGACCTCACCCTTCTGCCAGGACGTAGGTAGAGCCTTAGATTTAAAAACATAACTAAAAAGCTCAAACAGATCATCACGTAAAATGGGATAAAATTTAACATAAAACTCACTGGGTATACCATCCGGACCGGGGACCTTACCAGCCTTAAAACTCCTAACGGATTCTGAAATCTCCTCCTCCTCAATTCCTCTGGATAAAAACTGTTGAGAAACAGAATCTAAAACGTTAGTGACCTCTTTCAGTGAGTCATTAATAAAATTAAGATCCACAGGTTTGGTATTAAAAAGATTGGCATAAAATTCCTGAACCTTATATAAAATACCCTGTACTGTAGTTTCGCCCTCTATTGACTCAATAACAGATTTATTATTGTTTATCTTCTTAAAAAAGTACCTGGAGCAAGTCTCATTTTCCTCAAGGTGTTGTATTTTAGAACGAAAAATGATTTCTTTACCTTTTTGCTCCAGGTACTGGGCGATCTCTTTTTTTAAAACAGTGATTTCGTCCTCGACTTCTATACCGTTCTTCTTAAAAAAATACAGGGTTTGCAGACGGGCATTTAAAACCTTAAAATTCCTATATTTCTCTTTAATCTTTTTCACGCTCACCTGAATGAAAAAATGTTTTATTTTCTTTTTCATCTTTTCCCACCAGGTGGCGATGGAAGAATAAGAACGTTTGCTCCGTCTGCATTTTCTGTAAAATTCTGTAAAATCGGCCAAAACCTGTGGATCATCTAAAAGGGAAACATTCATCTTCCAGGACTTTTTACAAACAGGGTGAGTAAGATCATATTTCACATTAAAATATAAAAACCTGTGATCAGAAATAACATTGGTTAAAACATCACAACTAAAAGGCAGTACATTATTAGAACAGAAGGTAAAATCTATCCTGGAGCTACAGACGTTGTTGCTCCAGGTAACACCAGCCTCTTCGGGTACATCTTTGTTACACTCTTTATATACGTCTTTTAAATTAAAATCAGTAACAATGTTCCTTAAAATGCTCGAACTTTTATCATACACCCGACTAACAGAATCTGAGAAGCGGTGCTCACCCTTGATAATGCAGTTAAAATCACCGGATAAAATAAGGGGATCTGACCCATTAATAAAAAGAGGCAAGGTCTCCAACATTCCAATCCTTTCTGCCTTATCCGCTGAACCATAAAAATTTAAAAACTGCCATTTAATACCATCGATAAAAGCTTTAACCAATAAAATACGTCCTGGAAGAATTTCCTGTATAAAATCAATAAGAACATTTCCCTTAAAAAGAATGGCGACCCCGGCTGATCTGGATTCGTTAGATCCAGACCAGACTGAAGGACCGTGTACCCAATCGTTTTTATATTCCTGGTATGACGTACTATGGGGGATGCCGCACTCCTGCAGGAAAAAAACGGAGGCTGCCAGGCACGATAAAAAATTGAAGAGAGCAGCCCTTCGGACTCTGGACTTGGCGCCTCTCACATTGAGAGATACTCCCTTAAAGCCGGCCATCATAAAAGTATTTACGGGAGAACCACACACCGACTCTCTAATCTTCCATACTTCCCGCATCCCCCTCCGTCACCGTTCTCATCGAACTTTCTGAGGAAGAGCCACCATCGCTTAGGTTGCCCATATTAGCCACTTGTTGGTAATTCTCAAATCTGGGATAGTCGGCTCCATCAAAGCTGACCGGGGTCTCTTGTGGCTGCCCATTAAGGTCCTCCACTGGCGGGTCCCCAGCCATATCACACGCCTCCTCCTGGCCTACCGCAGGCCTTTTTGCCGGAGGAGGCTGTGCATTGGGGATTGGCTCCCCAGAGCTTTCACAGGGAAGGGAGCATTCTGTCCCCCCCTTTCCAGGTATCGGGGACTCATGAGGAGGAGCTACATCCGCCATGGTGGTCTTAGCGGATGTGTCCATCTGCTCCTCCTCACTCTCCCCCCTGCTACTTCCACCACCCATTCGCCCCTTTTTCCGGGGACCCACCTCCGATTCGCCACTGACCTTGTCAACACCAATCGCCCTTGAGGACCCCGGTCTGGCTGCCGGTCCAAGGCCACCAGAATCGGACTCCTCCTCGGAGGAGTCCTCCTCTAATTTGGCCTTCCCCTGCTCAGCCTTTCTCTTTTCCTGTCTTCCGATCTGTTGGGCCGACTTCCCTTTGCCACTGCGGGGTGGCTTGGGCTTTCCACCTGGACCAGCCGCCTGATCCTGTGGCTCTTCCCCTTTCTTTTGCGCGCCCTGAGGAGGGGGTTGAGAATTCGGTGGGGCCTGTGGAGGCGCCTTGGGCTGCTCGTCTTCTCCATTGTACTTGTATGGGCACTGCGCATAGAGATGTCCTCTCTCGTAACAAAAATTGCACTTTTTTTCCTGGTTGCATTCATACGCTTTGTGCTCTTTACTGCCGCAGTTTTTGCACGTTACTTCACAGTAATTCGATTCGTGCCCATACGTACCACAGTTCCTACAGAAGCTTGGCATCCCCCGATAAAAGAGGTCGCCATTCACTGTACCAATCTTAAAACGGGCAGGAGGTGGTACTTTAATGCCATCGGAATCTTGATTGAATATTACTAAAAAGCGCCACTTAACGGTCCAAACCCCACACTCGTTCATGATTCGCCCTAGAAGCTTTCCTTTTTTTGTGTGTTTTATCATGAACTTAAGGACTTCCTCGTCTTTTATGTAGGGGGAATACATTTTGACCGTTACAATCTGAGATTCCTCTACCATATGGTCGGCAACTTTCACGTTCATCTTTTTTAGTTGGTCTTCATTGTTTTTCGCCCTTCTGACCGCGTCATGATATATGGCCTCTGTATTTAGTGTGACATCATACAGTTGCCTTTTTTTGTATTCCTGAACGCCCATAATCTCATGTCTCTGCACCGCCATTACCTTGCCCAATACATCCTCGATGACGTACCGCACGTCACGGGAGTCTTTTTCCTTCGTAAGGAATATCCTTACTGAGTTCTTCAACCGTGCGAACACGGGAACAGCGTCTGGGTTGGTCTCCATTGTGGATCCCAGATGATACGCAACACCCAAAGACGCTTCAATGCCTCCCAGAGTCAGGGGACTCTGTTAGGACTTTTAGAGTGGTTGCAGCCTGTTTGCCCAGAAAAACACCCCGCCCCCGGATCCAAGGACCCAAAGGACAGGGGCTCCCGGGCACCTGCCACCCGAGACCGAGCAACGACCACAGGGATCGTCCCCGGTGTTAGGCAGCAGGCCAGTACCAACAACCCTCTTATAGCACGAACAACTGGCACACCGAACGCTCCGAGACTAAGATCTGCACCGAAACGCCCTGCTAGCCCATGCAACGCCTTGCGGCAATTACACGGGCCGATCGCAACTCGTTGCCCGGGGACTAATCCGACCACCCAATAGCAACAAGGGGGTGAAGACAGGGTACAAGACCCTGCCGATCCCCCAAGGCCGAGTGGCCGGGTACCCCAGGCACCTTATTTATGGCCAAGACCAAGGTAGACTGATCCAAATTCACAATACTACACTTGATCTTAGCCAAAAGGCCGAGAAGCGATACCGACCATAGCTCGCCCAGACCGGGCCCCCTTCAGAACTCTCAGCACTGCTCACGGAGAGGAGACACCGCCAGGAGGCGAAAAACCTACTCTGCAAGTCACACAGTCCTCTGCGTGGGGACGATTAATCTGCATAGGACCGCCCCCAACAGGCACCTCCCCCGCAAAGCAGCAGGGGGGCCGAGCGAGCGGGCGTCTGCACTTCATCTGCCAGCCGCCCGCTGCTACACCCTCCCCACAACAACTCATTTGTCAAGTCAGTCTGACCGACCGACTGCCTGCCTGACGGCTCAGAGATCACTTTTCCTTTCTCTTGACACAGCCGCTGGACGGTGTGAGGGGACAAGCACGCTCGCTCCAGCACACGCTGATAGCTACAGCTTACCTTCGGTCGTTCGCACCTTCTCAGACTGTGACTGCTAGCAGTGGAGGAGGAAGCAGCCAAATCTCAACCTGCAGGTGTCTTCGATTCAAGTAGACGGCTCCAGACTAATCATGATCCAATTAGCTCCAATTAATTAGGCCGCCGATTAGGTCACTTTTATTTTTCCTTTTTTTTTTTTTCCTTTGTTCCGGGTCGGGCCCATTTAGCACCTCATTAATCAATTAGTGAGAAGCCTTTGTTCCTCCTGCAAAAGACACAGCACACAACACACCTGAGTAGGTGACAAAGCACAAGAGCGTCGTCGACGTCACATTGCAAACTTCGGCTCCATTTCTTTTCCCTTTTCCAAAGTTTTGCTATTTATTTCTCTATCTTTTTCACCAAGTTAAGAAGGGGTGCACCGGTCCTGGAGGTACTGCAATACCAGGTCAATGCGTGGAGTGGACAGAGCAAGCTCTTTTTCCATCTCCCTGTTCCAAAAATCCATTTAATATATGGTCCCCAGATAGGGGACGTATCAGATATTAAACTGATAAGAACAGATTTTTTTTTTTTTTTTTTTTTTTTTTTTTTTTTTTCCTTTCAGAAAGGGTAACAAAAAGCTTCCAACGTGTCACCGTCTCATGAAAAACTCCTTACTCCAGCATGATGCTTCAAGGAAATATTTTCAGAGACCCTTTCATCACCAAGGCATGCACTTTTTATTTACATATATATACAATATTTACATAATTCACTAGGTCAAGACAATGAAAAAAACCAAGGCCTTAGTAACAAACAAAAAGATAAATCAAATTCCCACCCACTCTTTCCATTTCTTCGTTTTCCACACACCCTCTGCATCAAATCCCATTCTCTTTTTATCCTTCAAATACACGACATACATCTTCCCCAAAATCATTCTGACACACACATCCTCACTTAGTTCCGTTCTTTTGAAAATATACAGGTTTCTTGCACTCCACAAAACTTCTTTAATACATGATAACATAATCCACAGCACTCTTTCTCTCTCCCTACCCAGCACACATACTCCAAACATAAATATCTCAAATGATAAAAACCTTATTCCAGTCAACTCTTTACACAATCTTCCAATCTTCTTCAAAATATTCCTAGAAAAATAACAATTCCATAACACATGAATTACATTTTCACAACCCCTACATTCGCTCCTAGGACATTCTTCCTTCTTACATACTCCTCTCAACCTCTGAAATTCCCTAACGGGTAACGCATTATGTAAACTCATCCAAACAACCTCCCTCTGTTTATTTGTCACTCCATCCATATTAATTTTTCCCCAAACTTTTCTCGTCTCTTCACCACGCACCCCCGCAATTTCACACATATTTTCTTTACTTTCAATCACACTCATAACCATCCTTTTGTTCCTTAATTCATCCACACTCAACTTCTCCAACTCATATTTTCTAACAAAATCAAAAATCCACTCATACCATTTTGCACACTTAAACGTAAAAGGTTTCCTCACCTCCATCTCGTACCACTTCAATCTTGCAAACTTTCGCCCACTTACATACTTACACATACATGCTAATTTCGTATTCCCTTTCAACACACCCAAAACAAAAGCAATCATATTCACACCAAAATATACTTCAAGTTTAGGAAATCCTAAACCACCCTTCTCTTTCCTTTTCATCACATTCTCACGTTTCACTTTCTCCATTTTTGACCCCCAAAAGAAAACAAATAACATCCTCTGTAAAATCCTCATTCTATTATAATTTGGTGGAAACACAAAAACCAGATACAAAAAAATAGGTAACACTATACTCTTAATAATTAAAATTTTCCCCAATAATGACAAACTTCTCATTCTCCAAAAACATAATTTACGGTCCACTCTCTCTACCACATCGTCCCAACTCTCATTCCCATCCAAACTATCTTCAAACTTTACACCCAAAATTTTAATACTCTTCTCAACACAGCTAACACCTACATCCTTACTCACACTACCAGATCCAAACAACTTACACTCAGTTTTCTCCCAATTCACACTAAACGCAGACGCCCCACAAAACAATGCTACTAACAACTTTACACGCCGCACTCCACATTCAGACTCACATATCGTACAAACATCATCCATGTAACCTGACACTTTCAGACATCTCCCATCACCCCCAGGAACTTGAATACCCTTCACCAATTTATCACCTTTAATGAGACATAACAGTGGTTCCATCGCACATACGAAGACAATTGGTGAAAGTGGACACCCTTGACGAACACCAGACAATACATTAACCTTATTAGACAATATCCCATTCACCAAAATTTTACTAAAAATATCAATATATAAACTACGAATTCTTAAAACAAATTCACCTGGAAAACCTAATTTAATTAAAACACCAAACAAAAAATCGTGCGCTAGACGGTCATATGCCTTTTCAAAATCTAATGTCATTACATACACATCCTTCCTTCTTTCTCTACATTCCCATAACACATCTCTCAACACACACAGACTCTCTTGCACTCTCCTACCAGGCACTGCACAATACTGTTCTTCACTCACCACATTCTTAATCACACCTTTCATCCTGTCTGCCAAAATTTTGGCATAAATTTTATAGTCAACATTCAATAAACTTATAGGTCTCCAATTCTTCAAACACATCAAATCACCTTTTTTCGGAACTAAAACTATAATACCACCTTTCATACTTTCAGCCAAACACACATTCTTCCACATGTATCTGCACACTTCCAACACATCCTTACCCACAATCCCCCACATACATCTAAAAAATTCAACTGGCAGCCCATCCTCTCCTGGGGTTTTACCCAATTTCATACTCATAATAATCTTCCATATCTCATTCATCGTAATTTCTTGCAATAAATCACCCTTACTTTCTACATCCACTCTATCCTCTAATACACTTAACACCTCAGACTCTAAACACTCATCCCTCCATTTCTTAGAAAACAAAGTACTATAGAACTTCTCAACCTCACTCATAACTTCTTTTGATTCCTCCCCATTCTCATTCACAACCACATTCAAACTAACTTTACTTGAACACACTTTCTTAAAGAAAAACCTTGTACATTTCTCATCCAACTCCATCTTCTCCACTTTCGACCTAAAAATAATCCCTTTCCCTCTTTCAGCCAAAAACTTCCGAATTTCCTTTCTTACCACACATAAGTCATTCTCAACATCTTCACCCCACTCACGCAACATATACAAAAACCGTAATCTTTCATTCAACATTATAAACTTTTGTCTTTTCTCCGCAGCCCTACGCCTACCCAACTTTTTGAAAAAAATTCTTGTTTTTTGCTTAACAAATTCCCACCATTCCAAAATATTTTCATACTCACTTTTACAACACTCCCACTTTTTATAACACCTTGCATACATTTCCCACACATCCTTTCCCTCTAACAAACATACATTTAATTTCCATACCCCCCGCCCATACATACTCACATTTGCAACATTTATACTACACAAAATTGATTCATGATCTGAAAATAACACCGGTTTTTGACTGTACTGCAAAGAAAGAAAAACATTTGACACAAAACAATAATCAATTTTTGAATGACAATTCCCTCTGTCAGCATGATATGTCATTAAATTAACACCACATTTCTTCTGTGTATCCTGTAAATTAAAATCAATAACAATTTCTTTCAACATTTTTCCAGATGCATCAATATCCTCCCCATCTACGCTGCAATTAAAATCCCCCACAAGAACCAATGGCATTTTACCTGGTAAGTATGACTTTATTTTATCAAACAACATTATTCTTTCATTCTTATTCACCGACGCGTACACATTAAATATTCTGAATTTTATCCCAAAGGACTCACACACCACCATCATACATCTCCCCTCTTCAATTATAACATAATGATCTACAGACACCCTATCACCCTTAAACAAAAAACCCACCCCACTATTCTTGTTGTCAAATCCACTCGACCATAACATCCTCCCGTGCCCCCATTCATTCTCACTTACAACCTCTCTCAAACCACACTCCTGTAGACAAAAAATATCGGCCTTTTCTTGACCTAGGAATTCGAAAATTGACATTCTTCGGCTTGCAGACTTAATACTTCTCACATTTTGAGAATATATTGCTACAGCCATAAAAAGGAAAAAAGGAATCAAAAAAAATACTTAAACTCAAGACTAAATTCAGGGTCCATGAATCTTTTTGCCACCGACCACAAATCAATTAGCCTCTTGCGTCGTCTTCTTAACTCAGTCGCCGGGCGAACAGCCCTCACCTGTCTTACTCTTCTTAGCCCTACTTTCGTAGGCCATCCTTTGTGGATGCGGGGAAGATCCATCGTCGCTATCAGATATTTTAGACCCACCACCCTCCCTTTTACACGAGTTAGTCTCTCCAGACATAAAAAGACTAATGTTCTCAGCATCTGACGAATGCACAGGGCTTTCCACATCAGAGATCATGTATTCCGAATCATCTTCCAATGCTGCTTCATTTTGTACCTGCATTTTCTCCTTTTCCTCTTCCTTCTCCATTCTTGCAAGCTCTTTCCGCATTTCTTCTGCTGCCATTTTAGCATCTGCAGCAGCTTTAGCTTTTGCTGCTTCCTCTTTTTCTCTCCGTCTTTCTTCTGCCCATTCGGCTTCTCTCTTCTTTAGATTTTCCTCAAATTCTCTGTTTCTTTTCTCCATTTCCTCCTTCTCCTCCTCCCTCCTCCTCTTCAAATCAGGGCAGTCCTTATAAAGGTGTTGCGAACTACCACACAAATCACACTTTCTCCCAACGTTACAACTTCCGGCCTCATGACCTGGTGTCTTACACACCTTACATACCAACTCGTGCGGACAACTCTCCTGCACGTGCCCAAAGCTGTAGCACTTCCTACAGTATGTCGGTCGACCAATATACATAAAGTATCCGCGGTAGCCTCCCACCGAGAAATTGGTTGGAGGGTGCATGAAACCCCCTACTGCACTTGGGTCTGGCTTAAATCGCACATAGTAGCGAATCTTGCAAATATAAAGACCCAAGTCATTCCTTACCAGCTCACCCCCTCTGATAGTCTGACAAAATGTACTCAAGTATCTTGTTATCACGTCAACAGGGGTGAAGGGGTCGTACACATGTACAGTCACCGCTTTCTCAATGATACTAAACATAGGTCTTACTCTTACTCCGCACATCATGGGGCTTGAAGAGAAGGCCATCAATTTCTCATAAGCATCCAGACAAAAACCATATTGGACAAAAGTTACTTCATGCCTACCTTGGTTTCGATAAGAATTAAGACTGTGAATGTGTTCCTTAAGAACACCCAATGTATCCATTAGAATGTCTCTCACCAGATAATGATAGTCGTTCTTCACGGTGTCTGCCGGGTTTACCTCCAAACTGATCGTGTTCTTTCTTCCTTCCATCACCTCTAGGTCCAAAAACGCTGCCAACCGCACGGGTCACAGAAAAAGGATTCCTTCGCTCCAAAGAAAAGGCCTCCAAGGGGTGTCCTCCAGGACGACGCCCTCTCGACCCCTGACTCCGTCCGGACAAGCCTTGATCGGAGCCAAAAGGCCGAGAAGCGATACCGACCATAGCTCGCCCAGACCGGGCCCCCTTCAGAACTCTCAGCACTGCTCACGGAGAGGAGACACCGCCAGGAGGCGAAAAACCTACTCTGCAAGTCACACAGTCCTCTGCGTGGGGACGATTAATCTGCATAGGACCGCCCCCAACAGGCACCTCCCCCGCAAAGCAGCAGGGGGGCCGAGCGAGCGGGCGTCTGCACTTCATCTGCCAGCCGCCCGCTGCTACACCCTCCCCACAACAACTCATTTGTCAAGTCAGTCTGACCGACCGACTGCCTGCCTGACGGCTCAGAGATCACTTTTCCTTTCTCTTGACACAGCCGCTGGACGGTGTGAGGGGACAAGCACGCTCGCTCCAGCACACGCTGATAGCTACAGCTTACCTTCGGTCGTTCGCACCTTCTCAGACTGTGACTGCTAGCAGTGGAGGAGGAAGCAGCCAAATCTCAACCTGCAGGTGTCTTCGATTCAAGTAGACGGCTCCAGACTAATCATGATCCAATTAGCTCCAATTAATTAGGCCGCCGATTAGGTCACTTTTATTTTTCCTTTTTTTTTTTTTCCTTTGTTCCGGGTCGGGCCCATTTAGCACCTCATTAATCAATTAGTGAGAAGCCTTTGTTCCTCCTGCAAAAGACACAGCACACAACACACCTGAGTAGGTGACAAAGCACAAGAGCGTCGTCGACGTCACATTGCAAACTTCGGCTCCATTTCTTTTCCCTTTTCCAAAGTTTTGCTATTTATTTCTCTATCTTTTTCACCAAGTTAAGAAGGGGTGCACCGGTCCTGGAGGTACTGCAATACCAGGTCAATGCGTGGAGTGGACAGAGCAAGCTCTTTTTCCATCTCCCTGTTCCAAAAATCCATTTAATATATGGTCCCCAGATAGGGGACGTATCAGATATTAAACTGATAAGAACAGATTTTTTTTTTTAAGTTGAATATCCCCTTGGGGATAAAAACAACAATTTTATTTAAAACAAATCACAAAAACAAACCATATTTACAAACAAACCAAAACGAATCATATTTACACACAAAATGAAAACAACTCGTATTTACACACAAGAAACCAATCATATTTTCAAACCAAAAACTTTGTTCAGAAAAGAAAATTTACATAAATCATATCGTTAAACTCAAACTTCCACTTTCAACACACATTATTATAATGCTGTCTATCATGTCATATGAAAATTTCCCACTTTTAAGACGCCTATGAAACGTCTCAAAAAAAACTTTCCTTGTTTTAAAACTATCAGAAAACATAGGGTCCAACAAATTAGCATTCAAATACTCCCTCAATTTTTTAATATCTGGTCTAACCCTTAACTTAAGGATTTTACCCACAAAGTACTCAGGTAAATCTAGTTTTCTCACATAAGCCAATAACATTTCCGCATTTCTTGCAGTCGTTTCCTCATCAGGTGTAGCAGATTCTATATCCGATTCTCTTGAGCTTTCTTCACTCTTTTGCTCTTCTTCTTTTCCTTTCTTTTTTCCACAGTCTTTAACTAGATGACCGATTTCATCACAGAAAAAACATTTTTTCCCCTCCTTACAGTCCTTATAGGTATGCCCAATTTCATAACATTTTGTACAAAACAAAACATCACATTTCTCTTCACTATGCCCATATTCTTTACAGTTTTTACAGAAAGTATTCATTCCGTCAAAGAAAAGATCCCCCACAACCCCGTTTACCCGAAAACGGGCTGGGGGCAACACAACAGTCCCATCGTCCAAAGTCTTTAGTTTACATAGGTATTTCCTCTTACCGGACCAGAACCCACATTGGTTCTGTATGTCACCTTTATAGGTGACTTCAGGACAAAATTTGCGCAAAAACTGCACCACCTCCCCGACAGGCATCAGGGGGGAGTACATCCGGACAATAAACAGTTTTTCATCCTCTGGAAAATGAAGAATAACTTCCACACCATCCAATCGAGGATCGTTCTTCCTCTGTCTCCAAACCCTCAGGAACGCCTGGTACGGTTCACGGGACACGAAGGTAACATCGTAGATTCCTCTTTTAGGATAATCCATAACGCATAGGATCCATTCTCTCGGTAGCTGAAACAGTCCCAGCAATAACTCGCCCGTCAGGAAGACCAAGTCCTTTTCCATCTGGAATCGCACAGAGTTCTTGTTCCGCTGGTAGGCTGGAATTGAAGCCATCGTTGCCACCTCACTGGTCCACACGTTGGTAACTGCAACACCTATAAAGATAAATAGATGCCAGTGTGACCGCTCCTCGTTGCTCCGGGCCTATTTCCTCCACCCCAATAGCAGCAGGGGGGTTAAGACCAGACCACAGTCAAAGCCGATCCCCCCAGGCCGAGGTAAAGGAGCACCCGGAGCACCTTCCAGCCAAGACCAAGGCAGCAGGATACTACACTTGATCTTAGCCAAAAGGCCGAGAAGCGATACCGACCATAGCTCGCCCAGACCGGGCCCCCTTCAGAACTCTCAGCACTGCTCACGGAGAGGAGACACCGCCAGGAGGCGAAAAACCTACTCTGCAAGTCACACAGTCCTCTGCGTGGGGACGATTAATCTGCATAGGACCGCCCCCAACAGGCACCTCCCCCGCAAAGCAGCAGGGGGGCCGAGCGAGCGGGCGTCTGCACTTCATCTGCCAGCCGCCCGCTGCTACACCCTCCCCACAACAACTCATTTGTCAAGTCAGTCTGACCGACCGACTGCCTGCCTGACGGCTCAGAGATCACTTTTCCTTTCTCTTGACACAGCCGCTGGACGGTGTGAGGGGACAAGCACGCTCGCTCCAGCACACGCTGATAGCTACAGCTTACCTTCGGTCGTTCGCACCTTCTCAGACTGTGACTGCTAGCAGTGGAGGAGGAAGCAGCCAAATCTCAACCTGCAGGTGTCTTCGATTCAAGTAGACGGCTCCAGACTAATCATGATCCAATTAGCTCCAATTAATTAGGCCGCCGATTAGGTCACTTTTATTTTTCCTTTTTTTTTTTTTCCTTTGTTCCGGGTCGGGCCCATTTAGCACCTCATTAATCAATTAGTGAGAAGCCTTTGTTCCTCCTGCAAAAGACACAGCACACAACACACCTGAGTAGGTGACAAAGCACAAGAGCGTCGTCGACGTCACATTGCAAACTTCGGCTCCATTTCTTTTCCCTTTTCCAAAGTTTTGCTATTTATTTCTCTATCTTTTTCACCAAGTTAAGAAGGGGTGCACCGGTCCTGGAGGTACTGCAATACCAGGTCAATGCGTGGAGTGGACAGAGCAAGCTCTTTTTCCATCTCCCTGTTCCAAAAATCCATTTAATATATGGTCCCCAGATAGGGGACGTATCAGATATTAAACTGATAAGAACAGATTTTTTTTAAGTTGAATATCCCCAACGGGGATAAAAACAACAATTTTATTTAAAACAAATCACAAACAAATCATATTTACAAACAAACAAACCAAAATTTTGTACAACTCATATTTACATACAAAAATGAAAATTTAACACATTATATACCTTCTGTAAAGCATACTATCATTATACAATCTAGTAAATCCTGCGAAAAACTCTTTTTTCCCAAACATTTTTTAAGGTACACAAAAAAAACTTCGTTTTTCTCAAACTTTGGCAAAAAATTAGGATCAGAAAGTCTCCTTTTCAGTAAATTTTCCCTGTATTTAGGAGCATCAGGGTGTCTCCTAAATTGCATAACTTTGTCCACAAAATAATCTGGCAAGTTTAACTTCCGCACATACTCGACCAGTGCATCCCGACTCCTCTCTATACATGCTGAAGTGTCCACGTCTGATCCCGCTGTTTCCGCCTTCTTCTTAACATCCTCTTTCCTGGGCACTCCTTCTTTCTTTTTGACACAGTCTTTAATCACATGTCCACTTTCCTTACAAAAGAAACATTTTTTCCCTTCATTACACAAAAGGTATGTGTGACCCTCGGTATAACATTTAGTGCAGAATTCAACATTACAATCTTTTTCCTCGTGACCGTACTGCTTACAGTTCTTACAGAAACTGTCCATGCTGTCAAAAAACAGATCACCCACCACCTGGTTAATTCTAAACCTTGCAGGGGGTAACACAAAAGTCCCATCATCTTTCTCCTGTAGCTGGCACAAAAATTTTCTCTTGCCAGTCCAGAACTGGCAGGCATTTAACACGTCCCCTTTAAACTCTACTTTCTTACAATATTTCCGTAGAAAGTTTGCAATCTCTCCCTCTGGCATAGTGGGAGAGTACATTTTTACAATAAATAATTTTTCATTTTCAACAAAGTGTGGCGTGACCACCACACCCTCCATCAACGGATGCTCCTTCAATCTTCGCAAAGTCTTCAGGAAACTTAAATACTTTTCCCTCGTTGCAAATGTCACGTCATAACAGCCTTTCCTGGGATAGTCCATGACGCAGAGAACATCCTCCCGTACGAGCTGGAACAGGCCCAAGAGTAGCTCCTCCGACAAGAACGTAAGATCCTTCTCCATAGAAAAACGAACAGTGCTCCGGTTCCTCTGGTATGCAGGGATGTTAGCCATCTTTTCCTCTATCACGCTTCCACGAGGTAGCAACCGGTCCCAACTGCAGCACCTGAAAATTCAAGGGCCAGTATGATCGCTTCCCGTTGCCCCGGGACTATTTCCTCCACCCCAATAGCAGCAGGGGGGTTAAGACCTGACCGAAGCCAAAGCCGATCCCCCCAGGCCGAGGTGAAGGAGCACCCGGAGCACCTCCGGCCAAGACCAAGGCAGCACCCGCAAAGATACTACACCTGATCTTAGCCAAAAGGCCGAGAAGCGATACCGACCATAGCTCGCCCAGACCGGGCCCCCTTCAGAACTCTCAGCACTGCTCACGGAGAGGAGACACCGCCAGGAGGCGAAAAACCTACTCTGCAAGTCACACAGTCCTCTGCGTGGGGACGATTAATCTGCATAGGACCGCCCCCAACAGGCACCTCCCCCGCAAAGCAGCAGGGGGGCCGAGCGAGCGGGCGTCTGCACTTCATCTGCCAGCCGCCCGCTGCTACACCCTCCCCACAACAACTCATTTGTCAAGTCAGTCTGACCGACCGACTGCCTGCCTGACGGCTCAGAGATCACTTTTCCTTTCTCTTGACACAGCCGCTGGACGGTGTGAGGGGACAAGCACGCTCGCTCCAGCACACGCTGATAGCTACAGCTTACCTTCGGTCGTTCGCACCTTCTCAGACTGTGACTGCTAGCAGTGGAGGAGGAAGCAGCCAAATCTCAACCTGCAGGTGTCTTCGATTCAAGTAGACGGCTCCAGACTAATCATGATCCAATTAGCTCCAATTAATTAGGCCGCCGATTAGGTCACTTTTATTTTTCCTTTTTTTTTTTTTCCTTTGTTCCGGGTCGGGCCCATTTAGCACCTCATTAATCAATTAGTGAGAAGCCTTTGTTCCTCCTGCAAAAGACACAGCACACAACACACCTGAGTAGGTGACAAAGCACAAGAGCGTCGTCGACGTCACATTGCAAACTTCGGCTCCATTTCTTTTCCCTTTTCCAAAGTTTTGCTATTTATTTCTCTATCTTTTTCACCAAGTTAAGAAGGGGTGCACCGGTCCTGGAGGTACTGCAATACCAGGTCAATGCGTGGAGTGGACAGAGCAAGCTCTTTTTCCATCTCCCTGTTCCAAAAATCCATTTAATATATGGTCCCCAGATAGGGGACGTATCAGATATTAAACTGATAAGAACAGATTTTTTTTTTTTTTTTTTTTCTTTTTTTTTTTTTTTTTTTTCTTCTTTTTTTTTTTTTCCCGAAAGTCTCAGATCGGTCTCGACAAATTCCATCTCGCAATATCGCACCAGAAAAACGTCAGACCTTCCATCATTTACTTTCAAATTTTGTCAAACAAGTAAAGTCAAGAAAAAAAACAATCAAACACAATTCAACAAACAATTTGTTTCCACTTCGTGATTTTCCACATCCCTTCAGCATCTAACCCCTTCTTTTTGTCCCATACATAACATACATACATTCTCCCAAGAATCATCTCCACACACTCCTGCACACTTACTTCTTTTTTCTTAAATACATAAGCACATCTCACACCCCATAACATTTCCTTAATACAAGCCATCATTAACCAAAACACCCTTGCCTCTTTCTTCCCACAATTCACCAAACCAAACATAAATTTCTCATAGGTTAAAAAATGCACTCCTGTCAATTCCTTACACAGTGGTCCTACTTTCTTAATAACCCTCCTGGTGTAACCACAATTCCAGAATAGATGTACCAATCCTTCACACCCTCCACAATTCTCCCTAGGACACTCATCAGTTCTAACAAACCCACGACTTTTTTGAAATTCACGCACCGGTAGCACTCCATGTAGACTTTGCCACAAAATTTCTTTTTGTACGTTCGACAATCCCTCCTCTACTCCTTTTCCCCATACAACTTTAGTATCTTCACTTCTCACCATATTAATACTCACTTCTAACTCTTTACTTTGAATTAGCTTCACTATCCCCCTTTTATTTATCAGAAACTCCTTACTAAACCCATACAATTCATACTTCCTCAAAAATGTATTCAACCATTCATACCACTTTGGCCATTCAAAAGCTACCGGCTTCATTAAACATCTCTCCATCCATCCTTCTTTAATAAACAAACTTCCACCACTATACTTACACATACAAGCTGACAAACTCTCTTTTTTAATAGATCTTAATACAAACGCCAAAACATTCACCCCCACATACACCTCCAAATTAGGAAACCCCAATCCACCTTTATCAATACCTCTCATGACCACTTCTCTTCTCACTCTCTCATATTTTGAACTCCAAAAAAACACAAAAAGAACCCGGTTTAACCTTCTCAGTTCCACCACACTAGGTGGAAAAACTACCGCTACATACAAAATAATAGGTAAAATAACATTTTTAATAACCAAAATTTTCCCAAAAAAGGTTAACTGCCGCAATCTCCACATGCATAATTTCCTTTCAATCCTGTCTCTAACATCCACCCAACATGCACTTCCATCCAACTTTTTATTAAACTTAATCCCCAAAATTTTAATCCCATCCTCCACTTTATTTAGTCCCACATCCTCTCTTAAATCATTCACCCCAAACACCATATACTCACTTTTACTCCAATTTACTCTAAAGGCAGAAGCCCCACAAAATATCGATACTAACAGTTTCACTCTCCTAACCGCACTTTCAGACTCACACACCACACACACGTCATCCATGTATCCACTCACTTTCAACTCCCTACCACCACTTCCAGGAATCATAATACCTCTTATCACCTTATCTTTCAAAATCATACACAACAAAGGTTCTATTGCACAAATGAACACGATAGGAGACAGCGGGCAACCCTGCCTTACTCCTGAATTCACGCTTATCCTCCGTCCCATGACTCCATTAACTAAAACACAACTGGAAATGCCATCATATAAACTCCTTATCCGCCTTACAAAATCACCAGGAAAACCTAAACGAATCAGAATTTTAAACAAAAAACCATGGGCCAGTCTATCGTAAGCCTTTTCAAAATCAAGCGAAACGATAAACACATCCTTATTCCTCTGACTCACATCCCACAATCCATCCCTCAACAAACATAAACTTTCATGTATCCTCCGTTCAGGCACCGCACACACTTGCTCCTCCCCAATCACACTCGCAATCACCCTCTTCATTCGATTCGCTATAATTTTTGCATACAACTTATAATCACACGTCAATAAGCTTATTGGTCTCCAATTCCGTAGACACTCTAAATCCCCTTTCTTCGGAATTAACACTATTATCCCACCTTTCATGCTTTCAGACACTCTCACATTCTCCCACATAAACCTTATAACTTTACACACTTCTTTCCCTATCACACCCCACATTTTTTTATAAAATTCTACAGACAAACCATCACTCCCCGGTGTTTTATTATTAGCCATCATATTCACACATTCCCACACTTCACTATCTTCTATTTCTTTCATCAAACATCCCCTCTCCTCATCACTCAAACATTTATCCAACACACTCATCACATCTGACTCTAAGCTTTCATCCCTCCACTTTTCCGCATACAATTCATCATAAAATTTTGCAACTTCTTCTCCTACATTCTCACCATACACTCGAACATCATCCTCACGCCGCACCACATTAATAACTGGTTTCCCTGCAAAAGTTTTCTTGAAAAAAAACCGAGTACATTTCTCTCCTTCCTCTAAATGTTCAATTTTTGCCCTAAAAATAATACTCTTCCCTTTTTCTTCAATTTTACACTTAATCTCTCTCCTAATGACCACAATATCCTCTTCCACATCCATTCCCCATTCTCTCATTTTATATAACAACCTTAATTTTTTATTTAAATCCTCAAGCTCTATTCTCTTTTTCATCGCATACTCATACCCTACCTTCTTAAAAAATTTTTGTGTTTCCACCTTCACCCACTCCCACCATACCAAAATATCTGCAAACTCTTCCTGTCTCATACACCATCTTTTAAACCACCATTCATACTTCATTCTTACAGATTCGTGATCTAACAGACTTGTATTAATCTTCCACACACCCCTACCATATATTCCCTTTATATCTAAATCAATTTCCCCCATCACCATTACATGATCCGAAAAACACACAGACTCCTGCTTATAACTTATTGGCAAAACATCCTTTGAAACAAAAATATAGTCAATTCTAGACTCATTTCTTCCACTATCTGAAAAAAAGGTATTTTTCACAGGACTTATATTACATGCTTTTTGGATATCTCTTAAATGAAAATCAGCTATACATTCAAATAAAAATTTTCCCGAAATATCCATTTCTTTTTTGTTTAAATCCACATTCAAATCGCCTACCAAAATTTGTGGCATTCTCCCCTGTAAAAAAAATTTAATTTTTTCAAACAAACATAACCTCTCTGACTTACTTGCCGAAGCATAAACATTAATCAACTGAAATAACACATTTTTGTACTTTAATTTAACTAAAATACATCTACCTTCTTCAATAATAACATAACTATCCAGACTCACTTGGCTAGACTTAATCAGAACCCCTACCCCATCATTCTTATTTACACCAGTCCCAGACCACACCACACTCCCACATCCCCATTCATTCTCACTCACCCATTCATCAATTCCACACTCCTGTAAGCAAAACACATCTCCCTTAGAATTTTTCAAAAAATCCAATATGGCCGCTCGTCTCACTCTGGATTTAAAAACCCTGACGTTCTGCGACACTACCAACAAACCCATCTTACACAAACAAAAAGCCTATAGCTTAAAAAATTTTTTCCTTCAGCTCTCAAAAGTTCTCAATAACTCAGGGTCAGCCAGGGTCTTGGCGAACTCCCATAACGTCCATATCCTCTTCATCCGATCCATCTTTTCTACACGGCCCTTTACTCTCCATAGCATGATGACTCCCAATGTCCTGCCGCGCTCTCTTGCCTGCTTGCCTCTCCACTTCTTGATCATCTTCGCCTTCACAACCAGATTTTTGAACCCCACCACCCTCCCTTTTACACGGGGACGATCCTCCTGGCTCCTCCGAGGAAAACATTTCAATATTTTGTGTGCCTGACACATGTACAGGGCTCTCAATCGGCATAATTGCCTCTGCCATCTGTACCATATTCCGGATGCTCTTCTCAATCACGGTTTCACTTACATCAACCCGTGTCAGCTCAGCTTCTCTTGCCCTTCTTGCTCTGACTTCTGCTTCATGCTTCTTCTTGTTAGCATCCATCTGTCGCATCATCTCCCATTGCCTTTGGTTCTCCTCCCTCAAGGCAGCCTGCTCCTCACTCTGCTCCTTCCGCTCCTGAGCCACCGGGCAGTCGCGGAGGATATGGCCAGGATCCCCACACAAGTCACACCTTCTAGGCTCCGTACACCTTCCGGCTGGGTGACCGGCTTTTTTACAATTCCGGCATACCTGCTCGTTAGGGCAGTCCTCCGCTACATGCCCAAAACAGAAACACTTTCTGCAATATTCAGGTTGCCCGATGTACCAAATTCTACCCCTGTGCCCGGCAATTGAGAAATTTGCTGGAGGGTGTTTATATCCTCCAACACACGTTTTGTCCTCTTTAAATTTTACTAAAAACTTTAGTCTGCAGTTAAAAACCCCAAGACTATTTTTCTGCTTTTCCGGAGGTCTCACTATTGTTGCATAGTTCTGAATATACGCAGAAATTAACTCAACAGGGGTAAATGCATTAAATAAATGAACAAAAAGGAACTTCTCTCTTAAACCAAACAAAGGAGTAATCTTAATATCCACCATCATTGGGTCATTTTCCAAAACTTTCACTCTTTCATATATAGTACAACATACATCTTCTGAGTGAAAAGTTACCTCATAACATCCACGTCCTGGAAAATCATTAATGCTATGAAGATCTACTACCTTTAATCCAGTCTTTGCCATCAGTACCTCCTTCACGATATATTCCATTTTGTTCCTTCTTACATCAGCCGGGTTCACCTCAAAACGAATAGTATTTCTGGTCGTCATCTTCTTCCTTCAGAGTTCTGTCGACTTTCGTCACAGCAAAAAAACGCAATCCCTTCTTCTCCAATAGAGATAATGCCCCAAAGGACACCCCGACCTCTCAGCCACGTCCGGTCATGCCTGGATCGCAGCCAAAAGGCCGAGAAGCGATACCGACCATAGCTCGCCCAGACCGGGCCCCCTTCAGAACTCTCAGCACTGCTCACGGAGAGGAGACACCGCCAGGAGGCGAAAAACCTACTCTGCAAGTCACACAGTCCTCTGCGTGGGGACGATTAATCTGCATAGGACCGCCCCCAACAGGCACCTCCCCCGCAAAGCAGCAGGGGGGCCGAGCGAGCGGGCGTCTGCACTTCATCTGCCAGCCGCCCGCTGCTACACCCTCCCCACAACAACTCATTTGTCAAGTCAGTCTGACCGACCGACTGCCTGCCTGACGGCTCAGAGATCACTTTTCCTTTCTCTTGACACAGCCGCTGGACGGTGTGAGGGGACAAGCACGCTCGCTCCAGCACACGCTGATAGCTACAGCTTACCTTCGGTCGTTCGCACCTTCTCAGACTGTGACTGCTAGCAGTGGAGGAGGAAGCAGCCAAATCTCAACCTGCAGGTGTCTTCGATTCAAGTAGACGGCTCCAGACTAATCATGATCCAATTAGCTCCAATTAATTAGGCCGCCGATTAGGTCACTTTTATTTTTCCTTTTTTTTTTTTTCCTTTGTTCCGGGTCGGGCCCATTTAGCACCTCATTAATCAATTAGTGAGAAGCCTTTGTTCCTCCTGCAAAAGACACAGCACACAACACACCTGAGTAGGTGACAAAGCACAAGAGCGTCGTCGACGTCACATTGCAAACTTCGGCTCCATTTCTTTTCCCTTTTCCAAAGTTTTGCTATTTATTTCTCTATCTTTTTCACCAAGTTAAGAAGGGGTGCACCGGTCCTGGAGGTACTGCAATACCAGGTCAATGCGTGGAGTGGACAGAGCAAGCTCTTTTTCCATCTCCCTGTTCCAAAAATCCATTTAATATATGGTCCCCAGATAGGGGACGTATCAGATATTAAACTGATAAGAACAGATACTACACTTGATCTTAGCCAAAAGGCCGAGAAGCGATACCGACCATAGCTCGCCCAGACCGGGCCCCCTTCAGAACTCTCAGCACTGCTCACGGAGAGGAGACACCGCCAGGAGGCGAAAAACCTACTCTGCAAGTCACACAGTCCTCTGCGTGGGGACGATTAATCTGCATAGGACCGCCCCCAACAGGCACCTCCCCCGCAAAGCAGCAGGGGGGCCGAGCGAGCGGGCGTCTGCACTTCATCTGCCAGCCGCCCGCTGCTACACCCTCCCCACAACAACTCATTTGTCAAGTCAGTCTGACCGACCGACTGCCTGCCTGACGGCTCAGAGATCACTTTTCCTTTCTCTTGACACAGCCGCTGGACGGTGTGAGGGGACAAGCACGCTCGCTCCAGCACACGCTGATAGCTACAGCTTACCTTCGGTCGTTCGCACCTTCTCAGACTGTGACTGCTAGCAGTGGAGGAGGAAGCAGCCAAATCTCAACCTGCAGGTGTCTTCGATTCAAGTAGACGGCTCCAGACTAATCATGATCCAATTAGCTCCAATTAATTAGGCCGCCGATTAGGTCACTTTTATTTTTCCTTTTTTTTTTTTTCCTTTGTTCCGGGTCGGGCCCATTTAGCACCTCATTAATCAATTAGTGAGAAGCCTTTGTTCCTCCTGCAAAAGACACAGCACACAACACACCTGAGTAGGTGACAAAGCACAAGAGCGTCGTCGACGTCACATTGCAAACTTCGGCTCCATTTCTTTTCCCTTTTCCAAAGTTTTGCTATTTATTTCTCTATCTTTTTCACCAAGTTAAGAAGGGGTGCACCGGTCCTGGAGGTACTGCAATACCAGGTCAATGCGTGGAGTGGACAGAGCAAGCTCTTTTTCCATCTCCCTGTTCCAAAAATCCATTTAATATATGGTCCCCAGATAGGGGACGTATCAGATATTAAACTGATAAGAACAGATTTTTTTTTTTTTTTTTTTTTTTTTAAGTTGAATATCCCCAAATGGGGATAAAAACAACAATTTTATTTAAAATAAATCACAAAACAAATCATATTTACAAAACAAACTTAAAACTCACATACTGTGTTTACAAAACATAACAGAAATCACATTTTTACACTAAACGAAAAATAGATTTTTCTAAACAAAAAATCACTATTACATCAATTAAATCTACTGAAAAATCTTCTTTCTTTTTCCCTCGCAGACGTTTCCCAAGGTATCTGTTGAAAACCTCATTGATGGAGATCTTCGCCAAAAATTCAGGTACAGTCAATTTTTCACGTACAGTATTACGTACAGTTCCACAATCAGGCCTTTCTCTAAACTTTTTAACATCTTCTACATAAGTAGCAGGTAAACCTAAATTTTTTACATACAGTTTAAACTGAGTATCGGTTCTGGCGGGCCTCCCAGGCTCACTCCCAGAACTTTCCTCAGACATTTCAGATCTACACTCCTCCTCCTCCTCTTTATCTTTTTCCTTCTTTTTCACACAATCCTTAATCAAATGACCTACAGTTTTACAGAAAAAACATTTCTTCCCATCATTACAATTTTGATATGTATGCCCCTCTGTATAACATTTGGTACAAAACAATAAACAACAATCGTTTTCTGAATGTCCGTACTGTTTGCAGTTTTTGCAAAAAGTGTCCATATTTTCGAAAAAAAGGTCACCTACTACACGGTTTATCCTAAAACGTGCAGGAGGAAGTACAAAAGTCCCGTCATCTTTACATATTAATTTGCACAAAAACTTTCTTTTCCCAGTCCAAAATTGGCAAGAGTTCATTACATCACCCTTGTAGGTGACTTCCTTGCAAAATTGTCTCAAGAAGTTAGCTATTTCCCCTTCCGGCATCGTAGGGGAATACATCTTTACAATAAAAAGTTTTTCATCTTCAATGAAATGTGGCGTAACCACCACACCCTCCAACAAAGGATGGTCCTTTAGTCTTCGCAAAGTCTTCAGGAGAGATAGATATCTCTCCCTCGTTGCAAATGTGACATCATAACAATTTTTCTTCGGATAATCCATAACGCAGAGTATCTCTTCCCTTTTCAGCTGGAACAATCCCAGTAAAAGCTGCTCGGACAGGAACACCAGGTCCTTCTCCATCGTAAACCTCACGGTATTCCGGTTTCTTTGGTATCCAGGTATCGACGCCATCTCTCTCACGTCACCCGACCAGTAGCTCACCGATAACAACTGCAGCACCTAGGAAAAGGGCCAGTATGATCGCTCCTCGTTGCTCCGGGCCTATTTCCTCCACCCCAATAGCAGCAGGGGGGTTAAGACAGGGCTATAAACCCGTGCCGATCCCCCCAGGCCGAGGCGAAGGAGCACCCGGAGCACCTCCGGCCAAGACCAAGGCAGCACCCGCAAAGATACTACACTTGATCTTAGCCAAAAGGCCGAGAAGCGATACCGACCATAGCTCGCCCAGACCGGGCCCCCTTCAGAACTCTCAGCACTGCTCACGGAGAGGAGACACCGCCAGGAGGCGAAAAACCTACTCTGCAAGTCACACAGTCCTCTGCGTGGGGACGATTAATCTGCATAGGACCGCCCCCAACAGGCACCTCCCCCGCAAAGCAGCAGGGGGGCCGAGCGAGCGGGCGTCTGCACTTCATCTGCCAGCCGCCCGCTGCTACACCCTCCCCACAACAACTCATTTGTCAAGTCAGTCTGACCGACCGACTGCCTGCCTGACGGCTCAGAGATCACTTTTCCTTTCTCTTGACACAGCCGCTGGACGGTGTGAGGGGACAAGCACGCTCGCTCCAGCACACGCTGATAGCTACAGCTTACCTTCGGTCGTTCGCACCTTCTCAGACTGTGACTGCTAGCAGTGGAGGAGGAAGCAGCCAAATCTCAACCTGCAGGTGTCTTCGATTCAAGTAGACGGCTCCAGACTAATCATGATCCAATTAGCTCCAATTAATTAGGCCGCCGATTAGGTCACTTTTATTTTTCCTTTTTTTTTTTTTCCTTTGTTCCGGGTCGGGCCCATTTAGCACCTCATTAATCAATTAGTGAGAAGCCTTTGTTCCTCCTGCAAAAGACACAGCACACAACACACCTGAGTAGGTGACAAAGCACAAGAGCGTCGTCGACGTCACATTGCAAACTTCGGCTCCATTTCTTTTCCCTTTTCCAAAGTTTTGCTATTTATTTCTCTATCTTTTTCACCAAGTTAAGAAGGGGTGCACCGGTCCTGGAGGTACTGCAATACCAGGTCAATGCGTGGAGTGGACAGAGCAAGCTCTTTTTCCATCTCCCTGTTCCAAAAATCCATTTAATATATGGTCCCCAGATAGGGGACGTATCAGATATTAAACTGATAAGAACAGATTTTTTTTTTTTTTTTAAGTTGAATATCCCCCAAGAGGGATAAAAACAACAATTTTATTTAAAACAAAAACAAAACAAACCATTCCTATTAACAATGAAATAAAACAAATGCTAAATTCAGCTAAACAGAAAATTTACATTAAACCAAATCATATATTTTTTCCTCAAACAATACAAAATTTACATTTTTTGCGCTGCTGGAATAATACCTTCTGCAAGGCACAACACCAATATACAATCTAGCATATCCTGCGATAAACTATTTTTTTCTAAACGTTTTTTCAGGTAAGCAAAGAAAACTTCATACTTCTCAAATTTTAACAAAAAATTAGGATTTAACAATTTATCCTCAAGTAAATCATTCCTATACTTTTGAATATCCTGATGCCTTCTAGTTTGCACAATTTTGTCCGCAAATACACTTGGCAATTTTAATTTCCGCACATACTCGATTAGTGCAGCATGGTCCCTTTCTGCACATGTTGAAGTGTCCATATCTGACTCTGTTGTTTCCGCTTTTTCCTCAACGTCCACTTTCTTAGACACTCTTTTTCCTTCTTTAGATTTTTCTTCTTTCTTTCCTCCTTCTTCTTTTTTCCCACAATCTTTAGACAAATGGTTATCACTACCACATTTATAACATTTCTTATCTTGTTTACAATTTTGGTAGGTATGTCCTACCTCATAACACTTGGTGCAAAACAAAACGTTACACGTACTTTCGTCATGCCCGTACTCTTTACAGTTCTTACAAAAGTTCCCCATCCCTTCAAAGAAGAGGTCTCCCACCACCCGATTAATCCTAAATCGGGCTGGGGGTAGCAAAAAAGTCCCATTTTCTAGAGTCCTTAATTTGCACAAGAATTTCCTTTTCCCAGTCCAGAAGTTACACTGGTTAAACACTTCACCTTTACATGTAACTTTGTCGCAAAATTTTTGTAAAAACTTTACCACCTCCCCTTCTGGCAAAGAAGGAGAGTACATCTTAACAACAAAAAGTCTCTCATCCTCGGGATAATGCAGGCATATCTCCACTCCATTCAGGCGAGGATCATCCCTGCTCCGTCTCCAGATGCGTAGAAACTCCACGTAGACCTCGTGATTGGCAAAGGTAACATCGTACAATCCCTTCCTCGGATAGTCCATTAGGCATAGGATGTTCTCCCTCTGTAGCTTGAAAAGCCCAAGAAGAAGTTCCTCCGATAGGTAGACCAAACCTTCCTCCAGTTTAAAACGCACAGTATCACGGTTGCGCTGGTACGCCGGGATTTCCGCCATCCTTTTCGACACTCAGCACCGACCAGTATGCGTAACTGCAGCACCTAGGGAATAAGGGCCAGTATGATCGCCTCTCGTTGCTCCGGGCCTATTTCCTCCACCCCAATAGCAGCAGGGGGGTTAAGACTAGACCGAAGTCAGAGCCGATCCCCCCAGGCCGAGGCGAAGGAGCACCCGGAGCACCTCCGGCCAAGACCAAGGCAGCAGGATACTACACTTGATCTTAGCCAAAAGGCCGAGAAGCGATACCGACCATAGCTCGCCCAGACCGGGCCCCCTTCAGAACTCTCAGCACTGCTCACGGAGAGGAGACACCGCCAGGAGGCGAAAAACCTACTCTGCAAGTCACACAGTCCTCTGCGTGGGGACGATTAATCTGCATAGGACCGCCCCCAACAGGCACCTCCCCCGCAAAGCAGCAGGGGGGCCGAGCGAGCGGGCGTCTGCACTTCATCTGCCAGCCGCCCGCTGCTACACCCTCCCCACAACAACTCATTTGTCAAGTCAGTCTGACCGACCGACTGCCTGCCTGACGGCTCAGAGATCACTTTTCCTTTCTCTTGACACAGCCGCTGGACGGTGTGAGGGGACAAGCACGCTCGCTCCAGCACACGCTGATAGCTACAGCTTACCTTCGGTCGTTCGCACCTTCTCAGACTGTGACTGCTAGCAGTGGAGGAGGAAGCAGCCAAATCTCAACCTGCAGGTGTCTTCGATTCAAGTAGACGGCTCCAGACTAATCATGATCCAATTAGCTCCAATTAATTAGGCCGCCGATTAGGTCACTTTTATTTTTCCTTTTTTTTTTTTTCCTTTGTTCCGGGTCGGGCCCATTTAGCACCTCATTAATCAATTAGTGAGAAGCCTTTGTTCCTCCTGCAAAAGACACAGCACACAACACACCTGAGTAGGTGACAAAGCACAAGAGCGTCGTCGACGTCACATTGCAAACTTCGGCTCCATTTCTTTTCCCTTTTCCAAAGTTTTGCTATTTATTTCTCTATCTTTTTCACCAAGTTAAGAAGGGGTGCACCGGTCCTGGAGGTACTGCAATACCAGGTCAATGCGTGGAGTGGACAGAGCAAGCTCTTTTTCCATCTCCCTGTTCCAAAAATCCATTTAATATATGGTCCCCAGATAGGGGACGTATCAGATATTAAACTGATAAGAACAGATTTTTTTTTTTTTTTTTTTTTTTTTTTTCCTTTCAGAAAGGGTAACAAAAAGCTTCCAACGTGTCACCGTCTCATGAAAAACTCCTTACTCCAGCATGATGCTTCAAGGAAATATTTTCAGAGACCCTTTCATCACCAAGGCATGCACTTTTTATTTACATATATATACAATATTTACATAATTCACTAGGTCAAGACAATGAACAAAAAAACCAAGGCCTTAGTAACAAACAAAAAGATAAATCAAATTCCCACCCACTCTTTCCATTTCTTCGTTTTCCACACACCCTCTGCATCAAATCCCATTCTCTTTTTATCCTTCAAATACACGACATACATCTTCCCCAAAATCATTCTAACACACACATCCTCACTTAGTTCCGTTCTTTTGAAAACATACAGATTTCTTGCACTCCACAAAACTTCTTTAATACATGATAACATAATCCACAACACTCTTTCTCTCTCCCTACCCAGCACACATACTCCAAACATAAATATCTCAAATGATAAAAAACTTATTCCAGTCAACTCTTTACACAATCTTCCAATCTTCTTCAAAATATTCCTAGAAAAATAACAATTCCATAACACATGAATTACACTTTCACAACCTCTACATTCGCTCCTTGGACATTCTTCCTTCTTACATACACCTCTCAACCTCTGAAATTCCCTAACAGGTAACGCATTATGTAAACTCATCCAAACAACCTCCCTCTGTTTATTTGTCACTCCATCCATACTAATTTTTTCCCAAACTTTTCCCGTCTCTTCACCACGCACCCCCGCAATTTCACACATATTTTCTTTACTTTCAATCATATTCATAACCATCCTTTTATTCCTTAATTCATCCACACTCAACCTCTCCAACTCATATTTTCTAACGAAATCAAAAATCCACTCATACCATTTTGCACACTTAAACGTAAAAGGTTTCCTCACCTCCATCTCGTACCACTTCAATCTTGCAAACTTTCGCCCACTTACATACTTACACATACATGCTAATTTAGTATTCCCTTTCAACACACCCAAAACAAAAGCAATCATATTCACACCAAAATATACTTCAAGTTTAGGAAATCCTAAACCACCCTTCTCTTTCCTTTTCATCACATTCTCACGTTTCACTTTCTCCATTTTTGACCCCCAAAAGAAAACAAATAACATCCTCTGTAAAATCCTCATTCTATTATAATTTGGTGGAAACACAAAAACCAGATACAAAAAAATAGGTAACACTATACTCTTAATAATTAAAATTTTCCCCAATAATGACAAACTTCTCATTCTCCAAAAACATAATTTACGGTCCACTCTCTCTACCACATCGTCCCAACTCTCATTCCCATCCAAACTATCTTCAAACTTTACACCCAAAATTTTAATACTCTTCTCAACACAGCTAACACCTACATCCTTACTCACACTACCAGATCCAAACAACTTACACTCAGTTTTCTCCCAATTCACACTAAACGCAGACGCCCCACAAAACAATGCTACTAACAACTTTACACGCCGCACTCCACATTCAGACTCACATATCGTACAAACATCATCCATGTAACCTGACACTTTCAGACATCTCCCATCACCCCCAGGAACTTGAATACCCTTCACCAATTTATCACCTTTAATGAGACATAACAGTGGTTCCATCGCACATACAAAGACAATTGGTGAAAGTGGACACCCTTGACGAACACCAGACAATACATTAACCTTATTAGACAATATCCCATTCACCAAAATTTTACTAAAAATATCAATATATAAACTACGAATTCTTAAAACAAATTCACCTGGAAAACCTAATTTAATTAAAACACCAAACAAAAAATCGTGCGCTAGACGGTCATATGCCTTTTCAAAATCTAATGTCATTACATACACATTCTTCCTTCTTTCTCTACATTCCCATAACACATCTCTCAACACACACAGACTCTCTTGCACTCTCCTACCAGGCACTGCACAATACTGTTCTTCACTCACCACATTCTTAATCACACCTTTCATCCTGTCTGCCAAAATTTTGGCATAAATTTTATAGTCAACATTCAATAAACTTATAGGTCTCCAATTCTTCAAACACATCAAATCACCTTTTTTCGGAACTAAAACTATAATACCACCTTTCATACTTTCAGCCAAACAAACATTCTTCCACATGTATCTACACACTTCCAACACATCCTTACCCACAATCCCCCACATACATCTAAAAAATTCAACTGGCAGCCCATCCTCTCCTGGGGTTTTACCCAATTTCATACTCATAATAATCTTCCATATCTCATTCATCGTAATTTCTTGCAATAAATCACCCTTACTTTCTACATCCACTCTATCCTCTAATACACTTAACACCTCAGACTCTAAACACTCATCCCTCCATTTCTTAGAAAACAAAGTACTATAGAACTTCTCAACCTCACTCATAACTTCTTTTGATTCCTCCCCATTCTCATTCACAACCACATTCAAACTAACTTTACTTGAACACACTTTCTTAAAGAAAAACCTTGTACATTTCTCATCCAACTCCATCTTCTCCACTTTCGACCTAAAAATAATCCCTTTCCCTCTTTCAGCCAAAAACTTCCGAATTTCCTTTCTTACCACACATAAGTCATTCTCAACATCTTCACCCCACTCACGCAACATATACAAAAATCGTAATCTTTCATTCAACATTATAAACTTTTGTCTTTTGTCTTTTCTCCGCAGCCCTACGCCTACCCAATTTTTTGAAAAAAATTCTTGTTTTTTGCTTAACAAATTCCCACCATTCCAAAATATTTTCATACTCACTTTTAAAACACTCCCACTTTTTATAACACCTTGCATACATTTCCCACACATCCTTTCCCTCTAACAAACATACATTTAATTTCCATACCCCCCGCCCATACATACTCACATTTGCAACATTTATACTACACAAAATTGATTCATGATCTGAAAATAACACCGGTTTTTGACTGTACTGCAAAGAAAGAAAAACATTTGACACAAAACAATAATCAATTTTTGAATGACAATTCCCTCTATCAGCATGATATGTCATTAAATTTACACCACATTTCTTCTGTGTATCCTGTAAATTAAAATCAATAACAATTTCTTTCAACATTTTTCCAGATGCATCAATATCCTCCCCATCTACGCTGCAATTAAAATCCCCCACAAGAACCAATGGCATTTTACCTGGTAAGTATGACTTTATTTTATCAAACAACATTATTCTTTCATTCTTATTCACCGACGCGTACACATTAAATATTCTGAATTTTATCCCAAAAGACTCACACACCACCATCATACATCTCCCCTCTTCAATTATAACATAATGATCTACAGACACCCTATCACCCTTAAACAAAAAACCCACCCCACTATTCTTGTTGTCAAATCCACTCGACCATAACATCCTCCCGTGCCCCCATTCATTCTCACTTACAACCTCTCTCAAACCACACTCCTGTAGACAAAAAATATCGGCCTTTTCTTGACCTAGGAATTCGAAAATTGACATTCTTCGGCTTGCAGACTTAATACTTCTCACATTTTGAGAATATATTGCTACAGCCATAAAAAAAGAAAAAAGGAATCAATCAAAAAAAATACTTAAACTCAAGACTAAATTCAGGGTCCATGAATCTTTTTGCCACCGACCACAAATCAATTAGCCTCTTGCGTCGTCTTCTTAACTCAGTCGCCGGGCGAACAGCCCTCACCTGTCTTACTCTTCTTAGCCCTACTTTCGTAGGCCATCCTTTGTGGATGCGGGGAAGATCCATCGTCGCTATCAGATATTTTAGACCCACCACCCTCCCTTTTACACGAGTTAGTCTCTCCAGACATAAAAAGACTAATGTTCTCAGCATCTGACGAATGCACAGGGCTTTCCACATCAGAGATCATGTATTCCGAATCATCTTCCAATGCTGCTTCATTTTGTACCTGCATTTTCTCCTTTTCCTCTTCCTTCTCCATTCTTGCAAGCTCTTTCCGCATTTCTTCTGCTGCCATTTTAGCATCTGCAGCAGCTTTAGCTTTTGCTGCTTCCTCTTTTTCTCTCCGTCTTTCTTCTGCCCATTCGGCTTCTCTCTTCTTTAGATTTTCCTCAAATTCTCTGTTTCTTTTCTCCATTTCCTCCTTCTCCTCCTCCCTCCTCCTCTTCAAATCAGGGCAGTCCTTATAAAGGTGTTGCGAACTACCGCACAAATCACACTTTCTCCCAACGTTACAACTTCCGGCCTCATGACCTGGTGTCTTACACACCTTACATACCAACTCGTGCGGACAACTCTCCTGCACGTGCCCAAAGCTGTAGCACTTCCTACAGTATGTCGGTCGACCAATATACATAAAGTATCCGCGGTAGCCTCCCACCGAGAAATTGGTTGGAGGATGCATGAAACCCCCTACTGCACTTGGGTCTGGCTTAAATCGCACATAGTAGCGAATCTTGCAAATATAAAGACCCAAGTCATTCCTTACCAGCTCACCCCCTCTGATAGTCTGACAAAATGTACTCAAGTATCTTGTTATCACGTCAACAGGGGTGAAGGGGTCGTACACATGTACAGTCACCGCTTTCTCAATGATACTAAACATAGGTCTTACTCTTACTCCGCACATCATCGGGCTTGAAGAGAAGGCCATCAATCTCTCATAAGCATCCAGACAAAAACCATATTGGACAAAAGTTACTTCATGCCTACCTTGGTTTCGATAAGAATTAAGGCTGTGAATGTGTTCCTTAAGAACACCCAATGTATCCATTAGAATGTCTCTCACCAGATAATGATAGTCGTTCTTCACAGTGTCTGCCGGGTTTACCTCCAAACTGATCGTGTTCTTTCTTCCTTCCATCACCTCTAGGTACGAAAACGCTGCCAACCACGCAGGTCACAGAAAAAAGGATTCCTCTCCTCCCAGGAAAAAAGGCCTCCAAGGGTGTCCTCCAGGACGACGCCCTCTCGACCCCTGACTCCGTCCGGGCAAGCCTTGATCGGAGCCAAAAGGCCGAGAAGCGATACCGACCATAGCTCGCCCAGACCGGGCCCCCTTCAGAACTCTCAGCACTGCTCACGGAGAGGAGACACCGCCAGGAGGCGAAAAACCTACTCTGCAAGTCACACAGTCCTCTGCGTGGGGACGATTAATCTGCATAGGACCGCCCCCAACAGGCACCTCCCCCGCAAAGCAGCAGGGGGGCCGAGCGAGCGGGCGTCTGCACTTCATCTGCCAGCCGCCCGCTGCTACACCCTCCCCACAACAACTCATTTGTCAAGTCAGTCTGACCGACCGACTGCCTGCCTGACGGCTCAGAGATCACTTTTCCTTTCTCTTGACACAGCCGCTGGACGGTGTGAGGGGACAAGCACGCTCGCTCCAGCACACGCTGATAGCTACAGCTTACCTTCGGTCGTTCGCACCTTCTCAGACTGTGACTGCTAGCAGTGGAGGAGGAAGCAGCCAAATCTCAACCTGCAGGTGTCTTCGATTCAAGTAGACGGCTCCAGACTAATCATGATCCAATTAGCTCCAATTAATTAGGCCGCCGATTAGGTCACTTTTATTTTTCCTTTTTTTTTTTTTCCTTTGTTCCGGGTCGGGCCCATTTAGCACCTCATTAATCAATTAGTGAGAAGCCTTTGTTCCTCCTGCAAAAGACACAGCACACAACACACCTGAGTAGGTGACAAAGCACAAGAGCGTCGTCGACGTCACATTGCAAACTTCGGCTCCATTTCTTTTCCCTTTTCCAAAGTTTTGCTATTTATTTCTCTATCTTTTTCACCAAGTTAAGAAGGGGTGCACCGGTCCTGGAGGTACTGCAATACCAGGTCAATGCGTGGAGTGGACAGAGCAAGCTCTTTTTCCATCTCCCTGTTCCAAAAATCCATTTAATATATGGTCCCCAGATAGGGGACGTATCAGATATTAAACTGATAAGAACAGATTTTTTTTTTTTTTTTTTTTTTTTTTTTATCTCAGGTCATCTCTCAATCTCAAATAATAAAAATAGTCTCTTTTTTGTCTCGTAGGAAACATGAAACAATATCTTTATAGAGATTTTAAGATTTTCATCATTGATAAAAAGGTAAGTAATATTTATATATTTTTAACTTTATTTTTAATAATAATACTAATAATAATAATAATAATAATAATAAAAATAATAATATACTTTACTGAATTTTGTTCCATTGGCTTCTTTTCCATGTTTTCTCAGCAGCTTTTGCTCCATAACAAATTTTATCTCTCCAGAAGTGTAGATATAAATAACTTAAAAACAGTTTAAAACACTCATTTTGGCTTATGGTTTCTTTTTTGAAGATTAAAATATTTCTCACCTTCCACAACGCCATCTTCGCACAAGATATTGTAATCCAGGCTACTTTAAAATCTTCATTTTTGAGGTTTAAACCGTATAAAACTAAATAAAAATCCATAAAAGACACATTTGTTAGAAGTTTTAAAAGGGTACTGACCTTCCGCCATATCCCCTGTGCAAAGCCGCAATTCCAAAAGACATGTAACGTGGTTTCGCAGGATCCACAAAACTCCCTGGGGCATTGGCCGCTTCTTATTAAGCCCCTCCTGTGCTGAAAGTCTTTTGTAGGGAGACAATCCTGTACAATACACCATAAAATTTCCTTTTGTGCATTTGTTAAAAATTTAAAATTAATATTTTGCCACACAGTCTCGACCATTTTGTTAGATAGGTTTCCTATTGGAGAATGGGTCACTTGGCTTTCCAGTAATTTTAAAATTTTCTTGTGGTCCATTAAAATTTGTACTTCAACATGTTCCAATTTGTACAGTCTTATAATTTTTTCTAAAACCACATAATTTCCAGCTGGAACCCATCTCCATGGGGTAGATAAAGGTGCGTTAGTCCACTTGTATTTTTTGATAAAAAAGCCACAATTGTACCACATAAAATTCCTTAAGTTAAAATCAGGTCCTAAAATAGTCTTTACACACTGCGATAAAAACTTGCAATAAATGAACTTTCTAAAATCAGGAAATCCTCTTCCGCCTTTAAAAATAGATTTATACACTTCCTCCCGCCTGCATCTCTCCATCTTGCTTTTCCAGAAAAAATAAAAACATTCTCTTATAAATTTTCTTAAAACAATGTCAGGGGGAATAAAAACAGTTGAAATGTATAAAAGCATAGGTAAAATCACTTGTTTTAAAATTAAAATTTTTCCATCCATGCTTAGGCTTCTTAGTTTCCAGAAGGAGAGTTTTTTCCTTACTCTCTCCAGTAGAGATTCCCAATTCTTTATACTACCGCAGTTTTCTGTAAAAACAATTCCTAAAATCTTTATTTCTTGGACCTTCTTAAAACAACAATCTTCATTTAAAATAAACTTTCCACACAATAAAATGTTTGATTTGTCCATATTTAGCTTAAAACCGGCTGCTTCCTGGAACCACTGCACCACCCGAACTATCCGGTTGAGTCCCGTCATGTCCCGGGTGAGCAGGGTCACATCGTCCATATAAGCCACCAATTTTACTGGTACGTTTTTGTTTCCTGGAATAAAAACACCTTTAATTATTTTGTCTTTTCTGATGGCGTTCAGCAGCGGTTCTATTGCACATATGAATAAAATTGGTGATAAAGGGCATCCTTGTTTTACGCCACTTTTTAAAAGAACTTTTTTTGATAAAAAACCGTTAACAGATATTTTACTAAAAGCATCTTCGTATAAAATTCTAATATATTTGACAAATTTTTCTGGACATCCCATCTTCAATAAAACCTTAAATAAAAAATCATGAGACACACGGTCATAGGCCTTTTCAAAATCTAGACTCAATACAGCCAAGTCCTGTTCTCTGTCTTTAAAATCCCATAAAATGTCTCGTACTAAAAACAATGAGTCCGTTATCTTTCTTCCTGGGACCGCACAGGTTTGATCTCTATTAATGACAGAGGCAATTACACTTTTCATTCTGTTAGCCAGGATTTTCGCAAAAATTTTATAATCAGTGTTTAAAAGCGTTATAGGTCTCCAGTTCTTAAGCTCGTTCTTATTACCTTTTTTGTATAGCAGCACGATGAGACCTTCCTTCCATGACTCGGGTAAAACACTGGTAGATAAAATTTCCTGTAAAACATCCATAAAAGCTGTATTGATTATATTCCAAAAGATTTTAAAAAATTCAATAGGAAGGCCATCACTCCCCGGTGTTTTAAGGTTTTTAAAACTTTTTATTGCACACGCCACTTCGCTGTATTCCACATCTTGTGCTAAAAAGTCATATTCGCTTTTATTAAAAGGGACATCAACTTTTTCTAAAAAAAATTCTTCCATAAAAGGGTCACTCTTTCTTTTTTCAAATAAATTAGAATAAAACTCCTCCGCTTTTCTTAATCTGCCATCCAACGATTTTTCACCATCTATTTCTTCTATTGTGTCTTTCTTACTTACTATTTTTTTAAAAAAGAAGTTGGAGCACTTCTCATCCTCCTCCAAGGCTTCCACTCTGGCGTTGAAGATGATCTCCTTTCCTCTTTCTTCCAGTTTTCTTTTGACTTTTATTTTTACTTCTTCAATCTCCTCATCAACTTGGATTCCAGAATTCTTAAATAAATAAAGACACTGTAAATTTGCAAAAAGTTTTTCATACATTCCTCTTTTCTTTTCAGCTCTTTCTTTTGCTTTCTGTATAAAAAAACTTTTACTTTTCTTTTTCACATATTCCCACCACAATAAATTATTCATAAAATCTTTTTTCTTTTCTTCCAATTTCTTAAAAAACTCTTTAAAACTATTTAATATGTCCGGATCTTTTAAAATAGATGTATTTAGTTTCCAGTGGGAAGATTTCTTTTTTGACTCACCATCCAGGAATAAAGTGCACTGCAGTAATTTATGGTCCGAAAAACCATTCACCTTGGTGGCAAACTCTTCTTGTTTAAAGTGCTCCGTGACAAATAAATAATCAATTCTGGATTCCACAGCGTTGTTTCTCCAAGTCATTTTATATTCTTCTTTTTTGCCACATTCCTCCCAGCAATCCCTAAAAAGAAAAATCTCCTTTACCTCTCTCAGGATCCTGGAGGATTTGTCCTTCTCTTTTTCTATGTGACAATTAAAATCTCCGCCCACAATTATCGGGTCCGGACCTACTAAAAACAGTTTTAAAATCTCCAACAATTCTATTCTTTTGTTTTTCTCAGCATGGGCATATATACAAAAACATTTAATTCTTTCTTGGTTTCTTACCACCGTCACACATAAAATTCTTCCGGGGTAGATCTCTTCCACCTTCATGATCTCCCACTCTTTTTTACACAGGAAGGCAACGCCATCACTCCTCACCTCGTTACCTCCTGAGAGAGCGAAGTTCCCGGTCCAATTTTCTTTAAGGTAAGAATAATCCAATTTTTTACCTATATTGCACTCCTGGAGAAAAATAAAATCAAAATCTTCATTTTCAAAAAAATCATATAATACTGCTCTCTTATTCCTTTTGTTAAACCCCTGAACATTCAGGGAGGCAATTTTGATCATCCTTGATCTTTCTTTTTAGGACCATCCCCACCGTCCTGTCTAACACTTCTCTTCACTTTTTCTTTTCCTTCAGATTCTGAGGAAGATGAAGAAGAGAGTTCGCCCAGGTAAGCAGATATTCTTTTCTTACCCGGCTCCTCCTCCTCTCTTTCACTCCCACTCTCTTCACACTTTCCTCGTTTCGCAGATTTAACTTCCAATTCCATTAGTTCTTGACCACACGGAATTCCAGGAGACGCAGATGTGTCTTCCGGTGTCTCCTGTATTACCTGAGGGAGATCACTCACCATCTCTTCTATGTGAGATAGGCCGCACATCTCATTTCCAGCAACCTCTTCGCTAACCACTCCATTTGCATGTTCATTAACATTTCTTTTTTCTATCCCACCATCCGCTCCCGGTGTCTCTTGGGAAACATTAGCTGCAGATGGGCCACTCCCACTCCTCTCACCACTTTCTTCTGCCACGTCAGCTGTGGCGGACTTGTTTGGACAATCCCGTTTCTGATGTGTTTCATTCACACAATCATCACATGGCTCACATTCTTCAGTTCTGTGGCCATATGTTCTACACGCCTTGCAATACTGAGGCATTCCCGTAAAAAAAAGATGTCCTCTTACCCTGTTAACATGTATCACAGGTGGGGGCATCATGATGGAACCTTCAGCGTCCTTCCTGAAGGTCACGGTGTAAATCCTTCTTCCATCCCAGACGCCAAAATCTGTCTTTCCTTTTTTCTGTAAAACAACTTTTTCACAGAATTTAGATAAATAATTATCAACATGAAAATCAGCTAGAAAAGGACTATACATATGGACAGTCAAAGTCCTTGATGCATACTGATATGAGGGATATGCCTGCACTCCACGTAATACATCAGAGTCTCTATTCTCTTCATAGGCTCTGTACGCCTTATTGCAGATCCTCACACTGTTCAGCGTTACATCATAAATACCCCGTTTCTGAAAAGACTGAACACAAACATAATCTTCTGTCTGTAGTCTCAGCAACGGGTCAAAAATGTTATCGTGTAAATACTTAAGGGTTTTTTTCGTACGTTGGTCATCCGACACAACAAAACGGATGGTATCCTTCAGAAAATATTTAGTGGAAAAAAAATCAGTTTCCTCAGACCATTTGGAAGCCATAATTCTTCTCCAAATAATCTGTTCTTCTTTTTTCTTTCAAAAAATAGGAAGAAGATAAACCTTTCCAAACCTCAAGACAGATGTTTCTTAAATCTTGGGTATCGCCTCTCTCCGGTTCAGGATTCCTCCGGTCCGTCTCCTCGTCTAGAAAGCGCCACTTCTCCAGCCGCTGATCCGGTCCACGAATCCTCCCGAACTCCAGAGAACAAAAGGTCACACTCCAGCCAGATCCATAGACACCCCCCAATAGCTGCAGGAATCTGTATAAGATCCAAGGCCGAGGGTACTGTCCTTCTCCGTGCAGGAATGTGCCTTGCCTTCCAGCTCACAACTCAGAAACTAAGTTGATCTTCGCCAAAAGGCCGAGAAGCGATACCGACCATAGCTCGCCCAGACCGGGCCCCCTTCAGAACTCTCAGCACTGCTCACGGAGAGGAGACACCGCCAGGAGGCGAAAAACCTACTCTGCAAGTCACACAGTCCTCTGCGTGGGGACGATTAATCTGCATAGGACCGCCCCCAACAGGCACCTCCCCCGCAAAGCAGCAGGGGGGCCGAGCGAGCGGGCGTCTGCACTTCATCTGCCAGCCGCCCGCTGCTACACCCTCCCCACAACAACTCATTTGTCAAGTCAGTCTGACCGACCGACTGCCTGCCTGACGGCTCAGAGATCACTTTTCCTTTCTCTTGACACAGCCGCTGGACGGTGTGAGGGGACAAGCACGCTCGCTCCAGCACACGCTGATAGCTACAGCTTACCTTCGGTCGTTCGCACCTTCTCAGACTGTGACTGCTAGCAGTGGAGGAGGAAGCAGCCAAATCTCAACCTGCAGGTGTCTTCGATTCAAGTAGACGGCTCCAGACTAATCATGATCCAATTAGCTCCAATTAATTAGGCCGCCGATTAGGTCACTTTTATTTTTCCTTTTTTTTTTTTTCCTTTGTTCCGGGTCGGGCCCATTTAGCACCTCATTAATCAATTAGTGAGAAGCCTTTGTTCCTCCTGCAAAAGACACAGCACACAACACACCTGAGTAGGTGACAAAGCACAAGAGCGTCGTCGACGTCACATTGCAAACTTCGGCTCCATTTCTTTTCCCTTTTCCAAAGTTTTGCTATTTATTTCTCTATCTTTTTCACCAAGTTAAGAAGGGGTGCACCGGTCCTGGAGGTACTGCAATACCAGGTCAATGCGTGGAGTGGACAGAGCAAGCTCTTTTTCCATCTCCCTGTTCCAAAAATCCATTTAATATATGGTCCCCAGATAGGGGACGTATCAGATATTAAACTGATAAGAACAGATTTTTTTTTTTTTTTTTTTTTTAAGTTGAATATCCCCAAATGGGGATAAAAACAACAATTTTATTTAAAATAAATCACAAAACAAATCATATTTACAAAACAAACTTAAAACTCACATACTGTGTTTACAAAACATAACAGAAATCACATTTTTACACTAAACGAAAAATAGATTTTTCTAAACAAAAAATCACTATTACATCAATTAAATCTACTGAAAAATCTTCTTTCTTTTTCCCTCGCAGACGTTTCCCAAGGTATCTGTTGAAAACCTCATTGATGGAGATCTTCGCCAAAAATTCAGGTACAGTCAATTTTTCACGTACAGTATTACGTACAGTTCCACAATCAGGCCTTTCTCTAAACTTTTTAACATCTTCTACATAAGTAGCAGGTAAACCTAAATTTTTTACATACAGTTTAAACTGAGTATCGGTTCTGGCGGGCCTCCCAGGCTCACTCCCAGAACTTTCCTCAGACATTTCAGATCTACACTCCTCCTCCTCCTCTTTATCTTTTTCCTTCTTTTTCACACAATCCTTAATCAAATGACCTACAGTTTTACAGAAAAAACATTTCTTCCCATCATTACAATTTTGATATGTATGCCCCTCTGTATAACATTTGGTACAAAACAATAAACAACAATCGTTTTCTGAATGTCCGTACTGTTTGCAGTTTTTGCAAAAAGTGTCCATATTTTCGAAAAAAAGGTCACCTACTACACGGTTTATCCTAAAACGTGCAGGAGGAAGTACAAAAGTCCCGTCATCTTTACATATTAATTTGCACAAAAACTTTCTTTTCCCAGTCCAAAATTGGCAAGAGTTCATTACATCACCCTTGTAGGTGACTTCCTTGCAAAATTGTCTCAAGAAGTTAGCTATTTCCCCTTCCGGCATCGTAGGGGAATACATCTTTACAATAAAAAGTTTTTCATCTTCAATGAAATGTGGCGTAACCACCACACCCTCCAACAAAGGATGGTCCTTTAGTCTTCGCAAAGTCTTCAGGAGAGATAGATATCTCTCCCTCGTTGCAAATGTGACATCATAACAATTTTTCTTCGGATAATCCATAACGCAGAGTATCTCTTCCCTTTTCAGCTGGAACAATCCCAGTAAAAGCTGCTCGGACAGGAACACCAGGTCCTTCTCCATCGTAAACCTCACGGTATTCCGGTTTCTTTGGTATCCAGGTATCGACGCCATCTCTCTCACGTCACCCGACCAGTAGCTCACCGATAACAACTGCAGCACCTAGGAAAAGGGCCAGTATGATCGCTCCTCGTTGCTCCGGGCCTATTTCCTCCACCCCAATAGCAGCAGGGGGGTTAAGACAGGGCTATAAACCCGTGCCGATCCCCCCAGGCCGAGGCGAAGGAGCACCCGGAGCACCTCCGGCCAAGACCAAGGCAGCACCCGCAAAGATACTACACTTGATCTTAGCCAAAAGGCCGAGAAGCGATACCGACCATAGCTCGCCCAGACCGGGCCCCCTTCAGAACTCTCAGCACTGCTCACGGAGAGGAGACACCGCCAGGAGGCGAAAAACCTACTCTGCAAGTCACACAGTCCTCTGCGTGGGGACGATTAATCTGCATAGGACCGCCCCCAACAGGCACCTCCCCCGCAAAGCAGCAGGGGGGCCGAGCGAGCGGGCGTCTGCACTTCATCTGCCAGCCGCCCGCTGCTACACCCTCCCCACAACAACTCATTTGTCAAGTCAGTCTGACCGACCGACTGCCTGCCTGACGGCTCAGAGATCACTTTTCCTTTCTCTTGACACAGCCGCTGGACGGTGTGAGGGGACAAGCACGCTCGCTCCAGCACACGCTGATAGCTACAGCTTACCTTCGGTCGTTCGCACCTTCTCAGACTGTGACTGCTAGCAGTGGAGGAGGAAGCAGCCAAATCTCAACCTGCAGGTGTCTTCGATTCAAGTAGACGGCTCCAGACTAATCATGATCCAATTAGCTCCAATTAATTAGGCCGCCGATTAGGTCACTTTTATTTTTCCTTTTTTTTTTTTTCCTTTGTTCCGGGTCGGGCCCATTTAGCACCTCATTAATCAATTAGTGAGAAGCCTTTGTTCCTCCTGCAAAAGACACAGCACACAACACACCTGAGTAGGTGACAAAGCACAAGAGCGTCGTCGACGTCACATTGCAAACTTCGGCTCCATTTCTTTTCCCTTTTCCAAAGTTTTGCTATTTATTTCTCTATCTTTTTCACCAAGTTAAGAAGGGGTGCACCGGTCCTGGAGGTACTGCAATACCAGGTCAATGCGTGGAGTGGACAGAGCAAGCTCTTTTTCCATCTCCCTGTTCCAAAAATCCATTTAATATATGGTCCCCAGATAGGGGACGTATCAGATATTAAACTGATAAGAACAGATTTTTTTTTTTTTTTTTTTTTTTTTTTTTTTTTTTTTTATATAAAACATCAGACTAACTCAACGTTCAATCTCATACAAAGAGACTTAGTGAGTTATTGGGTAGCCATCACATGTCTTATACGTTGCTTTTTTTTTTTTTTTTTTTTTTTTTTTTTCGAAAATCTGTTCTTAACAGTAATCTTAACAAGACTTTTTTTTTTTTTTATATATATATATATTTTTTTTTTTTCCAATTTTAAATTTAAACTGGTATTTTTATTGTTTTAGGGCAGGATTCCACCTCCGGTAACTCCAGTACCCTTCGGCCAGGTCCTCACCCCATCTCTTCACATCAAAAAGGTAAGTAAAGTAAAGTCGACTTACATACAATTTAACAGTGTCATTTGGTGACAATCCCACCTTGTTCATGACTAAGATGTTTCTGACGTCCCACAATGTTGCTTTGAGTAGAGCAAAGACTACCCACCACTTACGCTCCTCTCTGTTGTTGGGTTTCCACCCAATTAGGACAGATTCAGGACTGAAAACAAAATCTTTAAACAAAACATTAAACAAAGGACATAACAATAACAAAACATCTTGTACATAAGAACACTCAAAAAGAGCATGGAAGGCAGTTTCCACCTCTCCACACCCTTCTCTCGGACATCTTTCAGAATCTCCAATACCTCTGTGTTTCATCATTGCCCGCGTGGGCAGTGCCCCATGGAAGGCCAACCAGGTAGTATCCAGGGATTTATTTGATATTCCTGGTACTGAAAATAAATTCCAAACCTTTCGAGAATTGGATTCATTCAGGAAAGGTACACAACAAAAATGTTCCCTGGATCTTAATGCCTGCATAATGTTCTTTTTGTTTGGGACCTCTTCAATAGGTAGTTGGTTTTTCTCTACAAAATTTTTAAGGTAAGTATAGAACCTAGGAAGTACTAAGGCAACTGGCTTGCGCAGGTCTCTTTCGCACCATTTCCACTTGGCCAACAGCCAGCCTGCCCAGTACCTGATAAGGTCAGCTGACCTATTATTGGCTCTAACTGTCTTAGACACCAGTAGTAGATAGTGGGTTTTAAGAAAGATGTCTAAATCAGGGAAGTCCATCCCTCCCACCAGGCGACTGCTCCTGATTATTTCCCTCCTGACTTTCTCCATTTTTCCTCCCCAGAAGAATATGCATAATTTTCTGGTTACCCTCTTTATCCACAATTTCTGTGGAGGGAGGATCATGGAAACATATAGGATTAGGGGCAAGATGATAGACTTTAATATGAGGACTTTGCCCTTAAGGGACAGGTTCCTCATCCTCCAGAGGGCTAGTTTTTGGTCTATTCGCCCCTCTAATTGAGAGAAATTCCTCGATCCACTTAGGTCTTGGTCAAAGGTGACACCTAGGACCTCTATTTGTGGTTCCTGCTTCACCTGTTCGATCCGGGTATTAAGGTGCTTCCCAAAAACACTATAACTGCACTTATTCCAATTTACACGCATCCCAGATACTGCACAAAAGATGTTTAAATGCAGGTTGGATCTTTCTAGGTCTGCTTTGGATGTACAGGTAAAGAAAATGTCATCCATGTATGCCACATTTTTTACATGATTCCTTTCACTGCCAGGGACAAAAACTCCGGTCACCACCTTGTCCCTCTGGATGTGAAGCAGTAAGGGTTCCATTGCACATATAAACAACATGGGGGAAAGTGGGCACCCCTGGCGGACTCCTGATCTGATGGCTACTGAAGGGGTTAAATGCCCATTGACAAGTATTTGGCTTTGGATGTCAGTATAGAAGCCCTTCAGGACCTTTAACAGTCCCGGAGGGAGACCCATCTTCTTTAAGGTTGTAAAAAGGAAGGAGTGGGAGACCTTATCAAAGGCCTTTTCTAGGTCTATGGTCTCTAGTAGCAGTAGGGTTTTATTCTGCTGACTATGCAGGATGAGATCTCGCAGGAGCAGTAAATTATCTGTTATCCTGCGTCCTGGCACCGCACAACATTGTTGGTCGCTCACCATTTTATTTATAATTTTACTCATGCGGCTTGTCAGGAGTTTGGCAATTATTTTGTAATCCACATTTAATAAGGTGATGGGGCGCCAGTTTTTTAATTCCCTCCTGTCACCCTTTTTAAATATGAGGGTGACTATTCCTTTTTTCATTGAGGTGGAAATCCTCCCCTCCTTGAGGACATAGGAAACAACCCTAGTGAATTCCTTCTTTATGAAGGGCCAGCATGCAGAGTATAATTCAGCGGGAAACCCATCACTTCCAGGAGTCTTCCCTTTACTCATAGACTCCAGGGCAGCTAAGACCTCCCCCTCTGTGATGTCACTACTTAGGGCATCCACATCACTGGAGAGCAGCTTATCCTCCAGCACCTCACAATAATCCTCAATCTCCACCTGTGAGGCAGCCCTGTCATGGCTATAGAGATCACTATAGAAATTGGTGACTTTATCTATAATTTGCTGACCTCTGACCTCCTCTTCCTCACCCACTAAAACAGAGGAAATCAGCCCCTTGGCATGACACACTTTTTTAAAGAAGTAGCGAGTACAACTCTCATCCTCCTCTAAGTGTTTCACCCGGGCAGAGTGCACAATACGCTTTCCAATCTCTTTAAGAGAGGCAGCTATATCCTCCTTCACCTGCTGCAGTGCACTCCCCACCTCTACGCCCACTGCATGACACTTACGGAGATACTCCAGTTTCTTTATTTGCATATTAAATCTCCGCCTCCTTTCCTCAGCTAGTCTGAGGCTGGTGTTCCTCAGGTGGGCGGCTAATTGCTGCTTAGTATCATCCCACCAGGAGAGTAAGTCTGAAAATAAAAATTGTTTAGCAACACAGAGGTTAAATAGCCGTTCTAGTTCTTGTAGTACTACAGGAGATGTCAGTAAGCTGCTATTGGCCTTCCATACACCTCTGCCAAATAACAGCGAATCCTGCAGCACCACTTCCACTGACAGAATCCTGTGATCAGAGAACACCACAGGCTCCACCTTACAGGACCCTGGACAGAGACCTTCTGAAAATAAAATAAAATCAATGCGGGATTTGCATTTCCCACTCTCTGAAATAAAAGTAAATTTGTTATCACCAGACATATTCTCAGCCACATCTGTAAACCTCAGGTCCTGAATAAGCTGGTTAAGCACAGCAGATGACGCGTCTGTGCCAGAAGACGAGTCACTCAGCCTATCAGAACCTTTTCTGATACAATTAAAATCTCCTGCTACAATGGTGGGCATCCTTCCTATTATATGCAATTTTAGATTTTCTAGAAAATTAACTCTTTCCCTTTTTTCGGCAGGGGCATAGGTGTTAAAGAGTCTCCATCTGGTGGAATTATAGGAGACTTCCAGGACAGCTAACCTGCCCGGTTCTAGGACTCTAAAGTCATGGGTGTAGATATTAGGATTTTTTATTAGGAAACCTATACCATTATTCCTATTTGTATTGTCTACAGACCAATAGGAGGGTCCTGCAGACCATTCAGAATTTCCAGGGGCTACGCATAGGGCGCATTCCTGGAGACAAATGATATCAGCCGGGTAACTCTTCAGTATGTCTAAGACAGCAGCTCTCCTGTATAAATTGCTGATGCTCCTAACATTTAAGGTGGCAAATATCAGACTCATAATAAGTAACTGGTGGGGAAAATTAACTGGACCCATCATCATCGTTATTTTTTTGTTTGTATTTTCCCCTTGCTTTACATTCGTTTTTATTAACTTTGGATTTTGTGACAGGCGAACTGGGAGAGGATACCTCACTCCAGTCCCCTGAGGATTGGGGCAGCTCCTCTATCTGGAGGACTGCAAAAGGGTTACTATGTTCAAACTTGGCCCTTTTAATTATAATACGCTGGGAACCACCTGTGCCAGAGCCTCTCCTCCCACTCCTCTGGGCAGGTGTCAGCCTATCGTCTGAATCACTCTGAGCCTGTTCCTCCCATGCTGGAAGGCTGGCTCCTCCCTCCTCCACCTCCTCCTGCACACCTGAGCTCTCCTGCACCATGGCCTCCATCTCCTCAGGCTGCAGGCTCGTTACTGACACCTGTGTGTTGGTGTGATCAGACACCACAGTATCATCATCTTTTTTAACACTTTCTGAAACAGACATTTCTATCGTATTAAATTGCATACAATCATTAGGGGAGTCAGAGGGACCCCCTGCATCAGATGCCACCTCGGGCACAACCTCACCCACCATATGGGCACCTGCAGCGGGCGCTGCCATTTCAGAGACAGGCACATTTATAGACATATTAGCCCCTTCTGCTGCTCTCCTGGCTGCTCCTCTTCTACTAACTGCAGCAGCAGCAGCAGCATAACTTTTAGGCTTATCAAATAAAAAACCAAAATTTGGGCACTGCCTGGCGACATGCCCCCTCTCTCCACACATGTCACAAGTTTTAAAGGGGCACGGTCCCCCACCATGCGACTTTCCTCCACACATCTTGCACACCACCCCTGCATCACAGGTTTCCTTGGTGTGCCCATATTTTCTGCAGTTGCGACAGAATTCAGGCTGCCCTCTGAAAAAACAAAATCCCCTCTCCCCACCTATAGAGAAGGTGGCAGGAGGGCACCTGAAACCACTAAACTCCATATTGTCTTTTTTAAAGACTACAAGGAAGCGCCTCTTCCCATTGTATATGCCCCATTTGTTTCGCATTTTGTCTCCTCCTTCCACAGTCTCGCAAAACTGCCGCAGATAAGCTCTTATGAGCCCCACATCCAGCTTGGTGTTGTACATGTGTACTATAAGGGGTCTTTTAGTTTGTTTAAACAACGGCACTACCTGCACGCAGGCCATTATAGGGGCATTAGACTCTGCCAGTTTGTCAATGGCAGCCATACAAAAATCAGAGTCTTGCAGCTCAATGTCATAGGTTCCCTGACTGGGGAAATCCTGCAGACTTTCAATTTCCTGAGGCTGTAATTTGCATACTTTACCGCATAGCTCTTCTATTATTTCCTTCAGCCCAATGGTGGCGATAAATTCAGGCTTCACCTGGATCCGGATGGTGCTATCCGCGCTGTTGGATGCCATCCTGCATGCGATGGGTTAATCCTAGGATAATCCTCAGAGTATATCTTGGGAGAAATCCTGAACCCACACACTCTTTTTCGCTTCCACACACAGGGCTCCTTGCAAGGAAACCCTGGTGTGCACAGGCCAGACCAAGTTTCTCTGATAGAACAGATACACACTTGATCTTAGCCAAAAGGCCGAGAAGCGATACCGACCATAGCTCGCCCAGACCGGGCCCCCTTCAGAACTCTCAGCACTGCTCACGGAGAGGAGACACCGCCAGGAGGCGAAAAACCTACTCTGCAAGTCACACAGTCCTCTGCGTGGGGACGATTAATCTGCATAGGACCGCCCCCAACAGGCACCTCCCCCGCAAAGCAGCAGGGGGGCCGAGCGAGCGGGCGTCTGCACTTCATCTGCCAGCCGCCCGCTGCTACACCCTCCCCACAACAACTCATTTGTCAAGTCAGTCTGACCGACCGACTGCCTGCCTGACGGCTCAGAGATCACTTTTCCTTTCTCTTGACACAGCCGCTGGACGGTGTGAGGGGACAAGCACGCTCGCTCCAGCACACGCTGATAGCTACAGCTTACCTTCGGTCGTTCGCACCTTCTCAGACTGTGACTGCTAGCAGTGGAGGAGGAAGCAGCCAAATCTCAACCTGCAGGTGTCTTCGATTCAAGTAGACGGCTCCAGACTAATCATGATCCAATTAGCTCCAATTAATTAGGCCGCCGATTAGGTCACTTTTATTTTTCCTTTTTTTTTTTTTCCTTTGTTCCGGGTCGGGCCCATTTAGCACCTCATTAATCAATTAGTGAGAAGCCTTTGTTCCTCCTGCAAAAGACACAGCACACAACACACCTGAGTAGGTGACAAAGCACAAGAGCGTCGTCGACGTCACATTGCAAACTTCGGCTCCATTTCTTTTCCCTTTTCCAAAGTTTTGCTATTTATTTCTCTATCTTTTTCACCAAGTTAAGAAGGGGTGCACCGGTCCTGGAGGTACTGCAATACCAGGTCAATGCGTGGAGTGGACAGAGCAAGCTCTTTTTCCATCTCCCTGTTCCAAAAATCCATTTAATATATGGTCCCCAGATAGGGGACGTATCAGATATTAAACTGATAAGAACAGATTTTTTGATTGAAAGAGCCTTTATTCACAGATACACAGTAAAACTTACAGACAGCGTGTGCCATGACGCAGCATGGGCTTTGTACAAAGCACACAATAAATTAAGATACACTCCTAGCACTATCCTAACACTATGGCAGAATAAGTGCTACTCTAGCATACTAGCTCAGGCAAACAAAAAACACACATTTCTCAATAAAAACAACTAACCTGCAACAGGGGGTGGGAGGGAGGAGGGGAAGGGGGTAAGTTGTCACAGGCCCGAAGCTTTATTGAAAAATCACAGACACATGAGGGAGGTAGGGGGGAAGGAGAGGATGGTAAGTCTTCTTCTTCCTGGATGCCTCCTTCTGTGAGGAAAGAGGCAAAGTCCCATAACTCCCTAAATAAAGTTCAAGAAAAACAAAGTCCACAAGAGAAAATGAAGAAGAAGCTTGTCAGTCCTCTTCCTCTGAGTCCACCCTGCTGTCAAGGGAGGCGTAGTCTCTGAGCTGGCTCAAGACTAGCCGGTGACAGTCCTGGATGGACAAAGTTTCTCTGTGGAGGGTGAGGCGCCTCCTGGCGTACCACAAGACGTCTTTGAAGCAGTTCATAAGACGCCAGGCATCCTGGATGGCCCCCACCGTGTGGGTGCCTTGGAACAGGCCATAAAGTGCAGCGTGGCACGTCATGGTGTTCCTGGGCACAGAAAGAAGCAGTTCGTGATCCAGAGCTTTCAACAGGCCCCGAGCAAAGGGGCATTCCCAGAACAGGTGCAATGATGTCTCTTCCGCAAAGGGACACCGGGGGCAGTACTGGGTTTTGCTCAGGTTGCGGGCTGCCATAAATGACCGGGTGGGGAGGCCCCCCTGGATGGCCATCCATGACAGATCCTTGTGCCAGTTGTTAAGCCTTTCGCACGACATGTTGGACCACACGGTGTCCATGGTGCTGGTGGTCAGCCCCGGAACACACTCCACAAGATCCTTGGCTCTGATGACTTTGTGGATAGTTTTAGGCTTCCACAAATCCGGCTTGAGTCCCTCCAGATGTTGATCCCTCACAAATTTCACCGCCCTGGCATAGTACCAGGGAGGATCCCAGTTGTAAGGGAAGGAGCTGTTCCACTTGTCCCAACCAAGCCCCCGCCACAGGGGAAGAAGGAAAAAGCGGGACATGGACTTTCCGGCAGAGTCCCTTGGTGTTCGCAGAGTTCGTCGGACCATGTCACACACAAAAGAAATCCAAAGCAAAGTGGGGATGTCGGGGATGCCCTTACCCCCCTTGCGAGGCTCCTTGTACATGACAGACCTTTTGACTCTGTCCATCTTTGAACCCCAAACAAACTTAAACACGGTCCTGGTAATGGCCTTGCTGACTTCGGCCGTGGGAGGCCATGCCTGTGCCGTGTAGTGTAGCACAGGCAGCACCTCGTTACGCAGGACCAATGCTTTCCCCGTGAGGGTAAGCTGTCTGAGGGCCCACAGTCCAATCCGTTGGTTTACCTTGGCCAAGCGTTCTTGCCAAGACTTCGTGGCTGCTCCGTCTTTCCCAAACCAAACCCCCAAAACCTTGATAAAGTCTTGCTGGATGGTGAAGGGAAGAGGTGCAGAAGAAGCAGGGTGCCAATCCCCGAAGAGCATGACCTCCGACTTCTTGCAGTTGACCTTTGCCCCCGAAGCTTGTCCGAACAGCTCACACGTCTGGGCGAGTTCCGTCACCGAACGCTGGTCTGCGCAGAAGACGGTCACGTCGTCCATGTAGAGTGAGCACTTGACCTCGGCGTGTCCTGGTCCCGGTGCGGTGATCCCTCTGATCTCTCCTCTCTGCCGGATAGATTCTGCGAACAGCTCTATAACACAAACAAAGAGAAGAGGTGAAAGAGGGCAGCCTTGTCTAACCCCTGAAAGGATAGGAAAGGGGTTAGTCTTCCAGCCGTTCACCAACACCGTGCTGCAAATGTCAGAATACATCAGGTTAACATAGGTACAAAACATTTTCCCCAGACCAAGCTTGCGCAGTACTTTACCCATGAATTCATGCGAGACTCGGTCGAAGGCCTTCTCCTGATCAAGGCTGACCAGGGCTGCGCGGATGCGGCGGCTTCTGATGTAGTGTACCGTGTCTCTCATGAGGGCTAGACTGTCTGCAATCCTGCGGCCTGGGATGCCGCAGGTCTGGTCCGGGTGGATGATCTTCCCTATGACGCCCTTCAGTCTGTTTGCTAGGACCTTTGCCAGGATCTTGTAGTCCACGTTGAGGAGCGAGATGGGACGCCAATTCTTCAGGTCACACCTCTCTCCCTTCCGCTTGTACAGGATCGTGATCATTCCTTGCCTCAATGACGGCGGCATACTGCCCTCCACCACCATCTCCCCAAAGAGCTCCAGCAAGTCCGGGCAGATGAGGTCCCCCAGCGCTACATAGAGCTCCGCTGGGAGGCCGTCACTGCCCGGAGTCCTGCCGGGTCTAAAGGATTTAGCGGCAGAGAGCAGCTCGTCCACCGTCAAGGGGGCGTCCATTTCCGTGGCACCTGCAGGATCAAGGGGGTTAGTGATACCTGCTAGGAACCTCTCGGCGGCTTCCGTGTCTGTGGTTTTCGGGGCGTAGAGGCTGCTGTAGAAGTCGGCGACGACTCCCATCACTGCCTTTTTGCCCCGCTGCATGTTTCCGGCTTCGTCGCGCAGCTCAGTCAGGGGCGTGTGGCCGGCGTGGACTTTCCTGAAAAAGAAAGAGTTACACTTCTCACCCTTCTCCAGGTTGTCCATTTTGGCACGAAAGATGATTCGCTTGGATTCCTCCTCAAAGTGACTTTTCAGACGCTTCTTGGTGTCCTCCAGCTCCTCTCTGACGTCCCAGCCGCAGTGGTGGAGGTCCTGCAGTGATCTCAGCTGACGCTGGAGCTCTCTGAAGTCCCTTTTCACTTTGGCCGCCTGCCGCCTGCCTTTGTCCTGAAAGAAACTACGCAATTCAACTTTAGCATACTCCCACCATTCACTGACAGTAGCAAACAAACATTTGTCATTCCTCAAAACCATGTAGACATCTCTAAGCTCCTCCCGCACTCCCTCCCGTTCCAGCAAGGCACAGTTCAGTTTCCAGGACCCTGGGCCAGTTGGAAAACCATGGCCCAGGGCGCCCCGAACCTGGACGGCCCTGTGGTCAGAGAAGAAGCAGGGGACCATAGAGTACCCACACGGCTTGATCGCTCTAGAGGTGAACACGAAGTCTATCCGGGAACGCAGTGAGCCATCGGGGCGGCTCCACGTGTAATTCACGGAGCCGCACCCCATGGAACCCACCGCGTCCTTTAAGGATGCTTCAGTTACCATCTCTATGAGCAGTTTGGACGTGACATCAAGCTTGCTCGAGGTGCCGGAGCTGCGCCCATCTTCCTCTATGGGGCAGTTGAAGTCTCCGGCCATCACTACGGCCCGGGTGGTGGCGAGCTGCGGTCTGAGGTTCTGGAAAAGTTCCAGACGCTCACCCTTGTCAGGGGATGCGTACACGCTGATTAGCCGCACGGGCTCACCCGCCCAGGAGCCATCTACGACCAGAAGTCGGCCGCAGACTAGCTCCCGGACGGAATCAAGCGTGAAAGCGCTTCCCCTGAGAAGGATGGCGGTGCCTGCAGACTTACAGTCGCCCCCCCCGGACCAGTAGGACGGGCCGTGACTCCACTGCCTGGCCAGATGTTGGTAGGACCTAGAGGAGGGGAGAGCACATTCCTGCAACATAAAAACATCACCTGGTTGGGAGGCAAGAAAGGTTAGTACAGTCGAACAACGAAACTTATCTCTAATGCTTCTAACATTAATGGAGAAAATGGTTAGATTCGCCATCATGGAAAAAGAAAAAGAGGGTGGTTAGGTTGGGACGATACAGCCCTAGTTACCTATCCCGTCAGGTGGCTCTTCCTGCTGGAGGATCGGGGATCCCTCTGCAGTATCCAGCATCTCGTCTATCAACGGATTGAGGGGTGCTGGCAGGTCGTGGAAGCTGGGGCTCTCAGGGTAGTAGTCCAGCATGTTCTCAATTTCTGCTTGCAGAACCAGGTCTATAGCGGGAGTGGAGGGCTGTTCGTTCTCCACCAGTACTATTTTCCTGGTGGTCTCTGCTACTGGGCTCTCCGCCTGCTTCCTCTTCCGTTTCTTCTTTGTCTTTGTCTCGGTCTCAGTGTCTGGATCTGTGGGGACAGAGGAAGAGACAAGGGCTTGGGAGGAGAGGTTGGGGAAGTTCTCCACCGTGTAGGATAGGGGATCAGCAGCGGGGGGAGAGGTTTGGGTTAGTGCTGCTGATTCCTGGGGGGTTGCCTTATGGGCCGGTGGCTGAACTGCTGAGACCCCGACTAGGGGGGTGATGGTGGTCTCAGTGGGGGGAAGGGAGGGTTTGGAGTTGGCCTGGGCGGGAGGGGGGGAAGGTGTCACCTTCTTTGTCTTACCCGTCTTCAGTTTTGACACCTCGGCGGGCTTGGCCACATTCCTGGACGTCTGAGTCACCTTCTTTGACGCCTTCTTTTGTTCTGCCGGTTGGTCACCCGACACCTTTGCCTTGGGCTTCTTTGTTGTCTCAGCAGGGGAGCGAGCTTCAAAGCCCTTTCCCGGAGCCGAGGCAGCCACCTCCGCCCATGTTTTCCTCCTTTGTGGACAGGTTTTGTAGACATGTCCAGTCAGGCCGCAAAGGTTGCAAGTAGACTTTCTGGGACAATCTTTGGTTTCGTGGCCTGTAACCCTGCAATTCTTGCAGGCTTCCTCCTTGCAGGCCTTCATCTGATGACCCGTCTTGCCACACTTCCTGCAGGTTTGCGGCATATCCGGATAATAGATGAGGCCGTGGGAGTTGCCCAACATGAATGCTTGGGGCAGGTGTTTGAAACCGTCTTCTGATGCAGAATCCTTCTGCAGCAGGACTGTCGCAGCCCACTTGCCCATCCAAAGGTTGTAGCAGTTCAGGACCTTTTCGGGGCCCTTCACCACCGTGCAGTACCTTTGGAGGAATGTCTCGATGTCCTTGCCGGGGGTCCGCAGGTTCCACATTGACACGATGATCCTCCTCTCCTCCCTCTGTAGCAGGCAACTGCATAAGAATTTGGAGAACGGGGAATCCGGCGTCGCTGCTTTCACTGCTTCCCAGTACCTCTTACAGACCGACATGGAGATGAAGGTCACATAAAAGATCCCGGCAACCATGGCTTGGATCCCAAAGATCTCGTGGCTCAGGATCCCCTGGTCCAGCAGCATCTTCTTGCAGAAGACGTCCTTGGACATGTCCGGCACCCTTCCGTCCACCTCCTTCAGCTTCAGGGCCACCGTATCCCTCATGTAGGGAGGGAGCTTTGGGGGCTCCTGGGTCTTCCTGGGCGGCTTCTGAACCCGAGAAGTGGTGGGGGCTTCGGGGTTGGGGACAGCTGCAGGTCCTGGGGTCTGTACCTCGGGTCCTGGGTCTTTGGCCTCCAGTCTTGGGGTTTCAGCCTTTGGGGCTTCCTCCTCCAGTCTTGGGGCTTCTTTGGGGGTCTTCTGCTTCTTCTTCCTTGCCTCCTTGCTTGCTGGAGCCATGGCTTCGGCTTGCTTGGGGGTTAAAGAAGAAAAGGTGCAGAAATCCTTGAGCAGGGTCCTCAGCAGAACTTTCCCCAGGGGGAGAAAGCAATGAAGATTTTCCTGCTTGGTCCGGAGGTTCCTAGCCGATCGCTAGGAGCAAGGTTCCACCGGCAGAAATTCCTCCAGAAGAAACAAAGAAGAAGAAAAAGTAATCCCAGAGATAATCCAAGGTTCTTCCAAGAAGCAGCAAGAAAAAGCAGCAACTCTTCCAAATCTTTTCAAAAATCCAGGGTTCCTTCTTCAGATCTTCAGTCTTCCAGAGTTCTTTGTCAGATCCAAGGTAGTTTCTTGAAAAGGTACTACACTTGATCTTAGCCAAAAGGCCGAGAAGCGATACCGACCATAGCTCGCCCAGACCGGGCCCCCTTCAGAACTCTCAGCACTGCTCACGGAGAGGAGACACCGCCAGGAGGCGAAAAACCTACTCTGCAAGTCACACAGTCCTCTGCGTGGGGACGATTAATCTGCATAGGACCGCCCCCAACAGGCACCTCCCCCGCAAAGCAGCAGGGGGGCCGAGCGAGCGGGCGTCTGCACTTCATCTGCCAGCCGCCCGCTGCTACACCCTCCCCACAACAACTCATTTGTCAAGTCAGTCTGACCGACCGACTGCCTGCCTGACGGCTCAGAGATCACTTTTCCTTTCTCTTGACACAGCCGCTGGACGGTGTGAGGGGACAAGCACGCTCGCTCCAGCACACGCTGATAGCTACAGCTTACCTTCGGTCGTTCGCACCTTCTCAGACTGTGACTGCTAGCAGTGGAGGAGGAAGCAGCCAAATCTCAACCTGCAGGTGTCTTCGATTCAAGTAGACGGCTCCAGACTAATCATGATCCAATTAGCTCCAATTAATTAGGCCGCCGATTAGGTCACTTTTATTTTTCCTTTTTTTTTTTTTCCTTTGTTCCGGGTCGGGCCCATTTAGCACCTCATTAATCAATTAGTGAGAAGCCTTTGTTCCTCCTGCAAAAGACACAGCACACAACACACCTGAGTAGGTGACAAAGCACAAGAGCGTCGTCGACGTCACATTGCAAACTTCGGCTCCATTTCTTTTCCCTTTTCCAAAGTTTTGCTATTTATTTCTCTATCTTTTTCACCAAGTTAAGAAGGGGTGCACCGGTCCTGGAGGTACTGCAATACCAGGTCAATGCGTGGAGTGGACAGAGCAAGCTCTTTTTCCATCTCCCTGTTCCAAAAATCCATTTAATATATGGTCCCCAGATAGGGGACGTATCAGATATTAAACTGATAAGAACAGATTTTTTAAGTTGAATATCCCCAAATGGGGATAAAAACAACAATTTTATTTAAAACAAATCACAAAACAAATCATATTTACAAAACAAAACAAAATTACATATTATGTTCAAGAACAAATCATATTTACATACAGAACAAAATTAACACGTTGTGCACCACAAAATACACATTACTCTTGCAGTCACGTTACAGGATTTAGACCTTCTATCAAACATAACGCCATTATACAGTCCAGTATATCCTGCGATAAACTTTTTTTCCCTATACGTTTCTTAAGGTGTGCAAAAAAAACTCCATATTTTTCAAACTTTGACACAAAATTAGAATCAATCAATTTAACTTCAATTAAATTATTCCTATATTTCTCAGCATCAGGGTGTCCTCTAAATTTCAAAACTTTATCAACAATACAAATTGGCAAATTAAACTTCTGTACATATTCAGTCAGTGCAGCCCGATTCCTCTCTGCACATGTCGAAGTATCCATTTCTGACTCCGTTGCTTCCGCCTTCCTCTTAACGACCTCTCTCTTGGGCATTCCTCCTTGCTCTTTAGATTTTTCTTCTTTCTTTTTAACACAGTCCTTAATTACATGCCCACTTTCTTTACAAAAGAAACATTTTTTCCCTTCGTTGCACGAAAGGTAAGTATGACCTTCAGTATAACACTTAGTGCAAAATTCAATTTCACAATCTTTTTCATCATGTCCATATTGCTTACAATTTTTACAGAAAATGTCCATGTTGTCAAAAAACAAATCACCCACCACCTGATTAATCCTGAACCTGGCAGGGGGTAGCACAAAAGTCCCATCGTCTTTCTCCTGTAACTGGCACAGGAACTTTCTTTTGCCAGTCCAGAACTGGCAGGCATTTAATACGTCGCCTTTAAACACCACTTCCTTACAATACTTCCGTAGGAAGTTCGCGATCTCCCCCTCTGGCATAGTGGGAGAGTACATTTTTACAATAAATAGTTTTTCGTTTTCCACAAAGTGTGGTGTAACCACCACACCCTCCATCGATGGATGCTCTTTAAATCTTCGCAAAGTCTTCAGGAATATTAGATACTTTTCCCTCGTTGCAAAGGTTACATCGTACCAGCCTTTCTTGGGATAGTCCATGATGCATAGGATATCCTCCCGTACAAGCCGGAACAGGCCCAATAGAAGCTCCTCCGACAAATACACCAGGTCTTTCTCCATGGTAAATCGAACGGTGCTCCGGTTCCTCTGGTATGCAGGGATATTCGCCATCTCTCCTCAGTCGCGATTCCAGAAGGTAACGAACCGGTCCCAACTGCAGCTCCTGTAATACAAGGGCCAGTGTGATCGCTCCTCGTTGCCCCGGGACTAGGCCTGCGCCCCAATAGCAGCAGGGGGGTGAAGCCGCCAGCCAACTAATAATAGCTACGACTGGCGACGATCCCCCCAGGCCGAGGACAGGGTACCCGGGGCACCTCCGGCTAAGACTAGGCAGCTCAGAAGATACTACACTTGATCTTAGCCAAAAGGCCGAGAAGCGATACCGACCATAGCTCGCCCAGACCGGGCCCCCTTCAGAACTCTCAGCACTGCTCACGGAGAGGAGACACCGCCAGGAGGCGAAAAACCTACTCTGCAAGTCACACAGTCCTCTGCGTGGGGACGATTAATCTGCATAGGACCGCCCCCAACAGGCACCTCCCCCGCAAAGCAGCAGGGGGGCCGAGCGAGCGGGCGTCTGCACTTCATCTGCCAGCCGCCCGCTGCTACACCCTCCCCACAACAACTCATTTGTCAAGTCAGTCTGACCGACCGACTGCCTGCCTGACGGCTCAGAGATCACTTTTCCTTTCTCTTGACACAGCCGCTGGACGGTGTGAGGGGACAAGCACGCTCGCTCCAGCACACGCTGATAGCTACAGCTTACCTTCGGTCGTTCGCACCTTCTCAGACTGTGACTGCTAGCAGTGGAGGAGGAAGCAGCCAAATCTCAACCTGCAGGTGTCTTCGATTCAAGTAGACGGCTCCAGACTAATCATGATCCAATTAGCTCCAATTAATTAGGCCGCCGATTAGGTCACTTTTATTTTTCCTTTTTTTTTTTTTCCTTTGTTCCGGGTCGGGCCCATTTAGCACCTCATTAATCAATTAGTGAGAAGCCTTTGTTCCTCCTGCAAAAGACACAGCACACAACACACCTGAGTAGGTGACAAAGCACAAGAGCGTCGTCGACGTCACATTGCAAACTTCGGCTCCATTTCTTTTCCCTTTTCCAAAGTTTTGCTATTTATTTCTCTATCTTTTTCACCAAGTTAAGAAGGGGTGCACCGGTCCTGGAGGTACTGCAATACCAGGTCAATGCGTGGAGTGGACAGAGCAAGCTCTTTTTCCATCTCCCTGTTCCAAAAATCCATTTAATATATGGTCCCCAGATAGGGGACGTATCAGATATTAAACTGATAAGAACAGATTTTTTTTTTTTTTTTTTTTTTTTTTTTTTTTTTTCAACACCAACTCAGTTTCGGCCATCAGACTACTTAACTTCAAGACATCTTCCGACCATACATCATTTCGGTGCTTTCAAAGAAATTTTACAATAATTTTTAACTTTACACACAACAATCAACTCTCCCTTAAGTCAACATAATCAAGCCATTTTTTGGCCTTCCAAAAACCCTCTGCATCTGCTCCCCTACTCTTATCCCATAAATAAACAATATACATTTTTCCCAATATTAACCGCACACAATCGTTAACTGAAATCTCTTTTTTCTTACACACATACACCCCTCTCACATTCCACAAAATTTCTTTAATACATGCACACATAATCCACAGCAATCGCACCTTCACATTCTTACTCAAAACCAACCCAAACATAAAAGCCTCAAAAGTAAGGAAATTAACCCCAGTTATCTCTTTACATAAAGGACCCATTTTCCCAATTACCTCTCTAGCATACATACAGTTCCAAAATAAATGTACAACATTCTCATACCCCATACATCCTTCTCTCGGACAACGATCAGACTGAATTATACCTCTATTTTTCTGAAACTCTCTCACCGGGAGCACACCATGCAAACTCTGCCACACAATCTCACTCTGCTTATTTGTCACACCCACCATTCTCACTTTCGACCATACCGTCTCAACCTCTACACTTCTTACTAAATTAATCTCAGACACCCTTTCCCTACTTTCAATCATTCTAACAACACCTTTCTTGTTTTTTAAAACTACTTTATCCATCTTCTCTAGTTCATACTTTAACACAAATTTAACCACCCATTCATACCATTTTGCACACTCAAAACTGATCGGCTTTCTTAAATCTTTCACACACCAATTCAGACTATAAAATTTCCTACCACTCACATATCTACACATACATGCCATCAAACTCTCAGACTCCATCATACTCAACACATAAACCAAAATATTCACACCACAATACACCTCTAAATTTGGAAAACCATATCCCCCTTTACTCACACTTTTTGTCACAACCGCACGACCCAATCTCTCCATCTTAGATCCCCAAAAGAAAATAAACAAGATTCGATTCAAACGCCTCAACTGAACCACACTAGGAGGAAAAATAAATGCCAAATACAAAATAATAGGCAACAACACACTTTTAATCACAACCACCTTCCCAACCATAGACAACTCACGCATTTTCCACATACACAATTTCTTTTCAATCTTTCCACCCACATCTACCCAATTCTCACTACCATCCAATCTGTCATCCAATTTCACCCCCAAAACTTTAATTGCACCATGCACTTGATTCATTCCAACATCCTCTCTCACATCCATTTCACCAAAAATTTTATACTCACTCTTCTCCCAATTTATTTTAAACGCAGACGCAGAACAAAAAAAAACACACAACAATTTCACTCTCAACATAGCGCAAACCGAATCACATAAGACACATACATCATCCATGTACGCACTCACTTTTAACTCTCTGCCATTACTCCCAGGCACTCTCACACCTCTCACAACTTTATCCTTTCTCAGCAAACACAATAAAGGTTCCAACGCGCAAATGAAAACAATGGGGGACAGGGGACACCCCTGTCTCACCCCAGACAACACATTCACTCTCCGTCCCACTACTCCATTTACCAACACCCTACTTGAAATACCTTCATACAAACACTTCACACACTTCACAAACTTAACCGGAAAACCCATTTGCACTAAGACATTAAACAAAAAACCATGCGCCAACCTGTCATACGCCTTCTCAAAATCAATCGACATTAATACCACATTCTTCCGCCCATTCGTACAATCCCACAGACAATCTCTCAACAAACATAACGCCCCATGTATCCGCCTTCCCGGGATTCCACAAAATTGCTCATCCCCAATCACCTCCTCAATCACACCTTTCATTCTAGTAGCAATAATTTTCGCAAAGATCTTATAGTCACAATTTAATAATGTAATAGGTCTCCAATTTTTTATCAATTTTACATCTCCTTTTTTCGGAATTAAAACTACCACACCCTCTTTCATACTTTCACCCAATCTCTCATTCTCCCACATAAAATTTAACACATTACATACTTCCTTACCAATCACCCCCCAAAAACATTTATAAAATTCAACAGGCAAACCATCCATACCCGGAGTTTTATTCACAGCCATACTACATACAACCTCCCATACTTCACTCTCACCAATGTCCTTCACCAAGCAACCTTTACTTTCCTCAAACAACTTTCTATCCATACAACTTAAGACATCTTTTTCCATTCTCACATCACGCCACTTCTCTGCATACAATTCCTCATAAAAACTTGCAACCTCTTCATAACATTCATCATCTCTCACTTCCCTTCCATCCTCGCACATCACCGATTCCAAGTCCATCTTTCTACAAAAAGTCTTCTTAAAAAAAAACCGCGAACACGTTTCATCTTTCTCTAACTTTTCAATCTTTGACCTGAAAATAATACTCCTACCAATCCCACACATAAACTCCCTACTCTCCTTTCTTACTTCATTCAACGCATTCTGTACATCCATACCACATTCTCTTAACCTCATCAACATTCTCATTCTTTTATTCAAACACTCAAACCTTTCCCTCTTCTTCCTTGCAACCTCAAAACTAACACTTCTAAAAAAACTTTTAACTTTCTTTTTCACCCATTCCCACCAACACAACACACTCACAAACTCCACTTTCCGCACCACCCATTCCTTAAAACATTCTTCAAACCTCATCCTAACCCACTCGTCTTCCAGCAATAACACATTCAATTTCCAAACACCCCTCCCATACTTACAACATCCTTCTAGATCAAACACACCTTTTAACATCATATGGTCAGAAAATAATACAGATTTTTGACTATAATCTAAACAAATTATCCCAGCAGACACAAAAAAATAATCAATCCTGGATGAAAACCCTCCCCTATCTGCAAAATAAGTGTCATAACATGGATCATAACCACATAATTTTTGTGCATCCTTTAAATCATAAACATCAATTATATTTCCCAACACTTTCCCAGAAACATCACAACTTTCCCTCCCCATATCAACATTAAAATCCCCAACAAAAATAACTGGACTTCTACCCTGCAAAAAAAACTTAATTTTTTCAAACAAACTTATCCTTTCAGTTTTTTTCGCTGGGGCATAAACATTTACAACCCTAAACAAAATCCCCCTATACTTTAAATTAGCCAAAATACACCTCCCCTCTTCAATCACAACATAACTTAACATACATACTTCTTTAGACTTCAACAAAATTCCCACCCCATCATTCTTATTTATGCAACTACCCGACCAACACATACTACCACATCCCCATTCACTCTCACACACAGGCTCTCTGATTCCACACTCCTGCAAACACACAATATCAGAGTTCTCATTCCTGAGAAAATCCAAAATCGCAGCCCTTCTATTCCTCCCTTGAAAAACCCTTACATTTTGCGAAACTATTACCACCCCCATACCTCTATACCCAAAAGCCTATTTCAGCTTACAAAGAAGAAAAAACCAACACATCAGGAAAAAAAACGGAAATTAATCACACATTCCCATCTCTTCCCTATCCAGGCTTTGTGCAAAAACCCAGAGGGTCCAAACCACTCGCCTCCATCTCCTCAAAAGCTTGGCCCTCTTCCATTTCGCTCTCCGTTGTGTTCTCCGTATCTGTACGGATTTTTTTCGACGCCCTCGATACCGCCAATTTCTGTTCATCCTCAGAGTCAGACTGTGTAATCCCACCACCCTCCCTTTTACACAAATTCGACCCACCCGGGTCTTCCACAGAGCTGGAGATAATATTTGCTGGGTCCGACAGGTGTTGAGGGCTGTCAAACTCAATTATGTCCGCTATGTCGAGCATTTCTAACACCACAGCCGGCTCCACCTCCTGTTCCTGCACAGAGGCAGCCTGGCTCACAACAGCCGCATAAGACTTTCCAGCCAACATAGAGCTAGAGCGCTCCTCCTGCGCTGCGCCCATATCTCTCGATACCACCTGAGCCGGTCCAGGAGCCCGGGAACCTAAACCCATAGACCTCTTCTCCACCGCAGGACATTTTCGCAGGCCATGGTCCTCTGACCCACAAATGTCACATTTCCTCCTCTGCGAACAATCCCCGGCCTTGTGACCGGCAGTTTTACAATTTCTGCAAAAGACGTCATTTTTGCAACTTTCAGCAGTATGGCCAAAATTGAAACAATTTCGGCAGAAAGTGGGCTGGCCATCGTACCAAATCCGCCCCCTATGACCCCCAACTGAAAAATTCGCTGGGGGGTGCATAAATCCACCAACTGAATTTTTATCCTGCTTAAAGGTCAAAGTGTATTTTAACCTGCAATTATATACACCCATTGAATTCTTTAAAGGTTCTACACTCTTGATCATCGCATAGTTTTTCAAATATGCCGTCACGACATCTACTGGAGTATAGACATTAAAGAGGTGTACAAATAGAGTCTTTTCCTCCAATGCAAAGTCAGGGTAAACAGAAATACCTTCCAACACCGGTGAATTTAACAGGCTACGAAGCTTTTCATATATCGCAAAACACTTAGCTTCTTCGAGAAAGGTTATCTCGAAAATTCCACGTCCTGGAAAGTCGTTTGCTCCAAGAAGATCCCTCAGGTCCAGCCGCGTCTGCTCCACCAAAACCGTCTTCAGGATATAACGGACGTTATTTTTCGCTCTGTCATCCACCGGCACCACGAAACGTATAGTATTCCTCTTTGCCATAGTTGAGTCTTCCGAAAAAAAACTGTCGACCAAAGTCACAGCAACACTTGATCCCTCCTCGTCGTCGTCTGCTCTAGGGTAAACCCTAAGCACACTCCAGACCTCCTGACCGCGTCCGGACGTGCCTGGATCGCAGCCAAAAGGCCGAGAAGCGATACCGACCATAGCTCGCCCAGACCGGGCCCCCTTCAGAACTCTCAGCACTGCTCACGGAGAGGAGACACCGCCAGGAGGCGAAAAACCTACTCTGCAAGTCACACAGTCCTCTGCGTGGGGACGATTAATCTGCATAGGACCGCCCCCAACAGGCACCTCCCCCGCAAAGCAGCAGGGGGGCCGAGCGAGCGGGCGTCTGCACTTCATCTGCCAGCCGCCCGCTGCTACACCCTCCCCACAACAACTCATTTGTCAAGTCAGTCTGACCGACCGACTGCCTGCCTGACGGCTCAGAGATCACTTTTCCTTTCTCTTGACACAGCCGCTGGACGGTGTGAGGGGACAAGCACGCTCGCTCCAGCACACGCTGATAGCTACAGCTTACCTTCGGTCGTTCGCACCTTCTCAGACTGTGACTGCTAGCAGTGGAGGAGGAAGCAGCCAAATCTCAACCTGCAGGTGTCTTCGATTCAAGTAGACGGCTCCAGACTAATCATGATCCAATTAGCTCCAATTAATTAGGCCGCCGATTAGGTCACTTTTATTTTTCCTTTTTTTTTTTTTCCTTTGTTCCGGGTCGGGCCCATTTAGCACCTCATTAATCAATTAGTGAGAAGCCTTTGTTCCTCCTGCAAAAGACACAGCACACAACACACCTGAGTAGGTGACAAAGCACAAGAGCGTCGTCGACGTCACATTGCAAACTTCGGCTCCATTTCTTTTCCCTTTTCCAAAGTTTTGCTATTTATTTCTCTATCTTTTTCACCAAGTTAAGAAGGGGTGCACCGGTCCTGGAGGTACTGCAATACCAGGTCAATGCGTGGAGTGGACAGAGCAAGCTCTTTTTCCATCTCCCTGTTCCAAAAATCCATTTAATATATGGTCCCCAGATAGGGGACGTATCAGATATTAAACTGATAAGAACAGATTTTTTGATTGAAAGAGCCTTTATTCACAGATACACAGTAAAACTTACAGACAGTGTGTGCCATGACGCAGCATGGGCTTTGTACAAAGCACACAATAAATTAAGATACACTCCTAGCACTATCCTAACACTATGGCAGAATAAGTGCTACTCTAGCATACTAGCTCAGGCAAACAAAAAACACACATTTTTCAATTAAAACTAACCTGCAACAGGGGATGGGAGGGGTGGGGGGGAGGGAGGAGGGAAAGGGGGTAAGTTGTCACAGGCCCGAAGCTTTATTGAAAAATAACAGACACATGAGGGAGGTAGGGGGGGAAGGAGAGGATGGTAAGTCTTCTTCTTCCTGGATGCCTCCTTCTGTGAGGAAAGAGGCAAAGTCCCATAACTCCCTAAATAAAGTCCATGGTCAGTTAAAACAAGATAAACAAAGTCCACAAGAGAAAAATGAAGAAGTGGCTTGTCAGTCCTCTTCTTCTAAGTCCACCCTGCTGTCAAGGGAGGCATAGTCTCTGAGCTGGCTCAAGACTAGCCGGTGACAGTCCTGGATGGACAAAGTTTCTCTGTGAAGGGTGAGGCGCCTCCTGGCGTACCACAAGACGTCTTTGAAGCAGTTCATAAGACGCCAGGCATCCTGGATGGCCCCCACCGTGTGGGTGCCCTGGAACAGGCCATAAAGTGCAGCGTGGCACGTCATGGTGTTCCTGGGCACAGAAAGAAGCAGTTCGTGATCCAGAGCTTTCAACAGGCCCCGAGCAAAGGGGCATTCCCAGAACAAGTGCAATGATGTCTCCTCCACAAAGGGACACCGGGGGCAGTACTGGGTTTTGCTCAGGTTGCGGGCTGCCATAAATGACCGGGTGGGGAGGCCCCCCTGGATGGCCATCCATGACAGATCCTTGTGCCAGTTGTTAAGCCTTTCACACGACATGTTGGACCACACGGTGTCCATGGTGCTGGTGGTCAGCCCCGGAACACACTCCACAAGATCCTTGGCTCTGATGACTTTGTGGATAGTTTTTGGCTTCCACAAATCCGGCTTGAGTCCCTCCAGATGTTGATCCCTCACAAATTTCACCGCCCTGGCATAGTACCAGGGAGGATCCCAGTTGTAAGGGAAGGAGCTGTTCCACTTGTCCCAACCAAGCCCCCGCCACAGGGGAAGAAGGAAAAAGCGGGACATGGACTTTCCGGCAGAGTCCCTTGGTGTTCTCAGAGTTCTTCGGACCATGTCACACACAAAAGAAATCCAGAGCAAAGTGGGGATGTCGGGGATGCCCTTACCCCCCTTGCGTGGCTCCTTGTACATGACAGACCTTTTGACTCTGTCCATCTTTGAACCCCAAACAAACTTAAACACGGTCCTGGTAATGGCCTTGCTGACTTCGGCCGTGGGAGGCCATGCCTGTGCCGTATAGTGTAGCACAGGTAGCACCTCGTTACGCAGGACCAATGCTTTCCCCGTGAGGGTAAGCTGTCTGAGGGCCCACAGTCCAATCCGTTGGTTTACCTTGGCCAAGCGTTCTTGCCAAGACTTCGTGGCTGCTCCGTCTTTCCCAAACCAAACCCCCAAAACCTTGATAAAGTCTTGCTGGATGGTGAAGGGAAGAGGTGCAGAAGAAGCAGGATGCCAATCCCCGAAGAGCATGACCTCCGACTTCTTGCAGTTGACCTTTGCCCCCGAAGCTTGTCCGAACTGCTCACACGTCTGGGCGAGTTCCGTCACCGAACGCTGGTCTGCGCAGAAGACGGTCACGTCGTCCATGTAGAGTGAGCACTTGACCTCGGCGTGTCCTGGTCCCGGTGCGGTGATCCCTCTGATCTCTCCTCTCTGCCGGATAGATTCTGCGAACAGCTCTATAACACAAACAAAGAGAAGAGGTGAAAGAGGGCAGCCTTGTCTAACCCCTGAAAGGATAGGAAAGGGGTTAGTCTTCCAGCCGTTCACCAACACCGTGCTGCAAATGTCAGAATACATCAGGTTAACATAGGTACAAAACATTTTCCCCAGACCAAGCTTGCGCAGTACTTTACCCATGAATTCATGCGAGACTCGGTCGAAGGCCTTCTCCTGATCAAGGCTGACCAGGGCTGCGCGGATGCGGCGGCTTCTGATGTAATGCACCGTGTCTCTCATGAGGGCTAGACTGTCTGCAATCCTGCGGCCTGGGATGCCGCAGGTCTGGTCCGGGTGGATGATCTTCCCTATGACGCCCTTCAGTCTGTTTGCTAGGACCTTTGCCAGGATCTTGTAGTCCACGTTGAGGAGCGAGATGGGACGCCAATTCTTCAGGTCACACCTCTCTCCCTTCCGCTTGTACAGGATCGTGATCATTCCTTGCCTCAATGACGGCGGCATACTGCCCTCCACCACCATCTCCCCAAAGAGCTCCAGCAAGTCCGGGCAGATGAGGTCCCCCAGCGCTACATAGAGCTCCGCCGGGAGACCGTCACTGCCCGGAGTCCTGCCGGGTCTAAAGGATTTAGCGGCAGAGAGCAGCTCGTCCACCGTCAAAGGGGCATCCATTGCCGTGGCACCTGCAGGATCAAGGGGGTTAGTGATACCTGCTAGGAACCTCTCGGCGGCTTCCGTGTCTGTGGTTTTCGGGGCGTAGAGGCTGCTGTAGAAGTCGGCGACGACTCCCATCACTGCCTTTTTGCCCCGCTGCATGTTTCCGGCTTCGTCGCGCAGCTCAGTCAGGGGCGTGTGGCCGGCGTGGACTTTCCTGAAAAAGAAAGAGTTACACTTCTCACCCTTCTCCAGGTTGTCCATTTTAGCACGAAAGATGATTCGCTTGGATTCCTCCTCAAAGTGACTTTTCAGACGCTTCTTGGTGTCCTCCAGCTCCTCTCTGACGTCCCAGCCGCAGTGGTGGAGGTCCTGCAGTGATCTCAGCTGACGCTGGAGCTCCCTGAAGTCCCTTTTCACTTTGGCCGCCTGCCGCCTGCCTTTGTCCTGAAAGAAACTACGCAATTCAACTTTAGCATACTCCCACCATTCACTGACAGTAGCAAACAAACATTTGTCATTCCTCAAAACCATGTAGGCATCTCTAAGCTCCTCCTGCACTCCCTCCTGTTCCAGCAAGGCACAGTTCAGTTTCCAGGACCCTGGGCCAGTTGGAAAACCATGGCCCAGGGCGCCCCGAACCCGGACGGCCCTGTGGTCAGAGAAGAAGCAGGGGACCATAGAGTACCCACACGGCTTGATCGCTCTAGAGGTGAACACGAAGTCTATCCGGGAACGCAGTGAGCCATCGGGGCGGCTCCACGTGTAATTCACGGAGCCGCACCCCATGGAACCCACCGCGTCCTTTAAGGATGCTTCAGTTACCATCTCTATGAGCAGTTTGGACGTGACATCAAGCTTGCTCGAGGTGCCGGAGCTGCGCCCATCTTCCTCTATGGGGCAGTTGAAGTCTCCGGCCATCACTACGGCCCGGGTGGTGGCGAGCTGCGGTCTGAGGTTCTGGAAAAGTTCCAGACGCTCACCCTTGTCAGGGGATGCGTACACGCTGATTAGCCGCACGGGCTCACCCGCCCAGGAGCCATCTACGACCAGAAGTCGGCCGCAGACTAGCTCCTGGACGGAATCAAGCGTGAAAGCGCTTCCCCTGAGGAGGATGGCGGTGCCTGCAGACTTACAGTCGCCCCCCCCGGACCAGTAGGACGGGCCGTGACTCCACTGCCTGGCCAGATGTTGGTAGGACCTAGAGGAGGGGAGAGCACATTCCTGCAACATAAAAACATCACCTGGTTGGGAGGCAAGAAAGGTTAGTACAGTCGAACAACGAAACTTATCTCTAATGCTTCTAACATTAATGGAGAAAATGGTTAGATTCGCCATCATGGAAAAAGAAAAAAGAGGGTGGTTAGGTTGGGACGATACAGCCCTAGTTACCTATCCCATCAGGTGGCTCTTCCTGCTGGAGGATCGGGGATCCTTCTGCAGTATCCAGCATCTCGTCTATCAACGGATTGAGGGGTGCTGGCAGGTCGTGGTAGCTGGGGCTCTCAGGGTAGTAGTCCAGCATTTTATCAATTTCTGCATGCAGAACCAGGTCTATAGCGGAAGTGGAGGGCTGTTCGTTCTCCACCAGTACTATTTTCCTGGTGGTCCCTGCTACTGGGCTCTCCGCCTGCTTCCTCTTCCGTTTCTTCTTTGTCTTTGTCTCGGTCTCAGTGTCTGGATCTGTGGGGACAGAAGAAGAGACAAGGGCTTGGGAGGAGAGGTTGGGGAAGTTCTCCACCGTGTAGGATAGGGGATCAGCAGCGGGGGGAGGGGTTTGGGTTAGTGCTGCTGATTCCTGGGGGGTTGCCTTATGGGCCGGTGGCTGAACTGCTGAGACCCCGACTAGGGGGGTGATGGTGGTCTCAGTGGGGGGAAGGGAGGGTTTGGAGTTGGCCTGGGAGGGAGGGGGGGAAGGTGTCACCTTCTTTGTCTTACCCGTCTTCAGTTTTGACACCTCGGCGGGCTTGGCCACATTCCTGGACGTCTGAGTCACCTTCTTTGACGCCTTCTTTTGTTCTGCCGGTTGGTCACCCGACACCTTTGCCTTGGGCTTCTTTGTTGTCTCAGCAGGGGAGCGAGCTTCAAAGCCCTTTCCCGGAGCCGAGGCAGCCACCTCCGCCCATGTTTTCCTCCTTTGTGGACAGGTTTTGTAGACGTGTCCAGTCAGGCCGCAAAGGTTGCAAGTAGACTTTCTGGGACAATCTTTGGTTTCGTGGCCTGTAACCCTGCAATTCTTGCAGGCTTCCTCCTTGCAGGCCTTCATCTGATGACCCGTCTTGCCACACTTCCTGCAGGTTTGCGGCATATCCGGATAATAGATGAGGCCGTGGGAGTTGCCCAACATGAATGCTTGGGGCAGGTGTTTGAAACCGTCTTCTGATGCAGAATCCTTCTGCAGCAGGACTGTCGCAGCCCACTTGCCCATCCAAAGGTTGTAGCAGTTCAGGACCTTTTCGGGGCCCTTCACCACCGTGCAGTACCTTTGGAGGAATGTCTCGATGTCCTTGCCGGGGGTTCGCAGGTTCCACATTGACACGATGATCCTCCTCTCCTCCCTCTGTAGCAGGCAGCTGCATAAGAATTTGGAGAACGGGGAATCCGGCGTCGCTGCTTTCACTGCTTCCCAGTACCTCTTACAGACCGACATGGAGATGAAGGTCACATAAAAGATCCCGGCAACCATGGCTTGGATCCCAAAGATCTCGTGGCTCAGGATCCCCTGGTCCAGCAGCATCTTCTTGCAGAAGACGTCCTTGGACATGTCCGGCACCCTTCCGTCCACCTCCTTCAGCTTCAGGGCCACCGTATCCCTCATGTAGGGAGGGAGCTTTGGGGGCTCCTGGGTCTTCCTGGGCGGCTTCTGAATCCGAGAAGTGGTGGGGGCTTCGGGGTTGGGGACAGCTGCAGGTCCTGGGGTCTGTACCTCAGGTCCTGGGTCTTTGGCCTCCAGTCTTGGGGTTTCAGCCTTTTGGGCTTCCTCCTCCAGTCTTGGGGCTTCCTTGGGGGTCTTCTGCTTCTTCTTCCTTGCCTCCTTGCTTGCTGGAGCCATGGCTTCGGCTTGCTTGGTGGTTTAAAGAAGAAAAGGTGCAGAAATCCTTGAGCAGGGTCCTCAGCAGAACTTTCCCCAGGGGGAGAAAGCAATGAAGGTTTTCCTGCTTGGTCCGGAGGTTCCTAGCCGATCGCTAGGAGCAAGGTTCCACCGGCAGAAATTCCTCCAGAAGAAACAAAGAAGAAGAAAAAGTAATCCCAGAGATAATCCAAGGTTCTTCCAAGAAGCAGCAAGAAAAAGCAGCAACTCTTCCAAATCTTTTCAAAAATCCAGGGTTCCTTCTTCAGATCTTCAGTCTTCCAGAGTTCTTTGTCAGATCCAAGGCAGTTTCTTGAAAAGATACTACACTTGATCTTAGCCAAAAGGCCGAGAAGCGATACCGACCATAGCTCGCCCAGACCGGGCCCCCTTCAGAACTCTCAGCACTGCTCACGGAGAGGAGACACCGCCAGGAGGCGAAAAACCTACTCTGCAAGTCACACAGTCCTCTGCGTGGGGACGATTAATCTGCATAGGACCGCCCCCAACAGGCACCTCCCCCGCAAAGCAGCAGGGGGGCCGAGCGAGCGGGCGTCTGCACTTCATCTGCCAGCCGCCCGCTGCTACACCCTCCCCACAACAACTCATTTGTCAAGTCAGTCTGACCGACCGACTGCCTGCCTGACGGCTCAGAGATCACTTTTCCTTTCTCTTGACACAGCCGCTGGACGGTGTGAGGGGACAAGCACGCTCGCTCCAGCACACGCTGATAGCTACAGCTTACCTTCGGTCGTTCGCACCTTCTCAGACTGTGACTGCTAGCAGTGGAGGAGGAAGCAGCCAAATCTCAACCTGCAGGTGTCTTCGATTCAAGTAGACGGCTCCAGACTAATCATGATCCAATTAGCTCCAATTAATTAGGCCGCCGATTAGGTCACTTTTATTTTTCCTTTTTTTTTTTTTCCTTTGTTCCGGGTCGGGCCCATTTAGCACCTCATTAATCAATTAGTGAGAAGCCTTTGTTCCTCCTGCAAAAGACACAGCACACAACACACCTGAGTAGGTGACAAAGCACAAGAGCGTCGTCGACGTCACATTGCAAACTTCGGCTCCATTTCTTTTCCCTTTTCCAAAGTTTTGCTATTTATTTCTCTATCTTTTTCACCAAGTTAAGAAGGGGTGCACCGGTCCTGGAGGTACTGCAATACCAGGTCAATGCGTGGAGTGGACAGAGCAAGCTCTTTTTCCATCTCCCTGTTCCAAAAATCCATTTAATATATGGTCCCCAGATAGGGGACGTATCAGATATTAAACTGATAAGAACAGATTTTTTTTTTAAGTTGAATATCCCCAAATGGGGATAAAAACAACAATTTTATTTAAAATAAATCACAAAACAAATCATATTTACAAAACAAACTTAAAACTCACATACTGTGTTTACAAAACATAACAGAAATCACATTTTTACACTAAACGAAAAATAGATTTTTCTAAACAAAAAATCACTATTACATCAATTAAATCTACTGAAAAATCTTCTTTCTTTTTCCCTCGCAGACGTTTCCCAAGGTATCTGTTGAAAACCTCATTGATGGAGATCTTCGCCAAAAATTCAGGTACAGTCAATTTTTCACGTACAGTATTACGTACAGTTCCACAATCAGGCCTTTCTCTAAACTTTTTAACATCTTCTACATAAGTAGCAGGTAAACCTAAATTTTTTACATACAGTTTAAACTGAGTATCGGTTCTGGCGGGCCTCCCAGGCTCACTCCCAGAACTTTCCTCAGACATTTCAGATCTACACTCCTCCTCCTCCTCTTTATCTTTTTCCTTCTTTTTCACACAATCCTTAATCAAATGACCTACAGTTTTACAGAAAAAACATTTCTTCCCATCATTACAATTTTGATATGTATGCCCCTCTGTATAACATTTGGTACAAAACAATAAACAACAATCGTTTTCTGAATGTCCGTACTGTTTGCAGTTTTTGCAAAAAGTGTCCATATTTTCGAAAAAAAGGTCACCTACTACACGGTTTATCCTAAAACGTGCAGGAGGAAGTACAAAAGTCCCGTCATCTTTACATATTAATTTGCACAAAAACTTTCTTTTCCCAGTCCAAAATTGGCAAGAGTTCATTACATCACCCTTGTAGGTGACTTCCTTGCAAAATTGTCTCAAGAAGTTAGCTATTTCCCCTTCCGGCATCGTAGGGGAATACATCTTTACAATAAAAAGTTTTTCATCTTCAATGAAATGTGGCGTAACCACCACACCCTCCAACAAAGGATGGTCCTTTAGTCTTCGCAAAGTCTTCAGGAGAGATAGATATCTCTCCCTCGTTGCAAATGTGACATCATAACAATTTTTCTTCGGATAATCCATAACGCAGAGTATCTCTTCCCTTTTCAGCTGGAACAATCCCAGTAAAAGCTGCTCGGACAGGAACACCAGGTCCTTCTCCATCGTAAACCTCACGGTATTCCGGTTTCTTTGGTATCCAGGTATCGACGCCATCTCTCTCACGTCACCCGACCAGTAGCTCACCGATAACAACTGCAGCACCTAGGAAAAGGGCCAGTATGATCGCTCCTCGTTGCTCCGGGCCTATTTCCTCCACCCCAATAGCAGCAGGGGGGTTAAGACAGGGCTATAAACCCGTGCCGATCCCCCCAGGCCGAGGCGAAGGAGCACCCGGAGCACCTCCGGCCAAGACCAAGGCAGCACCCGCAAAGATACTACACTTGATCTTAGCCAAAAGGCCGAGAAGCGATACCGACCATAGCTCGCCCAGACCGGGCCCCCTTCAGAACTCTCAGCACTGCTCACGGAGAGGAGACACCGCCAGGAGGCGAAAAACCTACTCTGCAAGTCACACAGTCCTCTGCGTGGGGACGATTAATCTGCATAGGACCGCCCCCAACAGGCACCTCCCCCGCAAAGCAGCAGGGGGGCCGAGCGAGCGGGCGTCTGCACTTCATCTGCCAGCCGCCCGCTGCTACACCCTCCCCACAACAACTCATTTGTCAAGTCAGTCTGACCGACCGACTGCCTGCCTGACGGCTCAGAGATCACTTTTCCTTTCTCTTGACACAGCCGCTGGACGGTGTGAGGGGACAAGCACGCTCGCTCCAGCACACGCTGATAGCTACAGCTTACCTTCGGTCGTTCGCACCTTCTCAGACTGTGACTGCTAGCAGTGGAGGAGGAAGCAGCCAAATCTCAACCTGCAGGTGTCTTCGATTCAAGTAGACGGCTCCAGACTAATCATGATCCAATTAGCTCCAATTAATTAGGCCGCCGATTAGGTCACTTTTATTTTTCCTTTTTTTTTTTTTCCTTTGTTCCGGGTCGGGCCCATTTAGCACCTCATTAATCAATTAGTGAGAAGCCTTTGTTCCTCCTGCAAAAGACACAGCACACAACACACCTGAGTAGGTGACAAAGCACAAGAGCGTCGTCGACGTCACATTGCAAACTTCGGCTCCATTTCTTTTCCCTTTTCCAAAGTTTTGCTATTTATTTCTCTATCTTTTTCACCAAGTTAAGAAGGGGTGCACCGGTCCTGGAGGTACTGCAATACCAGGTCAATGCGTGGAGTGGACAGAGCAAGCTCTTTTTCCATCTCCCTGTTCCAAAAATCCATTTAATATATGGTCCCCAGATAGGGGACGTATCAGATATTAAACTGATAAGAACAGATTTTTTTTTGATTGAAAGAGCCTTTATTCACAGATACACAGTAAAACTTACAGACAGTGTGTGCCATGACGCAGCATGGGCTTTGTACAAAGCACACAATAAATTAAGATACACTCCTAGCACTATCCTAACACTATGGCAGAATAAGTGCTACTCTAGCATACTAGCTCAGGCAAACAAAAAACACACATTTCTCAATAAAAACAACTAACCTGCAACAGGGGGTGGGAGGGGGGGAGGGAGGAGGGGAAGGGGGTAAGTTGTCACAGGCCCGAAGCTTTATTGAAAAATCACAGACACATGAGGGAGGTAGGGGGGAAGGAGAGGATGGTAAGTCCTCTTCTTCCTGGATGCCTCCTCCTGTGAGGAAAGAGGCAAAGTCCCATAACTCCCTAAATAAAGTCCAAGAAAAACAAAGTCCACAAGAGAAAATGAAGAAGAAGCTTGTCAGTCCTCTTCCTCTGAGTCCACCCTGCTGTCAAGGGAGGCGTAGTCTCTGAGCTGGCTCAAGACTAGCCGGTGACAGTCCTGGATGGACAAAGTTTCTCTGTGGAGGGTGAGGCGCCTCCTGGCGTACCACAAGACGTCTTTGAAGCAGTTCATAAGACGCCAGGCATCCTGGATGGCCCCCACCGTGTGGGTGCCTTGGAACAGGCCATAAAGTGCAGCGTGGCACGTCATGGTGTTCCTGGGCACAGAAAGAAGCAGTTCGTGATCCAGAGCTTTCAACAGGCCCCGAGCAAAGGGGCATTCCCAGAACAGGTGCAATGATGTCTCCTCCGCAAAGGGACACCGGGGGCAGTACTGGGTTTTGCTCAGGTTGCGGGCTGCCATAAATGACCGGGTGGGGAGGCCCCCCTGGATGGCCATCCATGACAGATCCTTGTGCCAGTTGTTAAGCCTTTCACACGACATGTTGGACCACACGGTGTCCATGGTGCTGGTGGTCAGCCCCGGAACACACTCCACAAGATCCTTGGCTCTGATGACTTTGTGGATAGTTTTAGGCTTCCACAAATCCGGCTTGAGTCCCTCCAGATGTTGATCCCTCACAAATTTCACCGCCCTGGCATAGTACCAGGGAGGATCCCAGTTGTAAGGGAAGGAGCTGTTCCACTTGTCCCAACCAAGCCCCCGCCACAGGGGAAGAAGGAAAAAGCGGGACATGGACTTTCCGGCAGAGTCCCTTGGTGTTCGCAGAGTTCGTCGGACCATGTCACACACAAAAGAAATCCAAAGCAAAGTGGGGATGTCGGGGATGCCCTTACCCCCCTTGCGAGGCTCCTTGTACATGACAGACCTTTTGACTCTGTCCATCTTTGAACCCCAAACAAACTTAAACACGGTCCTGGTAATGGCCTTGCTGACTTCGGCCGTGGGAGGCCATGCCTGTGCCGTGTAGTGTAGCACAGGCAGCACCTCGTTACGCAGGACCAATGCTTTCCCCGTGAGGGTAAGCTGTCTGAGGGCCCACAGTCCAATCCGTTGGTTTACCTTGGCCAAGCGTTCTTGCCAAGACTTCGTGGCTGCTCCGTCTTTCCCAAACCAAACCCCCAAAACCTTGATAAAGTCTTGCTGGATGGTGAAGGGAAGAGGTGCAGAAGAAGCAGGGTGCCAATCCCCGAAGAGCATGACCTCCGACTTCTTGCAGTTGACCTTTGCCCCCGAAGCTTGTCCGAACAGCTCACACGTCTGGGCGAGTTCCGTCACCGAACGCTGGTCTGCGCAGAAGACGGTCACGTCGTCCATGTAGAGTGAGCACTTGACCTCGGCGTGTCCTGGTCCCGGTGCGGTGATCCCTCTGATCTCTCCTCTCTGCCGGATAGATTCTGCGAACAGCTCTATGACACAAACAAAGAGAAGAGGTGAAAGAGGGCAGCCTTGTCTAACCCCTGAAAGGATAGGAAAGGGGTTAGTCTTCCAGCCGTTCACCAACACCGTGCTGCAAATGTCAGAATACATCAGGTTAACATAGGTACAAAACATTTTCCCCAGACCAAGCTTGCGCAGTACTTTACCCATGAATTCATGCGAGACTCGGTCGAAGGCCTTCTCCTGATCAAGGCTGACCAGGGCTGCGCGGATGCGGCGGCTTCTGATGTAATGCACCGTGTCTCTCATGAGGGCTAGACTGTCTGCAATCCTGCGGCCTGGGATGCCGCAGGTCTGGTCCGGGTGGATGATCTTCCCTATGACGCCCTTCAGTCTGTTTGCTAGGACCTTTGCCAGGATCTTGTAGTCCACGTTGAGGAGTGAGATGGGACGCCAATTCTTCAGGTCACACCTCTCTCCCTTCCGCTTGTACAGGATCGTGATCATTCCTTGCCTCAATGACGGCGGCATACTGCCCTCCACCACCATCTCCCCAAAGAGCTCCAGCAAGTCCGGGCAGATGAGGTCCCCCAGCGCTACATAGAGCTCCGCTGGGAGGCCGTCACTGCCCGGAGTCCTGCCGGGTCTAAAGGATTTAGCGGCAGAGAGCAGCTCGTCCACCGTCAAAGGGGCGTCCATTTCCGTGGCACCTGCAGGATCAAGGGGGTTAGTGATACCTGCTAGGAACCTCTCGGCGGCTTCCGTGTCTGTGGTTTTCGGGGCGTAGAGGCTGCTGTAGAAGTCGGCGACGACTCCCATCACTGCCTTTTTGCCCCGCTGCATGTTTCCGGCTTCGTCGCGCAGCTCAGTCAGGGGCGTGTGGCCGGCGTGGACTTTCCTGAAAAAGAAAGAGTTACACTTCTCACCCTTCTCCAGGTTGTCCATTTTGGCACGAAAGATGATTCGCTTGGATTCCTCCTCAAAGTGACTTTTCAGACGCTTCTTGGTGTCCTCCAGCTCCTCTCTGACGTCCCAGCCGCAGTGGTGGAGGTCCTGCAGTGATCTCAGCTGACGCTGGAGCTCTCTGAAGTCCCTTTTCACTTTGGCCGCCTGCCGCCTGCCTTTGTCCTGAAAGAAACTACGCAATTCAACTTTAGCATACTCCCACCATTCACTGACAGTAGCAAACAAACATTTGTCATTCCTCAAAACCATGTAGACATCTCTGAGCTCCTCCCGCACTCCCTCCTGTTCCAGCAAGGCACAGTTCAGTTTCCAGGACCCTGGGCCAGTTGGAAAACCATGGCCCAGGGCGCCCCGAACCTGGACGGCCCTGTGGTCAGAGAAGAAGCAGGGGACCATAGAGTACCCACACGGCTTGATCGCTCTAGAGGTGAACACGAAGTCTATCCGGGAACGCAGTGAGCCATCGGGGCGGCTCCACGTGTAATTCACGGAGCCGCACCCCATGGAACCCACCGCGTCCTTTAAGGATGCTTCAGTTACCATCTCTATGAGCAGTTTGGACGTGACATCAAGCTTGCTCGAGGTGCCGGAGCTGCGCCCATCTTCCTCTATGGGGCAGTTGAAGTCTCCGGCCATCACTACGGCCCGGGTGGTGGCGAGCTGCGGTCTGAGGTTCTGGAAAAGTTCCAGACGCTCACCCTTGTCAGGGGATGCGTACACGCTGATTAGCCGCACGGGCTCACCCGCCCAGGAGCCATCTACGACCAGAAGTCGGCCGCAGACTAGCTCCTGGACGGAATCAAGCGTGAAAGCGCTTCCCCTGAGAAGGATGGCGGTGCCTGCAGACTTACAGTCGCCCCCCCCGGACCAGTAGGACGGGCCGTGACTCCACTGCCTGGCCAGATGTTGGTAGGACCTAGAGGAGGGGAGAGCACATTCCTGCAACATAAAAACATCACCTGGTTGGGAGGCAAGAAAGGTTAGTACAGTCGAACAACGAAACTTATCTCTAATGCTTCTAACATTAATGGAGAAAATGGTTAGATTCGCCATCATGGAAAAAGAAAAAGAGGGTGGTTAGGTTGGGACGATACAGCCCTAGTTACCTATCCCGTCAGGTGGCTCTTCCTGCTGGAGGATCGGGGATCCCTCTGCAGTATCCAGCATCTCGTCTATCAACGGATTGAGGGGTGCTGGCAGGTCGTGGAAGCTGGGGCTCTCAGGGTAGTAATCCAGCATGTTCTCAATTTCTGCTTGCAGAACCAGGTCTATAGCGGGAGTGGAGGGCTGTTCGTTCTCCACCAGTACTATTTTCCTGGTGGTCTCTGCTACTGGGCTCTCCGCCTGCTTCCTCTTCCGTTTCTTCTTTGTCTTTGTCTCGGTCTCAGTGCCTGGATCTGTGGGGACAGAGGAAGAGACAAGGGCTTGGGAGGAGAGGTTGGGGAAGTTCTCCACCGTGTAGGATAGGGGATCAGCAGCAGGGGGAGGGGTTTGGGTTAGTGCTGCTGATTCCTGGGGGGTTGCCTTATGGGCCGGTGGCTGAACTGCTGAGACCCCGACTAGGGGGGTGATGGTGGTCTCAGTGGGGGGAGGGGAGGGTTTGGAGTTGGCCTGGGCGGGAGGGGGGGAAGGTGTCACCTTCTTTGTCTTACCCGTCTTCAGTTTTGACACCTCTGCGGGCTTGGCCACATTCCTGGGCGTCTGAGTCACCTTCTTTGACGCCTTCTTTTGTTCTGCCGGTTGGTCACCCGACACCTTTGCCTTGGGCTTCTTTGTTGTCTCAGCAGGGGAGCGAGCTTCAAAGCCCTTTCCCGGAGCCGAGGCAGCCACCTCCGCCCATGTTTTCCTCCTTTGTGGACAGGTTTTGTAGACATGTCCAGTCAGGCCGCAAAGGTTGCAAGTAGACTTTCTGGGACAATCTTTGGTTTCGTGGCCTGTAACCCTGCAATTCTTGCAGGCTTCCTCCTTGCAGGCCTTCATCTGATGACCCGTCTTGCCACACTTCCTGCAGGTTTGCGGCATATCCGGATAATAGATGAGGCCGTGGGAGTTGCCCAACATGAATGCTTGGGGCAGGTGTTTGAAACCGTCTTCTGATGCAGAATCCTTCTGCAGCAGGACTGTCGCAGCCCACTTGCCCATCCAAAGGTTGTAGCAGTTCAGGACCTTTTCGGGGCCCCTCACCACCGTGCAGTACCTTTGGAGGAATGTCTCGATGTCCTTGCCGGGGGTCCGCAGGTTCCACATTGACACGATGATCCTTCTCTCCTCCCTCTGTAGCAGGCAACTGCATAAGAATTTGGAGAACGGGGAATCCGGCGTCGCTGCTTTCACTGCTTCCCAGTACCTCTTACAGACCGACATGGAGATGAAGGTCACATAAAAGATCCCGGCAACCATGGCTTGGATCCCAAAGATCTCGTGGCTCAGGATCCCCTGGTCCAGCAGCATCTTCTTGCAGAAGACGTCCTTGGACATGTCCGGCACCCTTCCGTCCACCTCCTTCAGCTTCAGGGCCACCGTATCCCTCATGTAGGGAGGGAGCTTTGGGGGCTCCTGGGTCTTCCTGGGCGGCTTCTGAACCCGAGAAGTGGTGGGGGCTTCGGGGTTGGGGACAGCTGCAGGTCCTGGGGTCTGTACCTCGGGTCCTGGGTCTTTGGCCTCCAGTCTTGGGGTTTCAGCCTTTGGGGCTTCCTCCTCCAGTCTTGGGGCTTCTTTGGGGGTCTTCTGCTTCTTCTTCCTTGCCTCCTTGCTTGCTGGAGCCATGGCTTCGGCTTGCTTGGGGGGTTAAAGAAGAAAAGGTGCAGAAATCCTTGAGCAGGGTCCTCAGCAGAACTTTCCCCAGGGGGAGAAAGCAATGAAGATTTTCCTGCTTGGTCCGGAGGTTCCTAGCCGATCGCTAGGAGCAAGGTTCCACCGGCAGAAATTCCTCCAGAAGAAACAAAGAAGAAGAAGAAAAAGTAATCCCAGAGATAATCCAAGGTTCTTCCAAGAAGCAGCAAGAAAAAGCAGCAACTCTTCCAAATCTTTTCAAAAATCCAGGGTTCCTTCTTCAGATCTTCAGTCTTCCAGAGTTCTTTGTCAGATCCAAGGCAGTTTCTTGAAAAGATACTACACTTGATCTTAGCCAAAAGGCCGAGAAGCGATACCGACCATAGCTCGCCCAGACCGGGCCCCCTTCAGAACTCTCAGCACTGCTCACGGAGAGGAGACACCGCCAGGAGGCGAAAAACCTACTCTGCAAGTCACACAGTCCTCTGCGTGGGGACGATTAATCTGCATAGGACCGCCCCCAACAGGCACCTCCCCCGCAAAGCAGCAGGGGGGCCGAGCGAGCGGGCGTCTGCACTTCATCTGCCAGCCGCCCGCTGCTACACCCTCCCCACAACAACTCATTTGTCAAGTCAGTCTGACCGACCGACTGCCTGCCTGACGGCTCAGAGATCACTTTTCCTTTCTCTTGACACAGCCGCTGGACGGTGTGAGGGGACAAGCACGCTCGCTCCAGCACACGCTGATAGCTACAGCTTACCTTCGGTCGTTCGCACCTTCTCAGACTGTGACTGCTAGCAGTGGAGGAGGAAGCAGCCAAATCTCAACCTGCAGGTGTCTTCGATTCAAGTAGACGGCTCCAGACTAATCATGATCCAATTAGCTCCAATTAATTAGGCCGCCGATTAGGTCACTTTTATTTTTCCTTTTTTTTTTTTTCCTTTGTTCCGGGTCGGGCCCATTTAGCACCTCATTAATCAATTAGTGAGAAGCCTTTGTTCCTCCTGCAAAAGACACAGCACACAACACACCTGAGTAGGTGACAAAGCACAAGAGCGTCGTCGACGTCACATTGCAAACTTCGGCTCCATTTCTTTTCCCTTTTCCAAAGTTTTGCTATTTATTTCTCTATCTTTTTCACCAAGTTAAGAAGGGGTGCACCGGTCCTGGAGGTACTGCAATACCAGGTCAATGCGTGGAGTGGACAGAGCAAGCTCTTTTTCCATCTCCCTGTTCCAAAAATCCATTTAATATATGGTCCCCAGATAGGGGACGTATCAGATATTAAACTGATAAGAACAGATTTTTTTTTTTTTTTTTTTTTTTTTCTTTTTTCTCGAACCACATCAGTACGATCTTACAATTTCTGAACGTTTTGGGCATTTCACCCCAGCTCTAAGATCGTTCATCATTCTCGGTCCGTTATAAACTCAAAGCAAATTACATAAAACAATTCCACCACAAACAACACAGAAACAAAAATCAAAATATATCTATATGTTACATAACTCCACCCACTTTTTGATCTTCCAAATCCCTTCAGCATCAACCCCCTTTCTCTTATCCCACAAGTATATTACATAAACTTTCCCTAATATCATCCTTACACAATCATCCACACTTACAGCTTTCTTTCTAAAAACATACAAATTCCTTACATCCCACAAAGCTTCTTTAACACAAGCAAACATTAACCACAACACCCTACCTTGCGCACTTCCACACATACCTAAACCAAACATAAAAATCTCAAAGGTCAAAAAACTCACACCCGTCAATTCTTTACACAACGGCCCTAATCTTCTCAAAACATCCCTTGCGTACCCACAATTCCACATCACATGCACAATACTCTCACATCCCATACATTCCTCTCTTGGACATTCTTCTGACCTGCACACACCCCTCACTCTCATAAATTCCCTTACAGGCAGTGCACCCTGTAAACACTGCCAAACCACGTCTCCCTGTCTATTTGACATTCCATCAATTCCAATCATTGCCCAAACTTTCTCCGCATCATTCACCCTAATTCCATTTATATCACACATTTTCTCTCTACTCTCAATCATCCTACCAATCATTTTTTTATCTTTCCATACCTTTCTTTCCACACTCTCCAACTCATACTTATGCACAAACATACTTACCCACTCATACCATTTTGCACTACAGAAAGCTACCGGTCTAGATAAATCCCTTGCACACCACTTCAACCTTAAAAACAGATTTCCACTCGCAAACCTACACATACTTCCTGTCATACCCCCACGCTCCAACGTTCTCAACACAAAAGAGACAATATTAATACCCAAAAAAACCTCCAGGTTTGGGAAACCAAACCCGCCTTTCTTTTTGCTTAACTTAACCACTTCTCTTTTAACCCTTTCCATTTTAGAGTTCCAGAAGAACATAAAAAGAATACGGTCCATCCTCTTCAGCACCAACTTCCCAGGAGGAAAAACTAAAGCAACAAACAACAAAATCGGTAAGATAACGTTCTTAATCACCACTATTCGACCCGTAAATGATAAAGACCTCAAACGCCACATAGACAATTTATTCTCAACTTTTATTCTAACATCCTCCCAACACTCACCCCCATCCATCCTATCATTAAACTTAATCCCTAATATTTTAATTGATCCATTCACCCCCCTCACACCCAAGTCCTCACTCACCCTATTATTCCCAAACACCTTACACTCAGTTTTGTTCCAATTTACCCTAAACGCAGATGCTCCACAAAAAAAGGACACAAGCAACTTCACTCTTCTCAATGCACTTACATCCTCACATACCAAACATACATCATCCATATACCCAAACACACTCAATCTTCTTCCATCACCACCTGGTATTTGCACTCCACGAACAATCTTATCTCTTTTTAACATCAACAATAACGGTTCAATAGCACATATGAAAGCAATGGGTGACAAAGGGCACCCCTGCCTAACTCCTGAACGTACCCAAACTTTCCTTGTCAATTCACCATTCACCACAAAACAACTAAAAATATCCACATATAAACTCCTCACACGCTCCACAAATTCAGACGGAAAGCCCATTTGCACCAACACACTAAATAAAAAATCATGCGCCAATCTATCATACGCTTTCTCGAAGTCCAGACTCATTACATACACATCTTTCTTACGCTCCTTACAATCCCACAACACATCTCTCAATAACACCAAACACTCATGCATTCTTCTTTCAGGTACAGCACAAAATTGCTCCGCACTCACAACATCTACAATCACACTCTTCATCCTATTTGCAATCACTTTTGCGTAGATCTTATAATCACAATTTAAAAGACTTATTGGTCGCCAATTTTTCAATTCTTTCAGATTCCCTTTTTTTGGAATCAAAGCAACCATCCCTCCTTTCATACTGTCAGCCACACACACGTTGGTCCACATATACTGACACACACCCAAAACATCCTCTCCAATCACTTCCCAAAAACAACGATAAAACTCAACCGGCAATCCATCACACCCAGGCGTCTTATTTGCACACATACTTTTAACCACCTCCCACACTTCTTTCATACTAACTTCTTTCACCATAACGCTTTTATCTATCTCACTTACCTTCTGCTCAATTACACTCAAAACTTCACTTTCTAAAGTCACATCTCTCCACTTCCTTTCATACAAACAGTCATAAAAACTTGCAACCTCATTACTTACATCATCACCACTCACCTCAGTTCCATCCTCTCTCAAAACTGTCTCCATCAAAGGCTTCTTCGCAAAGACCTTCTTAAAGAAAAACTTCGAACATCGTTCGTCCTCCTCCATCTTTTCCAACTTAGACCTAAAAATAATACCTCTACCCAACTCATCCATAAACTTCTGGATTTTCTTTTTAACACTAACAACATCCAAACTCACATCCATTCCACTTTCCCTCAACAAATAAAGAAACCTTAACTGTGCGTTTAAACGAACCCACTCTTCTCTCTTCTTTTTCGCTTTTCTCATACCTACTCTCCTAAAAAAACAAGCACATTCTTTCTTTACCCAATCCCACCAAACCAGAATATTGGCAAACTCCCGCTTATACTCCACCCATCTTGCATATTCTCTCGCAAACTCCTTCTTAACCCAATCATCTTCTAATAACAACACATTTAGCTTCCAAGTCCCTCGCCCTCTCAATTCTCCTCCTACTTTCACTCTCACTATTATCATCTCATGATCTGAAAAGGCCACACCTTCTTGATTATAACTTAAACATTCAAACGACGATGACACAAAAACATAATCTAGACACGACATAATACCCCCACGATCAGAAAAAAAAGTACACCTATCTCCCCCCCCTAACACTTTTGACACACTTTTCAACCTAAAGTCCCCCAAAATATCACATAATACCTTCCCTGACAAATCATATTCATTCTTTGTAATATCAACATTAAAATCACCAACCAAAACAGTAGGGATATTCCCCTGAACAAAAAACTTTAACTTTTCAAAAAAATCAATACGTTCCACTTTGGCAACCGGCGCATATATATTAATTAACTTAAAGCTTATTTTCCCATACTTAACATAAACAACAATACCCCTCCCCCCTTCCACTACCACATACTTCTCAATACACATCCCCCTATTTTTTAACAGAACCCCAACACCATCATTCTTACACCCACCACCCGACCATACAGATTCTCCCCACACCCACTCCTCCGCCCACCCAGTCTCATTCAAACCACATTCTTGCAGACAAATAATATCACTACCAACATTTTCCAGAAAATTAAAGATGGCAGTGCGTCTCGTCCTACTTCTTATCAGCCTCACATTAAGTGAGCTTACTGTAAGACTACTAGGAATGTGTTATTTACAGAACAAAACAGGGGTCCATGAATCTCTCAGCGATTTTCCAAAGAGTCCACGCACGTCTCTCCCAGACACGAAAATCTATTGCTGGTCTCAACCTCAGATTCTTCCGGACTCCTCTCAGTCCTTCGCTTCTTTTGCCCGACCTTCCGACCAGGCGGCTTCTCAAACTCACCCTCTCCCTCTTCCTCAGACGTTGAAGCCCCACCACCCTCCCTCTTAGAAAGGGAAGTCTCTCCCGAGGATGGGTATTCCACAATGTTAGAGGGGTTCGACGCTGACACAGAGGTTTCCCCCTGCACCATCTTCTCCTCCAGCTCCATTACCATCTCCGCTACCTCCCCAGGAGATGCGGGACTCACCACAAAGGCACTAACAATTTCCTCCTGCTGCATAAGCTCTTCCTCATCTTTTTTTAATTTTTCAGCATAAGCAGCTCTCTCCACTTCCTCTTTTTCTTGTCTGATGAGGACCTCTGCTAGATGTTTGGCTCTCTCCTTCTCCGCCTTCCTTTCCTCCTCTCTTCGACTTCTCGCCACTGGACAATCTCGATACAAATGATCAGGATCTCCACACAGGTCGCATCTCCGACCCATCGGGCATCCACCGGCAGTGTGACCCTGCTTCTTACAGTTCCGGCAGGTCAGACCTTTGGAACATGACTCCTGCAAATGGCCGAACTGAAAACATTTCCGGCAGTACGAGGGCTGTCCGGTATACATTATGGTTCCTCTAAATCCCGCCACAGAGAAAGACGACGGTGGGTGCATGTAGCCTCCCACCCCCTCTGGATCAAGGCGGAACTTTACAGAAAATCGCATCTTGCAATTGTACACCCCGAGCTGGTTGGTAAGTTTTTCACCGTTCCTTACCTCGGAACAATATCTTCTTAAGAAGGCCTCAATCAATTGTATGTCCGTGAATGGGTTATGCACATGAACATATAACACCCTCTGAACTAAAGCGAACAGAGGTTTCACAGCAATCCCTACCAGCATAGGGTCCCTCTTCATCCTCATCAATTCCCCATATGCAAATAGACAACGGCCATTATCAGTAAATGTTATTTCATAAGTACCTTTTTTGGGGTATTCATTGATACTATAGAATTCGGTCTTGCTGAAGCCCAATTTTTCCATCAGGATCTCCTTTGCGATATACATCATTCTGTTCCGTGCCTGGTCCTCAGGGTCTACTTCAAAGCGGATAGTATCCTTCAATCCCGCCATCTTCTACTGTCGACTTGCGTCACAGATTTCAAAAAACGATCGCTCCGTCAAAGAACGGGGTAGTATGCCACCAAAACACACAATGGCACTCCCTCGACCTCCTGACTCAGTCCGGGCATGCCATGATCTGAGCCAAAAGGCCGAGAAGCGATACCGACCATAGCTCGCCCAGACCGGGCCCCCTTCAGAACTCTCAGCACTGCTCACGGAGAGGAGACACCGCCAGGAGGCGAAAAACCTACTCTGCAAGTCACACAGTCCTCTGCGTGGGGACGATTAATCTGCATAGGACCGCCCCCAACAGGCACCTCCCCCGCAAAGCAGCAGGGGGGCCGAGCGAGCGGGCGTCTGCACTTCATCTGCCAGCCGCCCGCTGCTACACCCTCCCCACAACAACTCATTTGTCAAGTCAGTCTGACCGACCGACTGCCTGCCTGACGGCTCAGAGATCACTTTTCCTTTCTCTTGACACAGCCGCTGGACGGTGTGAGGGGACAAGCACGCTCGCTCCAGCACACGCTGATAGCTACAGCTTACCTTCGGTCGTTCGCACCTTCTCAGACTGTGACTGCTAGCAGTGGAGGAGGAAGCAGCCAAATCTCAACCTGCAGGTGTCTTCGATTCAAGTAGACGGCTCCAGACTAATCATGATCCAATTAGCTCCAATTAATTAGGCCGCCGATTAGGTCACTTTTATTTTTCCTTTTTTTTTTTTTCCTTTGTTCCGGGTCGGGCCCATTTAGCACCTCATTAATCAATTAGTGAGAAGCCTTTGTTCCTCCTGCAAAAGACACAGCACACAACACACCTGAGTAGGTGACAAAGCACAAGAGCGTCGTCGACGTCACATTGCAAACTTCGGCTCCATTTCTTTTCCCTTTTCCAAAGTTTTGCTATTTATTTCTCTATCTTTTTCACCAAGTTAAGAAGGGGTGCACCGGTCCTGGAGGTACTGCAATACCAGGTCAATGCGTGGAGTGGACAGAGCAAGCTCTTTTTCCATCTCCCTGTTCCAAAAATCCATTTAATATATGGTCCCCAGATAGGGGACGTATCAGATATTAAACTGATAAGAACAGATTTTTTTTTAAGTTGAATATCCCCAAATGGGGATAAAAACAACAATTTTATTTAAAATAAATCACAAAACAAATCATATTTACAAAACAAACTTAAAACTCACATACTGTGTTTACAAAACATAACAGAAATCACATTTTTACACTAAACGAAAAATAGATTTTTCTAAACAAAAAATCACTATTACATCAATTAAATCTACTGAAAAATCTTCTTTCTTTTTCCCTCGCAGACGTTTCCCAAGGTATCTGTTGAAAACCTCATTGATGGAGATCTTCGCCAAAAATTCAGGTACAGTCAATTTTTCACGTACAGTATTACGTACAGTTCCACAATCAGGCCTTTCTCTAAACTTTTTAACATCTTCTACATAAGTAGCAGGTAAACCTAAATTTTTTACATACAGTTTAAACTGAGTATCGGTTCTGGCGGGCCTCCCAGGCTCACTCCCAGAACTTTCCTCAGACATTTCAGATCTACACTCCTCCTCCTCCTCTTTATCTTTTTCCTTCTTTTTCACACAATCCTTAATCAAATGACCTACAGTTTTACAGAAAAAACATTTCTTCCCATCATTACAATTTTGATATGTATGCCCCTCTGTATAACATTTGGTACAAAACAATAAACAACAATCGTTTTCTGAATGTCCGTACTGTTTGCAGTTTTTGCAAAAAGTGTCCATATTTTCGAAAAAAAGGTCACCTACTACACGGTTTATCCTAAAACGTGCAGGAGGAAGTACAAAAGTCCCGTCATCTTTACATATTAATTTGCACAAAAACTTTCTTTTCCCAGTCCAAAATTGGCAAGAGTTCATTACATCACCCTTGTAGGTGACTTCCTTGCAAAATTGTCTCAAGAAGTTAGCTATTTCCCCTTCCGGCATCGTAGGGGAATACATCTTTACAATAAAAAGTTTTTCATCTTCAATGAAATGTGGCGTAACCACCACACCCTCCAACAAAGGATGGTCCTTTAGTCTTCGCAAAGTCTTCAGGAGAGATAGATATCTCTCCCTCGTTGCAAATGTGACATCATAACAATTTTTCTTCGGATAATCCATAACGCAGAGTATCTCTTCCCTTTTCAGCTGGAACAATCCCAGTAAAAGCTGCTCGGACAGGAACACCAGGTCCTTCTCCATCGTAAACCTCACGGTATTCCGGTTTCTTTGGTATCCAGGTATCGACGCCATCTCTCTCACGTCACCCGACCAGTAGCTCACCGATAACAACTGCAGCACCTAGGAAAAGGGCCAGTATGATCGCTCCTCGTTGCTCCGGGCCTATTTCCTCCACCCCAATAGCAGCAGGGGGGTTAAGACAGGGCTATAAACCCGTGCCGATCCCCCCAGGCCGAGGCGAAGGAGCACCCGGAGCACCTCCGGCCAAGACCAAGGCAGCACCCGCAAAGATACTACACTTGATCTTAGCCAAAAGGCCGAGAAGCGATACCGACCATAGCTCGCCCAGACCGGGCCCCCTTCAGAACTCTCAGCACTGCTCACGGAGAGGAGACACCGCCAGGAGGCGAAAAACCTACTCTGCAAGTCACACAGTCCTCTGCGTGGGGACGATTAATCTGCATAGGACCGCCCCCAACAGGCACCTCCCCCGCAAAGCAGCAGGGGGGCCGAGCGAGCGGGCGTCTGCACTTCATCTGCCAGCCGCCCGCTGCTACACCCTCCCCACAACAACTCATTTGTCAAGTCAGTCTGACCGACCGACTGCCTGCCTGACGGCTCAGAGATCACTTTTCCTTTCTCTTGACACAGCCGCTGGACGGTGTGAGGGGACAAGCACGCTCGCTCCAGCACACGCTGATAGCTACAGCTTACCTTCGGTCGTTCGCACCTTCTCAGACTGTGACTGCTAGCAGTGGAGGAGGAAGCAGCCAAATCTCAACCTGCAGGTGTCTTCGATTCAAGTAGACGGCTCCAGACTAATCATGATCCAATTAGCTCCAATTAATTAGGCCGCCGATTAGGTCACTTTTATTTTTCCTTTTTTTTTTTTTCCTTTGTTCCGGGTCGGGCCCATTTAGCACCTCATTAATCAATTAGTGAGAAGCCTTTGTTCCTCCTGCAAAAGACACAGCACACAACACACCTGAGTAGGTGACAAAGCACAAGAGCGTCGTCGACGTCACATTGCAAACTTCGGCTCCATTTCTTTTCCCTTTTCCAAAGTTTTGCTATTTATTTCTCTATCTTTTTCACCAAGTTAAGAAGGGGTGCACCGGTCCTGGAGGTACTGCAATACCAGGTCAATGCGTGGAGTGGACAGAGCAAGCTCTTTTTCCATCTCCCTGTTCCAAAAATCCATTTAATATATGGTCCCCAGATAGGGGACGTATCAGATATTAAACTGATAAGAACAGATTTTTTTTTTTTTTTTTTTTTTTTTTTTTTTTTTCTTTCAATTCTCAGTATACAAGTCTTGAACAACACAACATTAAAAACATGTATTGTTATATTTTTTTATAGGTTATCAAGACAAGTCATCATCGAATTGAGATCATAAGACAAAAAAAATAGGTAAGTACATACATATTAAACATTCTTAAATGTTTTACCCCATAACTTCTGTTTCCATATTCTTTCAGCTTCTTCTTCTCCTAAATGCATTCTATCTTTCCAGAAAAATAAATATAAATAATTGAGACATAATTTCATACATTCAACTTCAGATATTTCTTCTTTTTTTAGAATTAAAATACATCTCGTTTTCCACAAGGCTAACTTTGTACATGAAAATAATATCCATAAAACTCTAAAATTTTCCTTTTTAATCCCTATTCCATAAAACAGAGTATCAAATTCTAAAAGTCTTAGGTCACTTATAAAAGAAATTAAAATACTTACTCTCCTCCAAACCTTTTGTGCAAAAGTACAATTCCACATTAAATGCATTGGATTTTCACAATCACCACAACTTGTTCTCGGACAAAAATCATTTCTTCTTAGACCTCTTCTATATTGAAACTCACGTGTTGTAAGACAATCGTTTACTAACATCCATATTAAGTCTTTCATTTCATTTGTCAATTCATTAAAACACATGTTACCCCATATTTCTTTTAATCTAGATTCACTAAAATTTTTAATAGGTACGTAACACTCTTTTTCCTCTATAAATTTCAATATTTTCCTATGGTCCGATAAAACATTAAAATCCAACTGTTCCAAACTGTATATCTCTAAAATGCGTTTTAAAACAATGTAATCTTTTGCCGGTACACCCCTAATGGGCTTCTTTAATGATACTAGAAACCAATTATATTTTTTAATAAAATACCCACAATTATACGTGACCATGTTTTTTAAATTAGACTCTGGACCTTTTAAAATTGACACAACATAAGCCAAATATTTTAAATATAAAAACCTCTTAATATCCGGACAATTTTTACCTCCTTTTTCTTTTCTCCTGGTAAGTACATCTCTTTTTATTCTCTCCATTTTACTATTCCAAAGAAAATAAAAACATAATTTAACAATTTTTCTTAAATATCTATCCGGGGGTAAAAAGATTAAAGATACATATAAAATAATTGGCATTAAGACCTGTTTTATAATTAAAATTTTCCCTTCTAAAGTTAAAAGCCTTGTTTTCCAAAAATCTATTTTTTTCCTAACTCTCTCCAACAGAGACTCCCAATTTTTAATACTACCACCATTACTGGAAAAAAAGATACCTAAAATTTTCAACTCATTTACTATTTTAAAACAACAATCAGTATTTAATTTAAAATTACCTATTAAAAGCACATTAGTCTTATCATAATTTAACTTAAAGCCGGATGCACTACAAAACATATTAAGAGTCCTCACAATTCGATTAAAACTAGGCATATCCTCCGCCAACACCGTTACATCATCCATATATGCAATTGCTTTCACAGGAATATTATTATTACCCGGAATAAAAACACCCCTAATCACTTTATCCCATCTAAAAGCTTGCAGTAACGGTTCTAAAACACAAATAAAAAGAATTGGGGACAACGGGCAGCCTTGCTTAACACCACATTTAAGACTTATAGCATTTGTAAAAAAACCATTAATAGAAACTTTACTAGTACAGTTATTATATAGACTCTCAATCTGTTTTATGAAACTTACAGGACAACCTAATTTTCTTAAAACTTCAAATAAGAACACATGGGCAACTCTATCGTATGCCTTTTCAAAATCGCATGAAATCAGCGCCAATCCACGTCCCCTATCATTAAAATCATATAAAATATCTCTAACTAAAAACAAAGCGTCAGAAATTCTACGACCAGGGACAGCACACGTTTGGTCGATCCCAATTACATTACTAATTACTTTTTTCAGTCTATCGGCAAGAATCTTTGCGAATATTTTGTAATCAGAGTTTAATAATGTAATAGGTCTCCAATTGGCTAGTTTCTCTTTATCGCCTTTCTTAAACAATAAAATAATCAATCCTTCGAGCCAAGATTCAGGTAATATGTATGAGTTAAAAACTTCCACTAAAACAAGTAAAAAATCATCACTAATAAGATCCCAAAAGCATTTGTAAAATTCTATCGGAAGGCCATCCATACCTGGAGTTTTCCTAACTGAAAGACCATTAATAACACTAAAAACTTCTTCTTTTAATAATTTCTCAGATAAGATACTCCTATCAGCATTGCTAAAAACAGATTCCAAAATACCGATAAAAAAGTTTTTAAGGGAATTATCACAATTCTTCTCTGAAAACAAAAGGGAATAAAAATCTTCTGCTATTTTTAATTTCTCCTTTAACCCACTTACGCCATCTAATTTTTTAATGTAATCTTTCTTATTAGTTAATCTCTTAAAAAAATAATTAGAACACTTCTCATTTTTTTCGTAAAATTCCACTTTTGAATTAAAAATCAATTCTTTCCCTCTATCGTCTAAAACCTTTTTAATTTCTTCCTTTACTTCTTGGATCTCATTTTCACTTGCTTCACCTATTTCTTTAAAAACATATAAAACCTGTAACCTCGCAAACAATTTATCATAAAATTTCTTCTTTTCTTGACTCCTTTTTTTGCTATACTTCAACAAAAACTTTTTGGTTTCCTCTTTAAAAAAATCCCACCACCTTAGAATAGAATTAAAATTATTTTTCTTTTGAACAATTTTTTGATAAAAACACCCAAATTCATCTTTAAGTTTCATATCCTCTAGAATATTGGTATTTAACTTCCAATGGGTAGACTTTTTCCCCATAAAACTTTCTGAACCACAAGAAACAACACATCTAATAAAATTGTGATCTGAAAAACCGTTTAAATTTGAACTAAAGGAAACACACTTAAAACCTACTGAACAAAAGAAATAATCCACTCTAGATTCACTGAACGAATTTCTCCAAGTTATCCTCTCACTATCTTGTTTTCCACATTCTACCCATATGTCCTGTAAACTAAAAATTGAGACCATATCTTTCAAAATTTTTACCGATCTATCTCTTTTAAGATCCATATCAACATGACAATTAAAATCACCACCAATTAGAATTGGACACGTTCCGTCCATAAATAATTTTAAAAATTCAAATAGTTCTATTCTCTTCGCTTTCTCACAATACGCATAAATGCAAAAACATTTCATCTTAAAATTCTCTTTTTTAACCTCAACTAACAAAATTCTTCCTGGGTATATTTCCTTAAAATTTACTATCTCCCAAGATGCATTACACAAAAAACCAATGCCATCACTTTTAACTTCATTAGCTCCAGAGAAAAGGCCGTATCCATTCCAACCATTTAAAAGAAAAGAATAATCTACTCCTTTCCTAATATTGCATTCTTGCAAAAAACAAAAATCAACATCTTCAAGGTTTAACCACTCATAAAAAGCATTACGTTTCCTTTTGTTATTAAATCCTTGAACATTCAAGGATATGGCTTTAAACTCCTTCATCCATAATCACTAATGGAATCAGCAATATCAGATAGATCCAAATTTATCTGTAAATCTGTAGATGAAAAGGAGTCTGGGCTTATGGGCCCAAACATTACTTCAATTGCAGATTTCTTTACTTCATCCTCTTTTTCTTCATTTGTTTCTGCACCTCTCTTAAGAGTTTTTGAACTATCCATTTTTTCCATACCAGATCCAGATGACAACACAGTCTCTGGCACAGATACTCCAGCATCTTCCACTCCAGTATCTTCCACACCTTCCTCATCCTGGCTTTCTTCACTACCAGATACCACGTTTTTCACTTTTTTACTTTTTTTCCTCTTTTTCTTTTTACTTTCAAAACCAACATTCTCATCAGCCTTCTCCTCTCTTTCTCCCTCAGGTTGTTTTTCTACATTTTCATCCACCACTTCTCCCTCCTCACTTTCTTTGCTTTGGTCGGATTGACGTTCTTCATCCTTACCATTCTCTCCCTCTTTTTTTTTCCTAGGACACTCACTTTCTTGATGTGTCGGACCCGCACACTCCTTGCAGATCCGACATGTCACCACAGAATGTCCATAAGCACGACATTCAAAGCAGTATGGGGGCATTAAAGAAAAAAAAACAGTACCCCTATTCCGATTAACGAAAACAATGGGCGCCGGCCTCTTTATGCCCCCAGGTTCGTTCGGGTCTTCTTTAAATTTGACCATGTAAACCCTCTTACCATTCCATGCCCCGAATCCTGTCCGTCCCAGGTTTCTAAACTTCAAATAGGAACAGTATTGAAGAAGGAAAGCCTCCACCTCACAATCTGTAACAAAAGGGTTTTGAAAAGAAATAGTTAATACCTTATAATTTAATTGAAAAAGTGGCCTTACTTTTAGGCCAACAAAAACATCCAAATCTCTATTTGTTTCATAGAGTTTGTACGCTTTTTCACATCTCGCGTTGTCCTCCAGCGTCACATCCAGGACACCTTTATTATAAAAAGTCTGAACACAAAAAAAGTCTTCCCTTTTCAACTTAAAAATGGGAGACAAAATGTTTCTAAAGATCCAATCCACGTTTTTTGTATCACGCTGATCTCTCTCTATGAAAAACCGAATAGTGTCCTTTAAAGGAAAAAACTCAGAAAAAAAATCAGGCCTTCTTCCTGGATCATTATCTCCAGGAAAGTCTTGACCATCTTCCATCTTTGCGGATGGTGTAAAAAAAGAAAAATAATAGAAAAAGAATAACTCCTTCTTCTTTCCTCCTCTAAGGTAAGCGACAGACAACAATCACGCAAAGGTTCCTCTCCTCCGGTGAATATGTTTCCCCCTCGACGTTGGATTCGTCTCCTCCTCCTTCGCCTCAGGATCCACGGCTCCACCGAAGACGACCCAGGACTCCGCTCACGCCAGCAACCGAAATCCCAGACCTAAGAGGAAAAAACACCCACTACAGGTGCGACACTGGATCTCTTCCCGTTGTTTGGGGACTATTTCCCCCACCCCAAATAGCAGCAAGGGAGGTTTAGGTCCGGTAATAAAACCAGAACCGATCCTCCCAAGGCCGAGATGAGGGAGCACCCACAAACACCAATTGACTAAACCTCACACGGAAACCACAAGGCAACCACACTTGGTCTAGCCAAAAGGCCGAGAAGCGATACCGACCATAGCTCGCCCAGACCGGGCCCCCTTCAGAACTCTCAGCACTGCTCACGGAGAGGAGACACCGCCAGGAGGCGAAAAACCTACTCTGCAAGTCACACAGTCCTCTGCGTGGGGACGATTAATCTGCATAGGACCGCCCCCAACAGGCACCTCCCCCGCAAAGCAGCAGGGGGGCCGAGCGAGCGGGCGTCTGCACTTCATCTGCCAGCCGCCCGCTGCTACACCCTCCCCACAACAACTCATTTGTCAAGTCAGTCTGACCGACCGACTGCCTGCCTGACGGCTCAGAGATCACTTTTCCTTTCTCTTGACACAGCCGCTGGACGGTGTGAGGGGACAAGCACGCTCGCTCCAGCACACGCTGATAGCTACAGCTTACCTTCGGTCGTTCGCACCTTCTCAGACTGTGACTGCTAGCAGTGGAGGAGGAAGCAGCCAAATCTCAACCTGCAGGTGTCTTCGATTCAAGTAGACGGCTCCAGACTAATCATGATCCAATTAGCTCCAATTAATTAGGCCGCCGATTAGGTCACTTTTATTTTTCCTTTTTTTTTTTTTCCTTTGTTCCGGGTCGGGCCCATTTAGCACCTCATTAATCAATTAGTGAGAAGCCTTTGTTCCTCCTGCAAAAGACACAGCACACAACACACCTGAGTAGGTGACAAAGCACAAGAGCGTCGTCGACGTCACATTGCAAACTTCGGCTCCATTTCTTTTCCCTTTTCCAAAGTTTTGCTATTTATTTCTCTATCTTTTTCACCAAGTTAAGAAGGGGTGCACCGGTCCTGGAGGTACTGCAATACCAGGTCAATGCGTGGAGTGGACAGAGCAAGCTCTTTTTCCATCTCCCTGTTCCAAAAATCCATTTAATATATGGTCCCCAGATAGGGGACGTATCAGATATTAAACTGATAAGAACAGATTTTTTTTTTTTTTTTTTTTTCTTTTTTTTTTTTTTTTTTTTTTTTTTTTTTTTTTTTTTCTTTTTTTTTTTTTTTTTTTTTTTTTTTTTTTTTAATTTTTATCTCAGGTCATCTCTCAATCTCAAATAATAAAAATAGTCTCTTTTTTTGTCTCGTAGGAAACATGAAACAATATCTTTATAGAGATTTCAAGATTTTCATCATTGATAAAAATGGTAAGTAATAATATATATATATTTTTATTTTTAATAATAATACTAATAATAATAATAATAAAAAGATAATATACTTTACTGAATTTTGTTCCATTGGCTTCTTTTCCACATCTTCTCAGCAGCTTTGGCTCCATAACAAATTTTGTCTCTCCAGAAGTGTAAATATAAATAACTTAAAAACAGTTTAAAACACTCATCTTGGCTTATTTTTTCTTTTTTGAAGATTAAAATATTTCTCACCTTCCACAACGCCATCTTCGCACAAGATATTGTTATCCAGGCTACTTTAAAATCTTCATTTTTGAGGTTTAAACCGTATAAAACTAAATAAAAGTCCATAAAAGAAACATTTGTCAGAAGTTTTAAAAGGGTACTGACCTTCCGCCACATCCCCTGTGCAAAGCCGCAATTCCAAAAAACATGTAACGTGGTTTCGCAGGATCCACAAAACTCCCTGGGGCACTGGCCACTTCTTATTAAGCCCCTCCTGTGCTGAAAATCTTTTGTAGGGAGACAATCCTGTACAATACACCATAAAATTTCCTTTTGTGCATTTGTTAAAAATTTAAAATTAATATTTTGCCACACAGTCTCAACCATTTTGTTAGATAGGTTTCCTATTGGAGAATGGGTCACTTGGCTTTCCAGTAATTTTAAAATTTTTTTGTGGTCCATTAAAATTTGTACTTCAACATGTTCCAATTTGTACAGTCTTATAATTTTTTCTAAAACCACATAATTTCCAGCTGGAACCCATCTCCATGGGGTAGATAAAGGTGCGTTAGTCCACTTGTATTTTTTGATAAAAAAGCCACAATTATACCACATAAAATTCCTTAAGTTAAAATCAGGTCCTAAAATAGTCTTTACACACTGCGATAAAAACTTGCAATAAATGAACTTTCTAAAATCAGGGAATCCTCTTCCGCCTTTAAAAATAGATTTATACACTTCCTCCCGCCTGCATCTCTCCATCTTGCTTTTCCAGAAAAAATAAAAACATTCTCTTATAAATTTTCTTAAAACAATGTCAGGGGGAATAAAAACAGTTGAAATGTATAAAAGCATAGGTAAAATCACTTGTTTTAAAATTAAAATTTTCCCATCCATGCTTAGGCTTCTTAGTTTCCAGAAGGAGAGTTTCTTCCTTACTCTCTCCAGTAGCGATTCCCAATTCTTTATACTCCCGCAGTTTTCTGTAAAAACAATTCCTAAAATCTTTATTTCTTGGACCTTCTTAAAACAACAATCTTCATTTAAAATAAACTTTCCACACAATAAAATGTTTGATTTGTCCATATTTAGCTTAAAACCGGCTGCTTCCTGGAACCACTGCACCACCCGAACTATCCGGTTGAGTCCCGTCATGTCCCGGGTGAGCAGGGTCACATCGTCCATATAAGCCACCAATTTTACTGGTATGTTCTTGTTTCCTGGAATAAAAACACCTTTAATTATTTTATCTTTTCTGATGGCGTTCAGCAGCGGTTCTATTGCACATATGAATAAAATTGGTGATAAAGGGCATCCTTGTTTTACGCCACTTTTTAAAAAAACTCTTTTTGATAAAAAACCGTTGACAGATATTTTACTAAAAGCTTCTTCATATAAAATTCTAACATATTTCACAAACTTTTCTGGACATCCCATCTTCGTTAAAACCTTAAATAAAAAATCATGAGACACACGGTCGTAGGCCTTTTCAAAATCTAGACTCAATACAGCCAAGTCCTGTTCTCTGTCTTTAAAATCCCATAAAATGTCTCGTACTAAAAACAATGAGTCCGTTATCTTTCTTCCTGGGACCGCACAGGTTTGATCTCTATTAATGACAGAGGCAATTACACTTTTCATTCTGTTAGCCAGGATTTTCGCAAAAATTTTATAATCAGTGTTTAAAAGCGTTATAGGTCTCCAGTTCTTCAGCTCGTTCTTATTACCTTTTTTGTATAGCAGCACGATGAGACCTTCCTTCCATGACTCGGGTAAAACACTGGTAGATAAAATTTCCTGTAAAACATCCATAAAAGCTGTATTGATTATATTCCAAAAGATTTTAAAAAATTCAATAGGAAGGCCATCACTCCCCGGTGTTTTAAGGTTTTTAAAACTTTTTATTGCACACGCCACTTCACTGTATTCCACATCTTGTGCTAAAAAATCATATTCGCTTTTATTAAAAGGGATATCAATTTTTTCTAAAAAAAATTCTTCCATAAAAGGGTCACTCTTCTTTTTTTCAAATAAATTAGAATAAAACTCCTCCGCTTTTTTTAATCTGCCATCCAACGATTTTTCACCATCTATTTCTTCTATTGTGTCTTTTTTACTTACTATTTTTTTGAAAAAGAAGTTGGAGCATTTCTCATCCTCCTCCAAGGCTTCCACTCTGGCGTTGAAGATGATCTCCTTTCCTCTCTCTTCCAGTTTTCTTTTGACTTTTATTTTTACTTCTTCAATCTCCTCATCAACTTGGATTCCAGAATTCTTAAATAAATAAAGACACTGTAAATTTGCAAAAAGTTTTTCATACATTCCTCTTTTCTTTTCAGCTCTTTCTTTTGCTTTTTGTATAAAAAAACTTTTACTTTTCTTTTTCACATATTCCCACCACAATAAATTATTCATAAAATCTTTTTTCTTTTCTTCCAATTTCTTAAAAAACTCTTTAAAACTATTTAATATGTCCGGATCTTTTAAAATAGATGTGTTTAGTTTCCAGTGGGAAGATTTCTTTTTTGACTCACCATCCAGGAATAAAGTGCACTGCAGTAATTTATGGTCCGAAAACCCATTCACCTTGGTGGCAAACTCTTCTTGTTTAAAGTGCTCCGTGACAAATAAATAATCAATTCTGGATTCCACAGCGTTGTTTCCCCAAGTCATCTTATATTTTTCTTCTCTGCCACATTCCTCCCAGCAATCCCTAAAAAGAAAAATCTCCTTTACCTCTCTCAGGATCCTGGAGGATTTGTCCTTCTTTTTTTCTATGTGACAATTAAAATCTCCGCCCACAATTATCGGGTCCGGACCTACTAAAAACAGTTTTAAAATCTCCAACAATTCTATTCTTTTGTTTTTCTCAGCATGGGCATATATACAAAAACATTTAATTCTTTTCTGGTTTCTTACCACCGTCACACATAAAATTCTTCCGGGGTAGATCTCTTCCACCTTCATGATCTCCCACTCTTTTTTACACAGGAAGGCAACGCCATCACTCCTCACCTCGTTACCTCCTGAGAGAGCGAAGTTCCCGGTCCAATTTTCTTTAAGGTAAGAATAGTCCAATTTTTTACCTATATTGCACTCCTGGAGAAAAATAAAATCAAAATCTTCATTTTCAAAAAAATCATATAATACTGCTCTCTTATTCCTTTTGTTAAACCCCTGAACATTCAGGGAGGCAATTTTGATCATCCTTGATCTTTCTTTTTAGGACCATCCCCACCGTCCTGTCTAACACTTCTCTTCACTTTTTCTTTTCCTTCAGATTCTGAGGAAGATGAAGAAGAGAGTTCGCCCAGGTAAGCAGATATTCTTTTCTTACCCGGCTCCTCCTCCTCTCTTTCACTCCCACTCTCTTCACACTTTCCTCGCTTCGCAGATTTAACTTCCAATTCCATTAGTTCTTGACCACACGGAATTCCAGGAGACGCAGAGGTGTCTTCCGGTGTCTCCTGTATTACCTGAGGGAGATCACTCACCATCTCTTCTATGTGAGATAGGCCGCACATCTCACTCCCAGCAACCTCTTCGCTAACCACTCCATTTGCATATTCATTAACATTTCTTTTTTCTATCTCATCATCTGCTCCCGGTGTCTCTTGGGAAACATTAGCTGCAGATGGGCCACTCCCACTCCTCTCACCACTTTCTTCTGCCACGTCAGCTGTGGCGGACTTGTTTGGACAATCCCGTTTCTGATGTGTTTCATTCACACAATCATCACATGGCTCACATTCTTCAGTTCTGTGGCCATATGTTCTACACGCCTTGCAATACTGAGGCATTCCCGTAAAAAAAAGATGTCCTCTTACCCTGTTAACATGTATCACAGGTGGGGGCATCATGATGGAACCTTCAGCGTCCTTCCTGAAGGTCACAGTGTAAATCCTTCTTCCATCCCAGACGCCAAAATCTGTCTTTCCTTTTTTCTGTAAGACAACTTTTTCACAGAATTTAGATAAATAATTATCAACATGAAAATCAGCTAGAAAAGGACTATACATATGGACAGTCAAAGTCCTTGATGCATACTGATATGAGGGATATGCCTGCACTCCACGTAATACATCAGAGTCTCTATTCTCCTCATAGGCTCTGTACGCCTTATTGCAGATCCTCACACTGTTCAGCGTTACATCATAAATACCCCGTTTCTGAAAAGACTGAACACAAACATAATCTTCTGTCTGTAGTCTCAGCAACGGGTCAAAAATGTTATCGTGTAAATACTTAAGGGTTTTTTTCGTACGTTGGTCGTCCGACACAACAAAACGGATGGTATCCTTCAGAAAATATTTAGTGGAAAAAAAATCAGTTTCCTCAGACCATTTGGAAGCCATAATTCTTCTCCAAATAATCTGTTCTTCTTTTTTCTTTCAAAAAATAGGAAGAAGATAAACCTTTTCAAACCTCAAGACAGATGTTTCTTAAATCTTGGGTATCGCCTCTCTCCGGTTCAGGATTCCTCCGGTCCGTCTCCTCGTCTAGAAAGCGCCACTTCTCCAGCCGCTGATCCGGTCCACGAATCCTCCCGAACTCCAGAGAACAAAAGGTCACACTCCAGCCAGATCCATAGACACCCCCCAATAGCTGCAGGAATCTGTATAAGATCCAAGGCCGAGGGTACTGTCCTTCTCCGTGCAGGAATGTGCCTTGCCTTCCAGCTCACAACTCAGAAACTAAGTTGATCTTAGCCAAAAGGCCGAGAAGCGATACCGACCATAGCTCGCCCAGACCGGGCCCCCTTCAGAACTCTCAGCACTGCTCACGGAGAGGAGACACCGCCAGGAGGCGAAAAACCTACTCTGCAAGTCACACAGTCCTCTGCGTGGGGACGATTAATCTGCATAGGACCGCCCCCAACAGGCACCTCCCCCGCAAAGCAGCAGGGGGGCCGAGCGAGCGGGCGTCTGCACTTCATCTGCCAGCCGCCCGCTGCTACACCCTCCCCACAACAACTCATTTGTCAAGTCAGTCTGACCGACCGACTGCCTGCCTGACGGCTCAGAGATCACTTTTCCTTTCTCTTGACACAGCCGCTGGACGGTGTGAGGGGACAAGCACGCTCGCTCCAGCACACGCTGATAGCTACAGCTTACCTTCGGTCGTTCGCACCTTCTCAGACTGTGACTGCTAGCAGTGGAGGAGGAAGCAGCCAAATCTCAACCTGCAGGTGTCTTCGATTCAAGTAGACGGCTCCAGACTAATCATGATCCAATTAGCTCCAATTAATTAGGCCGCCGATTAGGTCACTTTTATTTTTCCTTTTTTTTTTTTTCCTTTGTTCCGGGTCGGGCCCATTTAGCACCTCATTAATCAATTAGTGAGAAGCCTTTGTTCCTCCTGCAAAAGACACAGCACACAACACACCTGAGTAGGTGACAAAGCACAAGAGCGTCGTCGACGTCACATTGCAAACTTCGGCTCCATTTCTTTTCCCTTTTCCAAAGTTTTGCTATTTATTTCTCTATCTTTTTCACCAAGTTAAGAAGGGGTGCACCGGTCCTGGAGGTACTGCAATACCAGGTCAATGCGTGGAGTGGACAGAGCAAGCTCTTTTTCCATCTCCCTGTTCCAAAAATCCATTTAATATATGGTCCCCAGATAGGGGACGTATCAGATATTAAACTGATAAGAACAGATTTTTTTTAAGTTAACAGCCCGCAACCTCTAACCGAGGGGGGCGATCTTTATTGATCAAATTTTAACTTATTACATTTTTATACAAAAATAAATGTCTATTTAAACAAAAACAAGATTATTTTACATATAAGGACAAAGACATCAAGTAATAATATTTTACATATCAAGACAAGACATCAAATAATAATAATAAACATAAATCATATCGTTATTTGCAAGCTTCCATTTTCTACACACATTACTATAACACAGTCCAACATATCCTGTGAAATTTTTTTGCTTTTTAAGCGTTTTTGAAATGCAGCATTAAAAACTTCAATTACCTTAAAGCTCTCCAAAAACATAGGTTCAGACAGTTTAACATTAGTCAGGTAGTCTCTAAATTTTTTAATATCAGGTCTAACCCTTAGCTTTAGAATTTTTTCAACAAAACGATCCGGCAATTCAAGTTTTCTTACATAAGCCCGTAACATCTCCGGGCTTCTCCCCGATATTTCTTCGTCAGGTGTAGCAGATTCCATATCTGATTCTCTCGGGTTTTCCTTTTTCTCCTTAGCTGCTTCCTCTTTTCTTTTTTCCTCACAGTCTTTAATAAGATGCCCACTCCCTTTGCAAAAAAAACATTTTTTTCCCTCCTTACAGTCCTTATAAGTATGCCCAGTTTCATAGCATTTTGTACAAAACAAAACATCACATTTTTCCTCATTATGTCCATATTCTTTACAGTTCTTGCAAAAGGTATCCATACCATCAAAGAAAAGATCCCCTACAACCCTGTTTATCCGAAACCGGGCCGGGGGTAGCACAACAGTCCCATCGTCCAAAGTCTTTACTTTGCATAAATATTTCCTCTTACCGGACCAGAACCCACATTGGTTCTGTATATCACCTTTATAGGTAACCTCAGAACAAAATTTACGCAGAAACTGCACCACCTCCCCAGCGGGCATCTGGGGGGAGTACATCCGGACAATAAACAGTTTTTCATCCTCTGGAAAATGAAGAATGACTTCCACACCATCCAATCGAGGATCGTTCTTCTTCTGTCTCCAAACCCTCAGGAACGCCTGGTACGATTCACGAGACACGAAAGTAACATCGTAGATTCCTTTTTTTGGGTAATCCATAACGCATAGGATCCATTCTCTCGGTAGCTGAAACAGTCCCAGCAACAACTCATCCGTCAGGAAGACCAAGTCCTTTTCCGTCTGGAATCTCACAGAGTGCTTGTTCCGCTGGTAGGCTGGAAATGAAGCCATCGTTGCCACCTCACTGGTCCACACGTTGGTAACTGCAACACCTATAAGGATAAATAGATGCCAGTGTGACCGCTCCCCGTTGCTCCGGGCCTATTTCCTCCGCCCCAATAGCAGCAGGGGGGTTAAGACCAGACCACCGTCAGAGCCGATCCCCCCAGGCCGAGGCGAAGAAGCACCCGGAGCACCTTCCAGCCAAGACCAAGGCAGCAGGATACTACACTTGATCTTAGCCAAAAGGCCGAGAAGCGATACCGACCATAGCTCGCCCAGACCGGGCCCCCTTCAGAACTCTCAGCACTGCTCACGGAGAGGAGACACCGCCAGGAGGCGAAAAACCTACTCTGCAAGTCACACAGTCCTCTGCGTGGGGACGATTAATCTGCATAGGACCGCCCCCAACAGGCACCTCCCCCGCAAAGCAGCAGGGGGGCCGAGCGAGCGGGCGTCTGCACTTCATCTGCCAGCCGCCCGCTGCTACACCCTCCCCACAACAACTCATTTGTCAAGTCAGTCTGACCGACCGACTGCCTGCCTGACGGCTCAGAGATCACTTTTCCTTTCTCTTGACACAGCCGCTGGACGGTGTGAGGGGACAAGCACGCTCGCTCCAGCACACGCTGATAGCTACAGCTTACCTTCGGTCGTTCGCACCTTCTCAGACTGTGACTGCTAGCAGTGGAGGAGGAAGCAGCCAAATCTCAACCTGCAGGTGTCTTCGATTCAAGTAGACGGCTCCAGACTAATCATGATCCAATTAGCTCCAATTAATTAGGCCGCCGATTAGGTCACTTTTATTTTTCCTTTTTTTTTTTTTCCTTTGTTCCGGGTCGGGCCCATTTAGCACCTCATTAATCAATTAGTGAGAAGCCTTTGTTCCTCCTGCAAAAGACACAGCACACAACACACCTGAGTAGGTGACAAAGCACAAGAGCGTCGTCGACGTCACATTGCAAACTTCGGCTCCATTTCTTTTCCCTTTTCCAAAGTTTTGCTATTTATTTCTCTATCTTTTTCACCAAGTTAAGAAGGGGTGCACCGGTCCTGGAGGTACTGCAATACCAGGTCAATGCGTGGAGTGGACAGAGCAAGCTCTTTTTCCATCTCCCTGTTCCAAAAATCCATTTAATATATGGTCCCCAGATAGGGGACGTATCAGATATTAAACTGATAAGAACAGATTTTTTTTTTTTTAAGTTGAATATCCCTTTTGGGGATAAAAACAACTATTTTTATTTAAAATTAACAGATTTTACAATAAAATCCAACTTACAATAAATTTAGTCAAAGTAAAATATAGTAAGATTACAAATACATTAAAAGAACAAGGTGACATCATATGTTTGAATTCCATTCATTTAAAAACCATTTTTCAAGATGCGGTACATTATTTTTCTTGTCCATTAAAAAGTACAGATACATTTCACTAAAACAGAGGCCTAAAATATCTTTTTTCATTAAAACATCCCCTTTAAAAACAAGGATGTTCCTGGCCTTCCATAGAGCAGCTTTAACACAGTTTATAGTCTTCCATGCCCTTCTTGTTTGGGGCTCAGAGGGGCTTTCAAATAGTCCATATATCACAGTCTCGTAAGTAAAGTCTTTTAGGTCCGCCATCTTCTGTATCAATGGATACGCAGCATCCCAAATTTCTCTCGCCGCTTTGCATTCCCAAAACAGATGGTAGATGGTTTCTTCCTCCTGGCAGCCTCCTCTTGGGCAGATGGCGGACCTCCCATAGCCCCTCTGATGTTGGAACGCCCGGCATGGAAGACACTGGTGTATGCTGCTCCAGGCCAGGTCCTTCTGTAAATTAAAAAGATACGGCATATTAACATTTTTCCATATTTTCCCACACATGTCAGAATTAAAATTGCTTATTTCATTTTCAACCTCGGTCTGTCTTAGCTCATGTATCATTTTCTTACTGTTCTTAAAATCATTTAAAGTCTTACCTCTGAGATTAAATAAAATTACAATTTTTTCTAAAATCTCATATTGCACAGGAAGTTTAAAAGCATAAGGTGATGATAAAACTGTGCTAAACCAACCACACCTACGCATAAAAAACCCTGTATTAAAACGTAAAAGATAAGACCAGTAGTGTTGTTTAAAAAAGGAATTCAAACAAAAACAGAAAAACTTTATTAAAAGGAACCTGTTAAAATCTGGAAAGTCCTTCCCACCTTTTTCCTTCGTTTTTATTACTTTTTCTCTGCTTAACTTCTCCGCCCTAGAGCCCCAAAAGAACGTAAAACATGCTTTATTTATTTTCTTTAATAAAACCGTGGGGGGTGGGAAGACCATACTCAAATATAAAAGCAAAGGTAAAATTACCATTTTGATAATTAAAATCTTGCCTTCTAACGATAGCTTCCTCAGGTTCCACATACAAATTTTCCCATTTACCTTTTGTGCCACCATGTCCCAACTAAAATCACCTTTGTTTGACTCACTGAAAGAGACACCTAAAATAGTAACGGCATTAGACACAGGAACAGGTACATCATTTAAAACCATGTTACCAATATTTAAAATATTACTTTTATTTAGGTTAATCTTAAAACCAGAGGCGCAGCAGAACCATTCAATTTGTCTAATGGATTTCTGTAGTGAAAGGGTGTCCCTGCAAAAAATAGCAACATCATCCATGTACCCCACTGCTTTAGCCTCTATTCCACCCCCTCCTGGGAGGGGGACCCCACGGATTTGCTTATCTCTTCTCAAGGCACATAAAAGAGGCTCTAGGGCACAAATAAAAAGCAGTGGGGACAAGGGACACCCCTGCTTTACCCCTGAATTTAAAACTACCTCCTGTGTCCTGAATCCGTTTACTAAGATCTTGCTGGTGCAGCCCGTGTAAAAAGCTTTCAGGGAGGATAAAAAGCCATCAGGTATACCCATCGTTTCTAAAACCTTAAAAAGATAAAAATGGGAAACACGGTCAAAAGCTTTTTCAAAGTCTATGGATAAAATTGCAAGCTTACTTTCTCTGTCTTTTACATCATTAATTATATCTTTTATCAGGTTTAAATTATCCCATACACTACGTCCTGGCACTCCACATACTTGGTTAGAATGGATTACTTTTCCTGCGACTTCTTTGAGCCTATTTGCACATATCTTTGCCATTATCTTATAGTCGCAGTTTAGAAGGGTGATTGGCCTCCAGTTTTTAAGATCAGCCTTGTCTCCCTTTTTATATAGCAGGGAGACCTCACCCTTCTGCCAGGACGTAGGTAGAGCCTTAGATTTAAAAACATAACTAAAAAGCTCAAACAGATCATCACGTAAAATGGGATAAAATTTAACATAAAACTCACTGGGTATACCATCCGGACCGGGGACCTTACCAGCCTTAAAACTCCTAACGGATTCTGAAATCTCCTCCTCCTCAATTCCTCTGGATAAAAACTGTTGAGAAACAGAATCTAAAACGTTAGTGACCTCTTTCAGTGAGTCATTAATAAAATTAAGATCCACAGGTTTGGTATTAAAAAGATTGGCATAAAATTCCTGAACCTTATATAAAATACCCTGTACTGTAGTTTCGCCCTCTATTGACTCAATAACAGATTTATTATTGTTTATCTTCTTAAAAAAGTACCTGGAGCAAGTCTCATTTTCCTCAAGGTGTTGTATTTTAGAACGAAAAATGATTTCTTTACCTTTTTGCTCCAGGTACTGGGCGATCTCTTTTTTTAAAACAGTGATTTCGTCCTCGACTTCTATACCGTTCTTCTTAAAAAAATACAGGGTTTGCAGACGGGCATTTAAAACCTTAAAATTCCTATATTTCTCTTTAATCTTTTTCACGCTCACCTGAATGAAAAAATGTTTTATTTTCTTTTTCATCTTTTCCCACCAGGTGGCGATGGAAGAATAAGAACGTTTGCTCCGTCTGCATTTTCTGTAAAATTCTGTAAAATCGGCCAAAACCTGTGGATCATCTAAAAGGGAAACATTCATCTTCCAGGACTTTTTACAAACAGGGTGAGTAAGATCATATTTCACATTAAAATATAAAAACCTGTGATCAGAAATAACATTGGTTAAAACATCACAACTAAAAGGCAGTACATTATTAGAACAGAAGGTAAAATCTATCCTGGAGCTACAGACGTTGTTGCTCCAGGTAACACCAGCCTCTTCGGGTACATCTTTGTTACACTCTTTATATACGTCTTTTAAATTAAAATCAGTAACAATGTTCCTTAAAATGCTCGAACTTTTATCATACACCCGACTAACAGAATCTGAGAAGCGGTGCTCACCCTTGATAATGCAGTTAAAATCACCGGATAAAATAAGGGGATCTGACCCATTAATAAAAAGAGGCAAGGTCTCCAACATTCCAATCCTTTCTGCCTTATCCGCTGAACCATAAAAATTTAAAAACTGCCATTTAATACCATCGATAAAAGCTTTAACCAATAAAATACGTCCTGGAAGAATTTCCTGTATAAAATCAATAAGAACATTTCCCTTAAAAAGAATGGCGACCCCGGCTGATCTGGATTCGTTAGATCCAGACCAGACTGAAGGACCGTGTACCCAATCGTTTTTATATTCCTGGTATGACGTACTATGGGGGATGCCGCACTCCTGCAGGAAAAAAACGGAGGCTGCCAGGCACGATAAAAAATTGAAGAGAGCAGCCCTTCGGACTCTGGACTTGGCGCCTCTCACATTGAGAGATACTCCCTTAAAGCCGGCCATCATAAAAGTATTTACGGGAGAACCACACACCGACTCTCTAATCTTCCATACTTCCCGCATCCCCCTCCGTCACCGTTCTCATCGAACTTTCTGAGGAAGAGCCACCATCGCTTAGGTTGCCCATATTAGCCACTTGTTGGTAATTCTCAAATCTGGGATAGTCGGCTCCATCAAAGCTGACCGGGGTCTCTTGTGGCTGCCCATTAAGGTCCTCCACTGGCGGGTCCCCAGCCATATCACACGCCTCCTCCTGGCCTACCGCAGGCCTTTTTGCCGGAGGAGGCTGTGCATTGGGGATTGGCTCCCCAGAGCTTTCACAGGGAAGGGAGCATTCTGTCCCCCCCTTTCCAGGTATCGGGGACTCATGAGGAGGAGCTACATCCGCCATGGTGGTCTTAGCGGATGTGTCCATCTGCTCCTCCTCACTCTCCCCCCTGCTACTTCCACCACCCATTCGCCCCTTTTTCCGGGGACCCACCTCCGATTCGCCACTGACCTTGTCAACACCAATCGCCCTTGAGGACCCCGGTCTGGCTGCCGGTCCAAGGCCACCAGAATCGGACTCCTCCTCGGAGGAGTCCTCCTCTAATTTGGCCTTCCCCTGCTCAGCCTTTCTCTTTTCCTGTCTTCCGATCTGTTGGGCCGACTTCCCTTTGCCACTGCGGGGTGGCTTGGGCTTTCCACCTGGACCAGCCGCCTGATCCTGTGGCTCTTCCCCTTTCTTTTGCGCGCCCTGAGGAGGGGGTTGAGAATTCGGTGGGGCCTGTGGAGGCGCCTTGGGCTGCTCGTCTTCTCCATTGTACTTGTATGGGCACTGCGCATAGAGATGTCCTCTCTCGTAACAAAAATTGCACTTTTTTTCCTGGTTGCATTCATACGCTTTGTGCTCTTTACTGCCGCAGTTTTTGCACGTTACTTCACAGTAATTCGATTCGTGCCCATACGTACCACAGTTCCTACAGAAGCTTGGCATCCCCCGATAAAAGAGGTCGCCATTCACTGTACCAATCTTAAAACGGGCAGGAGGTGGTACTTTAATGCCATCGGAATCTTGATTGAATATTACTAAAAAGCGCCACTTAACGGTCCAAACCCCACACTCGTTCATGATTCGCCCTAGAAGCTTTCCTTTTTTTGTGTGTTTTATCATGAACTTAAGGACTTCCTCGTCTTTTATGTAGGGGGAATACATTTTGACCGTTACAATCTGAGATTCCTCTACCATATGGTCGGCAACTTTCACGTTCATCTTTTTTAGTTGGTCTTCATTGTTTTTCGCCCTTCTGACCGCGTCATGATATATGGCCTCTGTATTTAGTGTGACATCATACAGTTGCCTTTTTTTGTATTCCTGAACGCCCATAATCTCATGTCTCTGCACCGCCATTACCTTGCCCAATACATCCTCGATGACGTACCGCACGTCACGGGAGTCTTTTTCCTTCGTAAGGAATATCCTTACTGAGTTCTTCAACCGTGCGAACACGGGAACAGCGTCTGGGTTGGTCTCCATTGTGGATCCCAGATGATACGCAACACCCAAAGACGCTTCAATGCCTCCCAGAGTCAGGGGACTCTGTTAGGACTTTTAGAGTGGTTGCAGCCTGTTTGCCCAGAAAAACACCCCGCCCCCGGATCCAAGGACCCAAAGGACAGGGGCTCCCGGGCACCTGCCACCCGAGACCGAGCAACGACCACAGGGATCGTCCCCGGTGTTAGGCAGCAGGCCAGTACCAACAACCCTCTTATAGCACGAACAACTGGCACACCGAACGCTCCGAGACTAAGATCTGCACCGAAACGCCCTGCTAGCCCATGCAACGCCTTGCGGCAATTACACGGGCCGATCGCAACTCGTTGCCCGGGGACTAATCCGACCACCCAATAGCAACAAGGGGGTGAAGACAGGGTACAAGACCCTGCCGATCCCCCAAGGCCGAGTGGCCGGGTACCCCAGGCACCTTATTTATGGCCAAGACCAAGGTAGACTGATCCAAATTCACAATACTACACTTGATCTTAGCCAAAAGGCCGAGAAGCGATACCGACCATAGCTCGCCCAGACCGGGCCCCCTTCAGAACTCTCAGCACTGCTCACGGAGAGGAGACACCGCCAGGAGGCGAAAAACCTACTCTGCAAGTCACACAGTCCTCTGCGTGGGGACGATTAATCTGCATAGGACCGCCCCCAACAGGCACCTCCCCCGCAAAGCAGCAGGGGGGCCGAGCGAGCGGGCGTCTGCACTTCATCTGCCAGCCGCCCGCTGCTACACCCTCCCCACAACAACTCATTTGTCAAGTCAGTCTGACCGACCGACTGCCTGCCTGACGGCTCAGAGATCACTTTTCCTTTCTCTTGACACAGCCGCTGGACGGTGTGAGGGGACAAGCACGCTCGCTCCAGCACACGCTGATAGCTACAGCTTACCTTCGGTCGTTCGCACCTTCTCAGACTGTGACTGCTAGCAGTGGAGGAGGAAGCAGCCAAATCTCAACCTGCAGGTGTCTTCGATTCAAGTAGACGGCTCCAGACTAATCATGATCCAATTAGCTCCAATTAATTAGGCCGCCGATTAGGTCACTTTTATTTTTCCTTTTTTTTTTTTTCCTTTGTTCCGGGTCGGGCCCATTTAGCACCTCATTAATCAATTAGTGAGAAGCCTTTGTTCCTCCTGCAAAAGACACAGCACACAACACACCTGAGTAGGTGACAAAGCACAAGAGCGTCGTCGACGTCACATTGCAAACTTCGGCTCCATTTCTTTTCCCTTTTCCAAAGTTTTGCTATTTATTTCTCTATCTTTTTCACCAAGTTAAGAAGGGGTGCACCGGTCCTGGAGGTACTGCAATACCAGGTCAATGCGTGGAGTGGACAGAGCAAGCTCTTTTTCCATCTCCCTGTTCCAAAAATCCATTTAATATATGGTCCCCAGATAGGGGACGTATCAGATATTAAACTGATAAGAACAGATTTTTTTTTTTAAGTTGAATATCCCCATTGGGGATAAAAACAACAATTTTATTTAAAATAAATCACAAACAAAACGTAAAAAACAAAACCATTACAACTTACATACTGTGTTTTTACAAACAAAATACAACTGAACAACAAATGAAATAACTTATCTTCAGAACAAAACAAACATTATATAGTTAACCGAAGTATATCTCTTTCAACACAAATAACCATTATACAGTCTAACATATTCCATGAAAACTTTTGACTTTTTAAACGTTTCCTAAAAATTGGGTCAAATGTAGCACTAACAGAAAATGAACTTGAAAAATTTGGGTCTAGCAGTTTCTCCGTCAACAAGTCTCTCAGTTGCTGAATATCAGCTCTCGTTCTTAACCTCTCAATTTTCTCAACAAAATATACAGGTAACTTTAATTTCAGCACATAGTCCCTTAATGTTTCCGGGTTTTTCCCGGCCTTGCCCTCCTCAGATGCTGTTGCCTCCATATCCGACTCCTTTTCTCCAGTTGGTACTTCCTTTTCTTCCACTTTCTTCTTTGACTCCTCCTCTTTCTTCTTTTTACAGTCTTTAATAAGATGACCTTTTTCTTTGCAAAAAAAACATTTTTTATCCTCATTACAATTCATATATGTATGACCTCTCGTATAACACTTTGTACAGAAATCAACACTGCAATCATTTTCTAAATGTCCATATTCTTTGCAGTTTCTACAAAAATTGTCCATATTCTCAAAGAACAGATCCCCCACCACTTGGTTAATGCGAAACCTTGCGGGAGGCAAAACAAAAGTCCCATCATCCTTTTCAATTAATTGGCACAGAAATTTTCTTTTACCTGTCCAGAACTGACAAGTATTCATTACATCTCCCTTATAAATAACATTTTTGCAAAACTTTCTCAGAAAATTGGCGATTTCTCCTTCCGGCATGGTTGGAGAATACATCTTGACGATAAACAATTTTTCATTTTCAATAAAATGCGGAACAACCACCACCCCTTCCATCAAAGGGTGGTCCTTAAGCCTTCGCAAAGTCTTCAGGAACTCTAAGTATTTCTCCCTCGTTGCAAAGGTGACATCGTTACATTTCTTCTTAGGATAATCCATGATGCACAATATATCCTTTCGCTGTAACTGGAAGATGCCCATCAGTAGCTGGTCAGTCAGGAAGACGAGATCCTCCTCCATAATGAAACGCACCGTACTCCGGTTCCTCTGGTAATTTGGGATTGACGCCATCTTTTCCCACGTCTCACGTCCAAAGGTACCACCGGTCACGACTGCAGCACCTACAATGTAAGGGCCAGTGTGATCGCTCCTCGTTGCTCCGGGCCTATTTCCTCCACCCCAATAGCAGCAGGGGGGTTAAGACTAGACCGCAGTCAGAGCCGATCCCCCCAGGCCGAGGTGAAGGAGCACCCGGAGCACCTCCGGCCAAGACCAAGGCAGCAGGATACTACACTTGATCTTAGCCAAAAGGCCGAGAAGCGATACCGACCATAGCTCGCCCAGACCGGGCCCCCTTCAGAACTCTCAGCACTGCTCACGGAGAGGAGACACCGCCAGGAGGCGAAAAACCTACTCTGCAAGTCACACAGTCCTCTGCGTGGGGACGATTAATCTGCATAGGACCGCCCCCAACAGGCACCTCCCCCGCAAAGCAGCAGGGGGGCCGAGCGAGCGGGCGTCTGCACTTCATCTGCCAGCCGCCCGCTGCTACACCCTCCCCACAACAACTCATTTGTCAAGTCAGTCTGACCGACCGACTGCCTGCCTGACGGCTCAGAGATCACTTTTCCTTTCTCTTGACACAGCCGCTGGACGGTGTGAGGGGACAAGCACGCTCGCTCCAGCACACGCTGATAGCTACAGCTTACCTTCGGTCGTTCGCACCTTCTCAGACTGTGACTGCTAGCAGTGGAGGAGGAAGCAGCCAAATCTCAACCTGCAGGTGTCTTCGATTCAAGTAGACGGCTCCAGACTAATCATGATCCAATTAGCTCCAATTAATTAGGCCGCCGATTAGGTCACTTTTATTTTTCCTTTTTTTTTTTTTCCTTTGTTCCGGGTCGGGCCCATTTAGCACCTCATTAATCAATTAGTGAGAAGCCTTTGTTCCTCCTGCAAAAGACACAGCACACAACACACCTGAGTAGGTGACAAAGCACAAGAGCGTCGTCGACGTCACATTGCAAACTTCGGCTCCATTTCTTTTCCCTTTTCCAAAGTTTTGCTATTTATTTCTCTATCTTTTTCACCAAGTTAAGAAGGGGTGCACCGGTCCTGGAGGTACTGCAATACCAGGTCAATGCGTGGAGTGGACAGAGCAAGCTCTTTTTCCATCTCCCTGTTCCAAAAATCCATTTAATATATGGTCCCCAGATAGGGGACGTATCAGATATTAAACTGATAAGAACAGATTTTTTTTTTTTTTTTTTTTTTTTTATCCCTTTCAGAAAGGGCTACCAAAAAACACACTCGAGCCACACCCAAAAAGAAATCTTACTTTAGTATAAATACTTAAAAGAAATCTTCTTGGACCCTTTCATCATCAAGGTCTTAACAACATGCTTTTAATTCACCTATTTACATATTTACATAAAAAAACGACAAAAAACAAACATATCAAAACAAACATATCATAACCCAACAAGGTCTTTCCACTTTTTGGCCTTCCATATCCCCTCGGCATCATAACCACTTCTTTTTTTATCTTTCAGATAAATAACAAAAAGTTTTCCCAAAATCATCCGCACACATTCATTCTCATTCATAACCTTTCTCCTATACACGTACAAATTCCTCACATTCCATAATGTTTCTTTTATAACACACATCAATAACCATAAAACTCTCTCTTTTTCCCCCCCAAAACTACATAAACCAAACATAACAACATTAAAAGACATAAAAGACACACCTGTTAATTCCTTACATAATCCACCCATCCTTCTTAAAACTTTTTGTGCAAAAAAACAATTCCAAAAAATATGTATAACACTTTCACACCCTCTACATTCCTCTCTCGGACATACTTCACTTTTATTCAAACCTCTCCTTTTCTGAAACTCTCGTACCGGCAAACATCCGTGCAAGCTCTGCCACACCACATCACACTGTTTATTTGACATCCCATTCATTCCAACTTTCTTCCATACTCTCCCAACATTTTCACCAGACACTCCCGGAATCTCACACATCACTTCTTTTCTCTTAAGCATCCACTTAACTTTCTTTTTATTTCTTAAATCCTCACAACTTAAATTACTCAACTCATACTTCATAACAAAATCATAAACCCATTCATACCACTTTGCATTCTTGAAAGATACAGGCATTCTCAAATCCACTTCATACCACTTCAGTCGTGCAAACTTCCGCCCACTTACATACTTACACATACATGCCACATTTGTATTTTTCCCAATCACTCTAACACAAAACACAATCAAATTAATACCAAAAAAGACTTCTAGGTTTGGGAATCCCAAACCTCCATTTCCTCTACTACGCATCACAATTTCCCTCTTAACCCTTTCCATTTTAGATTGCCACAAAAAAATAAATAAAATCCTATGCAAAACTCTTAACCTATTATAATCCGGCGGGAAAACAAAAGCCACATATAACAAAATTGGTAAAATAACACTTTTCACAACTAAAATTTTTCCAACAAAAGACAAATCACGCATTTTCCAAAAACACAACTTCTTATCCACTTTTTCAGCCACATCCTTCCAAGATTCATTCCCATCCAATCTCTCATCAAACTTCACACCCAGTATTTTCATGCTTCCTCCCACACAATTCACACCAACATCTTTACTAACCTCACCCAAACCAAAAAGCTTACACTCAGTCTTTTCCCAATTCACCCTGAAAGCTGATGCACCACAAAAAAAGGAAACCAACAATTTAACTCTACGCAACCCACATTCAGACTCACAAACTATACACACGTCATCCATATAACCCGCCACCTTTAAAGTTCTACCACCAGCACCCGGAACATGAATCCCCTTAACCACTTTATCACCCTTAATCAAACACAAAAGAGGCTCCATTGCACAAATAAAAACTATAGGTGACAATGGACACCCCTGTCGAACTCCTGATAAAACATCAATTCTTCCTGATAAAATCCCATTCACCAAAACCTTACTAAAAATACCCTTATATAAACTTCGCACCTTTTTAACAAAATCACCCGTGAAACCTAATTTTACTAACACCTTAAAAAGAAAATCGTGCGCTAACCGATCGTAGGCTTTCTCAAAATCTAAAGACATAACATAAACATTCTTACCTCTCTCCCGACAGTCCCACAAAACATCTCGCAACAAACATAAACTTTCATGCACACTCCTCCCAGGCACCGCACAAAATTGTTCATCACTCACTACATTCCCAATCACACCTTTCATCCTATTTGCTAGAATCTTTGCATATATTTTGTAATCGACGTTTAATAAACTAATCGGCCTCCAATTTTTTAAACACTTTAAATCACCTTTCTTCGGTATCAAAACAATCACTCCACCTTTCATACTTTCAGATATACACTCATTCTTCCACATATATCTACACACTTCCAAAACATCCTTTCCTATAATACTCCACATACATCTATAATACTCAATCGGCAATCCATCCTCTCCTGGCGTCTTACTCAATCTCATCCCCATCACCACCTGCCATACTTCATTCATCGTGATCTCATTCAACAAACTTTCCTTCCCACCTACATCCACTTCTTTTTCCAACACACTCAAAACCTCACTCTCTAAACCTTCATCCCTTTCTTTTCTTGCAAACAATTCACCATAAAACTTCTCAATCTCCCCTAATACATCCTCAGACTCATTCCCATCAACATCCATCACCACATCCATACTTGGCCTTTTAGAAAAAACTTTTTTAAAGAAAAAACGTGTACACTTCTCGTCTTCTTCTAATTTTTCCACTCTTGCTCTAAAAATAATACTTCTCCCTCTCTCACTCAAAAACTTATTAATCTCCTCTTTCACAACACCAATCTCACTTTCAACATCCTCACCCCACTCACGCAATAAATAAAGAAAACGCAAGCGTTCATTCAGACTAACAAAAACTCTCTTTCTCTCAGCAGCTTTACGTACCCCTCTCTTCATGAAAAAAATTTTAGTCCTCCTTTTAACCTCATCCCACCATTCTAATATATTTGCATACTCACTTTTTTGATTCTCCCACTTCCTATAACAACTCTCATACCTTTCCCTTACATCTTTTCCTTCCAACAAACACACATTCAGTTTCCACACACCCTTACCAAACACCCTTCCATTCACCACATCCATACTACAAGTTAAACATTCGTGGTCTGAAAAGAAAACAGTTTTTTGACTATATTTTAAAGAACATAAATTATCCGAAACAAAACAAAAATCAATCTTAGAATTAACTCCCCCCCTATCTGCATGATATGTTTTCAAATCAACCCCACATTTTTTTTGAATATTACATAAATTGAAATCAATTAAAGTATCTTTCAAAACTTTTTCAGATACATCCGGATCCTCCCTGGTCACATCACAATTAAAGTCCCCGATGACGACCACTGGTAACCTCCCAGGTAAGTGCAATCTTATTTTCTCAAATAAAACCACTCTCTCACTCTTTCTGACCGACGCATACACATTAAAGATTTTCAATTTTACCCCATATACCTCACACACCACCATCACACACCTCCCTTCTTCAATCACTACATAACTTTCCACACACACTTTATCCCCTTTAAACAGAAAACCAACCCCACTATTTCTTGAATCAAAACCAAAAGACCAAATCATTTTTCCAAATTTCCATTCTTCTTCTTTCACCCACTCACACATTCCACACTCTTGCAAAACAAAAATATCAGCCACTTCTTGGCCCAAAAAATCAAAAATGGCCGCTCTCCGGCTCTTTGATACCAACATTCTAACATTTTGTGAACATAGGATCAAAGACATTTTTTAAATAAGAAAAAAAAAATACAAAACTCAAAAGAAAAAATCAAATTCTAAACTGAAGGTAGGGTCCAAAAACCTCTGGGCAACTACCCATAACGTGATTAACCTCTTTCTTCTCAGATACAAATCAAGTACCGGCTTCTTCTTCATCCTTCTTATACTTCTTAAATTTCTTCTCGTCAGCCCACCTGTGTGGATGAGGCGACGATTCATCGGAAAAACCTTGGATCTCAAGTTCAGAATCAGTCCCACCACCCTCCCTTTTACACGACCCTGTCTCTTCTGAAAGAAAAAGACCAATATTGTCTGCATCAGACAAGTGACCAGGGCTTACCGCCTCTAGGATCATATCTTCAGGGACAACTTCAGGCACCAACTCTTCCATTTCTTGAACCTGTGCCCTTTCAGCCTCCCTCTCAATTCTTTCAATCTCTCTCTGTACCGCTTCCTCCTCAGCTCTAGCTTTTGCTGCCTCCTCTCTTTCCCTCTTCCTCTCGGCAGCCCACTCCATCTCTTTCTTTTTTAAATTTTCTCGGAACTCTCGATTCTTCCTCTCTGTTTCTTCCTTTTCCTTCTCCCTCCTCCTCTCCCGTTCAGGACAGTCCTTATACAAATGAAGCGAGCTATTACACAGGTCACATTTCCGCCCAACAGTGCAGCTTCCTGCTTCATGTCCTGGTGTTTTACAAATTTTGCACACCAACGGATGAGGACACACATCCTGTGTATGACCAAAACTGTAACACTTCCTACAGTACTGAGGTTGACCCGAATACATAAAGTATCCACGATATCCACCGACTGAGAAATTTGCTGGAGGGTGCATAAATCCTCCTGCACAACTTGGATCAGGCTTGAACCGTACATGATACCGGATCTTACACATATAAATCCCCAAGTCGTTCTGTAGCTTAATACCCCCTCTAATTGTTTGGCAATAGCCACTTAGATACCTTGTGATCAAGTCTACAGGGGTAAAAGAATCATATACATGCACCGTGACAATCTTTTCATAAACGGTGAACAAAGGTCTTACCTGCACGCCACACATCATGGGATCAGAGGCAATAGACAACAGACGATGATAAACTTCCTGACAAAACCCTTCTTTTTCGAAGGTTACCTCATGCTTGCCCTGGCGTCGGTAAGAATTAACACCATGGATGAGCTCCTTTGGTACTCCCAGCTTCGTCATCACGATATCTCCAACAAGAAAATGGTAGTCGTTTCTTACTTTATCTTCAGGGTCAACCTCCAGAGAGATGGTGTTCCTGCGTCCTTCCATAATCTTCTTCAAACGATGAACTGTCAACCACAAGGGTTACAGAAAAAGAAAGCTTTCCTCTTCCAAGGAAAAAGTCTCCAAGTCCACGACCCGGAAGCGCCCTCTCGACCCCTGACTCCGTCCGGACAAGCCTTGATCGGAGCCAAAAGGCCGAGAAGCGATACCGACCATAGCTCGCCCAGACCGGGCCCCCTTCAGAACTCTCAGCACTGCTCACGGAGAGGAGACACCGCCAGGAGGCGAAAAACCTACTCTGCAAGTCACACAGTCCTCTGCGTGGGGACGATTAATCTGCATAGGACCGCCCCCAACAGGCACCTCCCCCGCAAAGCAGCAGGGGGGCCGAGCGAGCGGGCGTCTGCACTTCATCTGCCAGCCGCCCGCTGCTACACCCTCCCCACAACAACTCATTTGTCAAGTCAGTCTGACCGACCGACTGCCTGCCTGACGGCTCAGAGATCACTTTTCCTTTCTCTTGACACAGCCGCTGGACGGTGTGAGGGGACAAGCACGCTCGCTCCAGCACACGCTGATAGCTACAGCTTACCTTCGGTCGTTCGCACCTTCTCAGACTGTGACTGCTAGCAGTGGAGGAGGAAGCAGCCAAATCTCAACCTGCAGGTGTCTTCGATTCAAGTAGACGGCTCCAGACTAATCATGATCCAATTAGCTCCAATTAATTAGGCCGCCGATTAGGTCACTTTTATTTTTCCTTTTTTTTTTTTTCCTTTGTTCCGGGTCGGGCCCATTTAGCACCTCATTAATCAATTAGTGAGAAGCCTTTGTTCCTCCTGCAAAAGACACAGCACACAACACACCTGAGTAGGTGACAAAGCACAAGAGCGTCGTCGACGTCACATTGCAAACTTCGGCTCCATTTCTTTTCCCTTTTCCAAAGTTTTGCTATTTATTTCTCTATCTTTTTCACCAAGTTAAGAAGGGGTGCACCGGTCCTGGAGGTACTGCAATACCAGGTCAATGCGTGGAGTGGACAGAGCAAGCTCTTTTTCCATCTCCCTGTTCCAAAAATCCATTTAATATATGGTCCCCAGATAGGGGACGTATCAGATATTAAACTGATAAGAACAGATCCCCTTTTTTTTTTTTTAATTTTTTATCTCAGTTATCTCAATGCTCAAGTCAAAATGGAAAAATGTCTTTTGTTTTTTGCAGAAAAAAACGACTTCCACAACAAGAGATCAAGATTTCATCACAGATAATGCAAGTAAATAATAAAGTATTCTATATATTTTTTAATTTTTTTAAATTCTTATATAATTTTAGAGAAAAAACTATAAGTAAAAAAAGGAAAAAACAAGTTGTTACCGTAAAGTGCAGTTCCAAATGTCCGGCTTCCATAGATTCTTAGCTGCTTGAACTCCTAAAGATAGCTTATCCCTCCAAAAATGCAAGAATAAATAGCTTAAAAACAACTTTAAACAGTCATTTTCACAAACATTTTCTTTTCTAAAAATGGAGATGTTTCTTGTTTTCCATAACGCCATCTTTACACATGTGATTAAAATCCAAGCAACTTTAAAATCTTCATTTTTTATCTTCAATCCGTAAAAAATCACATTAAAGTCTAAAAAGCGGACATTAGTTAAAATTTTTAAAAGGTTACTCACTTTTCTCCAGACATTTTGGGCGAAGACACAGTCCCAAAAAACGTGCATTGGTGTTTCGCTATGTAAACAATTCGACCTTGGGCACTTTTCAGACCTAGAGAGTCTCCTGCGGTACTGAAATTCCCTGGTGGGGAGACAGTCCTTTATTGCACACCACAGGAGCTCTTTTTGCTTGTTGGATAATAAATTAAAATTAATGTTCTTCCAAATTTCCTCTGATACATCTCCATTAAAATTCCCCACTGGGCTGCACACCACTTTCTCATCAATTAGGCGAAGAATCTTTTTGTGGTCTTTTAAAATCTCCGTGCTGACATCTTGTAAATGGTACATTCTAATAATTCTTTCTAAAACAATATAATTACCAGCAGGGATCCACCTGTACGGACAGGACAAGGGCAGGTTCGCCCACTTATACTTCTTAATTAAAAAACCACAATTGTACAGAGTAAAACTTTTCAAATTAAAATCCGGTCCTAAAATAGTGTTTATACAAAGTGCCAAATATTTACAATATAAAAATTTCCTCAGGTCTGGGAAAGCTCTTCCTCCTTTAAAAATAGATTTGCATAATTCTTCTCTCTTGCATCTTTCCATTTTGCTACCCCACAGAAAGTTAAAACATATTTTTATAAACTTTCTTAAAAACAGGTTGGAGGGGGGAAAAATCATGGAAATATATAAAAACATAGGCAGTAAAACTTGTTTAACGATTAAAATCTTGCCATCCATACTTAGCTGCCTCAGCATCCAGAAAGAAACCTTCTTCTTAACTCTTTCCAGGAGAGACTCCCAGTTCTTGATGGCTCCACAGTTTTCTGAAAAAAAGATGCCTAAAATCTTCATTTCTTGCACTTTGTTAAAAAGACAGTTTTCATCAAGTTTAAAATTCCCACATAATAAAATATTCGATTTTTCCATATTTAATTTAAAACCTGACGCTCCTTGGAACCACTGCACCACCCGGGTTATCCGGTTTATTCCCTTCATGTCCCGGGCGAGCAGTGTAACGTCATCCATATATGAAATTAGCTTGACAGGAATATTTTTGTTGCCAGGAATAAAAACACCACTTATCAATTTGTCTTTTCTGATGGCACAAAGCAATGGTTCAAGAGCACACACGAATAAAATTGGTGATAGCGGGCATCCCTGTTTCACACCGCTTTTGATAAAAACCTTCTCTGATAAAAAACCATTCACAGAAATTTCGCTAAAACACTTATTATATAAGATCCGGATAAAATTGATAAAAACTTGCGGACAACCCATCTTCTTCAATACTTGGAATAAAAAATCGTGAGACACTCGGTCATAGGCTTTCTCAAAGTCCAAACTTAAAACAGCGAGATCCTGACTTCTATCCTTAAAATCCCAGAGAATGTCCCGAATTAAAAGCAAAGAGTCCGAAATTCTCCTACCTGGTATTGCACATGTTTGGTCCCGATGAATGACAGAAGCAATGGTGCCTTTTAATCTGTTGGCCATTATCTTTGCGAAAATTTTGCAGTCGGTATTTAAAAGCGTAATTGGCCTCCAATTTTTAAGATCGTTTTTATTACCTTTTTTAAAAAGAAGCACAATCAGGCCCTCCTGCCACGAATCTGGAGCCGCTCCTGTTGATAAAATTTCTAAAAGGACTTCAAAAAAAGATGTGCAAATACAATTCCAAAAAAACTTATAAAACTCAATAGGTAAACCGTCTTTTCCAGGTGTTTTTAAATTGTTAAAACTCTTCACAGAACTAAGAACTTCTTCTTTTGTCAAATTCTTAGATAAAATAGAACAATCTTCTTCATTAAAACAAGTGTCAACATTCTCTAAAAAATATTCGCTTAAAAAAGGATCACAAGATTTCTTACTGAATAAATTAGAATAAAAGTCTTTTACTTTACCGAGTTTACCGGGTGTTGTCTTCTCTCCATCAAGCTCGTCAATAAAATCTTTACCTCCGGATACTTTTTTAAAAAAGAAACTGGTACATTTTTCATCTTCTTCGAGAACTTTAACTTTAGAATTAAAAATAATTTCTTTACCTTTTTCCTTTAAAAGCCTCTTGATCTCGAACTTGGTGTCTTCAATTTCTTTCTCCACATTCACGCCCATCTTTTTAAAAGAATAAAAACACTGAAGTTGAGTAAATAACTTATTATAAAACATTTTCTTTACCTTTGCTTTTCTTTGACTTTGTTTGATAAAAAACTTCTTTATTTCAACTTTGGCAAAGTCCCACCATACAGATAAATTACTGAAAAAAGGTTTTTTCAACTCCAGTCTTTTAAAAAGAATTTTAAATCTATTGCACACCTCCAAATCGTTAAAAATTTTAGTGTTTAGCTTCCAATGAGAAGGTTTTTTGTTAAAAGCATTTTGGTTTAAATTTAAAGTGCATGAAATTATCTTGTGGTCAGAAAAACCATTCACAGTTGTTTTAAAATTTGTGGCTTTAAAGTGCTTTGAGGAGAAAAAATAGTCGATCCGAGATTCAGCTATTGCACTTTGCCAAGTGATTCTGGATTCCTCACTGCTTCCACAGGATTTCCACACATCATTAAGATCCAAATCTGCAAGAATATTTAAAACAAAAGTAGCGGACTTCTCCTTCTTCCTCCCGTCCAAATGACAATTAAAATCACCACCAATAATTATAGGGTCTGTGCCAACTAAAAACAATTTTAAAATTTCAAATAACTCCATCCTTTTTTCTTTGCATGTATGTCCGTAGACTGAGAAGCATTTGATTTTTTGGCTTTCCCTTTCCACAGTGACCGATAAGATCCTGCCGGGGTAGATCTCTTCAGAATTAATAATTTTCCAATCTTTGTTACATAGGAAAGCTACACCGTCACTCTTGGTCTCATTTCCTCCTGAGAAGATGTAGTTACCATCCCATGAGTCTCCAAGGTAACTATAGGACATTTTTTTCTCAATATTAGCTTCCTGTAAAAAAATAAAGTCATTATTTTGGTTTTTAAAAAAATCATATAAAGCAGCTCTTTTGAACTTGTTGTTTAGGCCCTGAGTATTCAGGGATGTGCACCGAATCATCCTTTTTCATGATCCTGAGGGCTCTCCCTCTCGCCCTTGTGAGGTCTTCCTATTTTTAATTTTGAATGTTCGGAATCCGAGCCGCTAGATGATATGTCACCCAGAAGTTCAAATTCCTGTGGGTTAGTAAAGGATGCTTCTTCTTCTTTTCTATCTTTTTTAGGTCTCTTCCGCGACTTACCCGAGGTGTCCATCGGCTGTTGGGCACACGGGATTTCAGATTCCGTCCCGGACACCGAGGATGACTGAGATGGCTCCACCACGGTAAGTTCCTTATCTAGGCTCTCAACCTGTTTCTTCAAAAAATTAACTACAGTATCCGATGCCGCAGTTGCGACTTCTTCAACTATATCACCGCTCACCACGATGTTTTCCTCCATTTCCACATTCTTCTCGTCCCCATCTTCACCAGCCGGAAGGTCTTCTGACGGCTTACTCACATCCTCCTGGGGGACACTTGTTTGCTCCTGTTCAGGAGATTCAGAACTCTCTTCCGATTGTTCTTCTCTATTTTTCGGGCAATCATTACTTTGATGCGGGGTCCCAGGGCACTCCTTACACACATCGCACACTCCAGTGTCGTGCCCATAAGCCTTGCATTTCCGGCAATAATCCGGCCTGTTGGAAAAAAAAACATTTCCTCTCACCCTTCTTATGTAGCAGAAGGGTGGAGGTCGCATGACCCCGCCATAGGCGTCTGGGTCTTTTTTAAGGGTAACAAAATAAAGCCTCTTCCCGTTCCAAACGCCGAAAGAGGTTTCGCACCTTTTCCTGGGGACAATCTTCTCGCAATAGGGTGCAAGAAAGTCTTCCACCTCCTTATCCGAGATGAAAGGACTATACATCTGGATCGTGATAAGTTTAGTTAGGGTCTGGTAGATTGGAGAAACTTCAATCCCTTTCCACACGTCCAGGTGCTTAGTCTTTGTATAGGTTTGGAAAACCTTCTCACACAAAGTATCCTCCGTTAGAGTTACATCAATGATACCTCTCTTGCTGTAGCTCTGAACGCAAATAAAATGTTTAGGTTCCAATTTCATCATTGGTGCCAAAATTTGATGAAAAATAAAGTTTGCATCTTTGTTGTATATTTGTTCTGGTACAACCCAGAAACGCAGAGTCTTCTCCAAAGTAAAATTAACTGAAAAATAATCAGACGAATCGTCTTGGCTTCTGGATGCCATCTTCTCAATAACAGGTTTCAACCCTTTCTCGTCTTTAAATCTTCAGAGAGAAAAAAGGTTCCTGCAGTCAGCGAAGATTTTGATGAGCCTTCTTATCGCCTCTTGAAAATGGATTAGCGTTCCCGGGGTCCTTCCGATCCTTCCACTGCACCGTAGAATCCCTTCTCCGTTGAAGCGTCCAGCCGTCCAGATCCTCCGGGTCCACCGTCACCAAGAAAGAGTTTTTTCTACTCGGACTATGAAGCTTCCCCCCTATAGCAGCAGGTTTCAGTTAAGAAACAAGGCCGAGGGCTTACTTTTCACCGAAGTAGAGCAGACTCTGACCTTCCAGCACAAATTTGATCGTGCCAAAAGGCCGAGAAGCGATACCGACCATAGCTCGCCCAGACCGGGCCCCCTTCAGAACTCTCAGCACTGCTCACGGAGAGGAGACACCGCCAGGAGGCGAAAAACCTACTCTGCAAGTCACACAGTCCTCTGCGTGGGGACGATTAATCTGCATAGGACCGCCCCCAACAGGCACCTCCCCCGCAAAGCAGCAGGGGGGCCGAGCGAGCGGGCGTCTGCACTTCATCTGCCAGCCGCCCGCTGCTACACCCTCCCCACAACAACTCATTTGTCAAGTCAGTCTGACCGACCGACTGCCTGCCTGACGGCTCAGAGATCACTTTTCCTTTCTCTTGACACAGCCGCTGGACGGTGTGAGGGGACAAGCACGCTCGCTCCAGCACACGCTGATAGCTACAGCTTACCTTCGGTCGTTCGCACCTTCTCAGACTGTGACTGCTAGCAGTGGAGGAGGAAGCAGCCAAATCTCAACCTGCAGGTGTCTTCGATTCAAGTAGACGGCTCCAGACTAATCATGATCCAATTAGCTCCAATTAATTAGGCCGCCGATTAGGTCACTTTTATTTTTCCTTTTTTTTTTTTTCCTTTGTTCCGGGTCGGGCCCATTTAGCACCTCATTAATCAATTAGTGAGAAGCCTTTGTTCCTCCTGCAAAAGACACAGCACACAACACACCTGAGTAGGTGACAAAGCACAAGAGCGTCGTCGACGTCACATTGCAAACTTCGGCTCCATTTCTTTTCCCTTTTCCAAAGTTTTGCTATTTATTTCTCTATCTTTTTCACCAAGTTAAGAAGGGGTGCACCGGTCCTGGAGGTACTGCAATACCAGGTCAATGCGTGGAGTGGACAGAGCAAGCTCTTTTTCCATCTCCCTGTTCCAAAAATCCATTTAATATATGGTCCCCAGATAGGGGACGTATCAGATATTAAACTGATAAGAACAGATTTTTTGATTGAAAGAGCCTTTATTCACAGATACACAGTAAAACTTACAGACAGTGTGTGCCATGACGCAGCATGGGCTTTGTACAAAGCACACAATAAATTAAGATACACTCCTAGCACTATCCTAACACTATGGCAGAATAAGTGCTACTCTAGCATACTAGCTCAGGCAAACAAAAAACACACATTTCTCAATAAAAACAACTAACCTGCAACAGGGGGTGGGAGGGGGGGAGGGAGGAGGGGAAGGGGGTAAGTTGTCACAGGCCCGAGGCTTTATTGAAAAATCACAGACACATGAGGGAGGTAGGGGGGAAGGAGAGGATGGTAAATCTTCTTCTTCCTGGATGCCTCCTTCTGTGGGGAAAGAGGCAAAGTCCCATAACTCCCTAAATAAAGTCCAAGAAAAACAAAGTCCACAAGAGAAAATGAAGAAGAAGCTTGTCAGTCCTCTTCCTCTGAGTCCACCCTGCTGTCAAGGGAGGCGTAGTCTCTGAGCTGGCTCAAGACTAGCCGGTGACAGTCCTGGATGGACAAAGTTTCTCTGTGGAGGGTGAGGCGCCTCCTGGCGTACCACAAGACGTCTTTGAAGCAGTTCATAAGACGCCAGGCATCCTGGATGGCCCCCACCGTGTGGGTGCCTTGGAACAGGCCATAAAGTGCAGCGTGGCACGTCATGGTGTTCCTGGGCACAGAAAGAAGCAGTTCGTGATCCAGAGCTTTCAACAGGCCCCGAGCAAAGGGGCATTCCCAGAACAGGTGCAATGATGTCTCCTCCGCAAAGGGACACCGGGGGCAGTACTGGGTTTTGCTCAGGTTGCGGGCTGCCATAAATGACCGGGTGGGGAGGCCCCCCTGGATGGCCATCCATGACAGATCCTTGTGCCAGTTGTTAAGCCTTTCACACGACATGTTGGACCACACGGTGTCCATGGTGCTGGTGGTCAGCCCCGGAACACACTCCACAAGATCCTTGGCTCTGATGACTTTGTGGATAGTTTTAGGCTTCCACAAATCCGGCTTGAGTCCCTCCAGATGTTGATCCCTCACAAATTTCACCGCCCTGGCATAGTACCAGGGAGGATCCCAGTTGTAAGGGAAGGAGCTGTTCCACTTGTCCCAACCAAGCCCCCGCCACAGGGGAAGAAGGAAAAAGCGGGACATGGACTTTCCGGCAGAGTCCCTTGGTGTTCGCAGAGTTCGTCGGACCATGTCACACACAAAAGAAATCCAAAGCAAAGTGGAGATGTCGGGGATGCCCTTACCCCCCTTGCGAGGCTCCTTGTACATGACAGACCTTTTGACTCTGTCCATCTTTGAACCCCAAACAAACTTAAACACGGTCCTGGTAATGGCCTTGCTGACTTCGGCCGTGGGAGGCCATGCCTGTGCCGTATAGTGTAGCACAGGTAGCACCTCGTTACGCAGGACCAATGCTTTCCCCGTGAGGGTAAGCTGTCTGAGGGCCCACAGTCCAATCCGTTGGTTTACCTTGGCCAAGCGTTCTTGCCAAGACTTCGTGGCTGCTCCGTCTTTCCCAAACCAAACCCCCAAAACCTTGATAAAGTCTTGCTGGATGGTGAAGGGAAGAGGTGCAGAAGAAGCAGGATGCCAATCCCCGAAGAGCATGACCTCCGACTTCTTGCAGTTGACCTTTGCCCCCGAAGCTTGTCCGAACTGCTCACACGTCTGGGCGAGTTCCGTCACCGAACGCTGGTCTGCGCAGAAGACGGTCACGTCGTCCATGTAGAGTGAGCACTTGACCTCGGCGTGTCCTGGTCCCGGTGCGGTGATCCCTCTGATCTCTCCTCTCTGCCGGATAGATTCTGCGAACAGCTCTATAACACAAACAAAGAGAAGAGGTGAAAGAGGGCAGCCTTGTCTAACCCCTGAAAGGATAGGAAAGGGGTTAGTCTTCCAGCCGTTCACCAACACCGTGCTGCAAATGTCAGAATACATCAGGTTAACATAGGTACAAAACATTTTCCCCAGACCAAGCTTGCGCAGTACTTTACCCATGAATTCATGCGAGACTCGGTCGAAGGCCTTCTCCTGATCAAGGCTGACCAGGGCTGCGCGGATGCGGCGGCTTCTGATGTAATGCACCGTGTCTCTCATGAGGGCTAGACTGTCTGCAATCCTGCGGCCTGGGATGCCGCAGGTCTGGTCCGGGTGGATGATCTTCCCTATGACGCCCTTCAGTCTGTTTGCTAGGACCTTTGCCAGGATCTTGTAGTCCACGTTGAGGAGCGAGATGGGACGCCAATTCTTCAGGTCACACCTCTCTCCCTTCCGCTTGTACAGGATCGTGATCATTCCTTGCCTCAATGACGGCGGCATACTGCCCTCCACCACCATCTCCCCAAAGAGCTCCAGCAAGTCCGGGCAGATGAGGTCCCCCAGCGCTACATAGAGCTCCGCCGGGAGACCGTCACTGCCCGGAGTCCTGCCGGGTCTAAAGGATTTAGCGGCAGAGAGCAGCTCGTCCACCGTCAAAGGGGCATCCATTGCCGTGGCACCTGCAGGATCAAGGGGGTTAGTGATACCTGCTAGGAACCTCTCGGCGGCTTCCGTGTCTGTGGTTTTCGGGGCGTAGAGGCTGCTGTAGAAGTCGGCGACGACTCCCATCACTGCCTTTTTGCCCCGCTGCATGTTTCCGGCTTCGTCGCGCAGCTCAGTCAGGGGCGTGTGGCCGGCGTGGACTTTCCTGAAAAAGAAAGAGTTACACTTCTCACCCTTCTCCAGGTTGTCCATTTTAGCACGAAAGATGATTCGCTTGGATTCCTCCTCAAAGTGACTTTTCAGACGCTTCTTGGTGTCCTCCAGCTCCTCTCTGACGTCCCAGCCGCAGTGGTGGAGGTCCTGCAGTGATCTCAGCTGACGCTGGAGCTCCCTGAAGTCCCTTTTCACTTTGGCCGCCTGCCGCCTGCCTTTGTCCTGAAAGAAACTACGCAATTCAACTTTAGCATACTCCCACCATTCACTGACAGTAGCAAACAAACATTTGTCATTCCTCAAAACCATGTAGACATCTCTAAGCTCCTCCTGCACTCCCTCCTGTTCCAGCAAGGCACAGTTCAGTTTCCAGGACCCTGGGCCAGTTGGAAAACCATGGCCCAGGGCGCCCCGAACCCGGACGGCCCTGTGGTCAGAGAAGAAGCAGGGGACCATAGAGTACCCACACGGCTTGATCGCTCTAGAGGTGAACACGAAGTCTATCCGGGAACGCAGTGAGCCATCGGGGCGGCTCCACGTGTAATTCACGGAGCCGCACCCCATGGAACCCACCGCGTCCTTTAAGGATGCTTCAGTTACCATCTCTATGAGCAGTTTGGACGTGACATCAAGCTTGCTCGAGGTGCCGGAGCTGCGCCCATCTTCCTCTATGGGGCAGTTGAAGTCTCCGGCCATCACTACGGCCCGGGTGGTGGCGAGCTGCGGTCTGAGGTTCTGGAAAAGTTCCAGACGCTCACCCTTGTCAGGGGATGCGTACACGCTGATTAGCCGCACGGGCTCACCCGCCCAGGAGCCATCTACGACCAGAAGTCGGCCGCAGACTAGCTCCTGGACGGAATCAAGCGTGAAAGCGCTTCCCCTGAGGAGGATGGCGGTGCCTGCAGACTTACAGTCGCCCCCCCCGGACCAGTAGGACGGGCCGTGACTCCACTGCCTGGCCAGATGTTGGTAGGACCTAGAGGAGGGGAGAGCACATTCCTGCAACATAAAAACATCACCTGGTTGGGAGGCAAGAAAGGTTAGTACAGTCGAACAACGAAACTTATCTCTAATGCTTCTAACATTAATGGAGAAAATGGTTAGATTCGCCATCATGGAAAAAGAAAAAAGAGGGTGGTTAGGTTGGGACGATACAGCCCTAGTTACCTATCCCATCAGGTGGCTCTTCCTGCTGGAGGATCGGGGATCCTTCTGCAGTATCCAGCATCTCGTCTATCAACGGATTGAGGGGTGCTGGCAGGTCGTGGTAGCTGGGGCTCTCAGGGTAGTAGTCCAGCATTTTATCAATTTCTGCATGCAGAACCAGGTCTATAGCGGAAGTGGAGGGCTGTTCGTTCTCCACCAGTACTATTTTCCTGGTGGTCTCTGCTACTGGGCTCTCCGCCTGCTTCCTCTTCCGTTTCTTCTTTGTCTTTGTCTCGGTCTCAGTGTCTGGATCTGTGGGGACAGAAGAAGAGACAAGGGCTTGGGAGGAGAGGTTGGGGAAGTTCTCCACCGTGTAGGATAGGGGATCAGCAGCGGGGGGAGGGGTTTGGGTTAGTGCTGCTGATTCCTGGGGGGTTGCCTTATGGGCCGGTGGCTGAACTGCTGAGACCCCGACTAGGGGGGTGATGGTGGTCTCAGTGGGGGGAAGGGAGGGTTTGGAGTTGGCCTGGGAGGGAGGGGGGGAAGGTGTCACCTTCTTTGTCTTACCCGTCTTCAGTTTTGACACCTCGGCGGGCTTGGCCACATTCCTGGACGTCTGAGTCACCTTCTTTGACGCCTTCTTTTGTTCTGCCGGTTGGTCACCCGACACCTTTGCCTTGGGCTTCTTTGTTGTCTCAGCAGGGGAGCGAGCTTCAAAGCCCTTTCCCGGAGCCGAGGCAGCCACCTCCGCCCATGTTTTCCTCCTTTGTGGACAGGTTTTGTAGACGTGTCCAGTCAGGCCGCAAAGGTTGCAAGTAGACTTTCTGGGACAATCTTTGGTTTCGTGGCCTGTAACCCTGCAATTCTTGCAGGCTTCCTCCTTGCAGGCCTTCATCTGATGACCCGTCTTGCCACACTTCCTGCAGGTTTGCGGCATATCCGGATAATAGATGAGGCCGTGGGAGTTGCCCAACATGAATGCTTGGGGCAGGTGTTTGAAACCGTCTTCTGATGCAGAATCCTTCTGCAGCAGGACTGTCGCAGCCCACTTGCCCATCCAAAGGTTGTAGCAGTTCAGGACCTTTTCGGGGCCCTTCACCACCGTGCAGTACCTTTGGAGGAATGTCTCGATGTCCTTGCCGGGGGTTCGCAGGTTCCACATTGACACGATGATCCTCCTCTCCTCCCTCTGTAGCAGGCAGCTGCATAAGAATTTGGAGAACGGGGAATCCGGCGTCGCTGCTTTCACTGCTTCCCAGTACCTCTTACAGACCGACATGGAGATGAAGGTCACATAAAAGATCCCGGCAACCATGGCTTGGATCCCAAAGATCTCGTGGCTCAGGATCCCCTGGTCCAGCAGCATCTTCTTGCAGAAGACGTCCTTGGACATGTCCGGCACCCTTCCGTCCACCTCCTTCAGCTTCAGGGCCACCGTATCCCTCATGTAGGGAGGGAGCTTTGGGGGCTCCTGGGTCTTCCTGGGCGGCTTCTGAATCCGAGAAGTGGTGGGGGCTTCGGGGTTGGGGACAGCTGCAGGTCCTGGGGTCTGTACCTCGGGTCCTGGGTCTTTGGCCTCCAGTCTTGGGGTTTCAGCCTTTTGGGCTTCCTCCTCCAGTCTTGGGGCTTCCTTGGGGGTCTTCTGCTTCTTCTTCCTTGCCTCCTTGCTTGCTGGAGCCATGGCTTCGGCTTGCTTGGTGGTTTAAAGAAGAAAAGGTGCAGAAATCCTTGAGCAGGGTCCTCAGCAGAACTTTCCCCAGGGGGAGAAAGCAATGAAGGTTTTCCTGCTTGGTCCGGAGGTTCCTAGCCGATCGCTAGGAGCAAGGTTCCACCGGCAGAAATTCCTCCAGAAGAAACAAAGAAGAAGAAAAAGTAATCCCAGAGATAATCCAAGGTTCTTCCAAGAAGCAGCAAGAAAAAGCAGCAACTCTTCCAAATCTTTTCAAAAATCCAGGGTTCCTTCTTCAGATCTTCAGTCTTCCAGAGTTCTTTGTCAGATCCAAGGTAGTTTCTTGAAAAGGTACTACACTTGATCTTAGCCAAAAGGCCGAGAAGCGATACCGACCATAGCTCGCCCAGACCGGGCCCCCTTCAGAACTCTCAGCACTGCTCACGGAGAGGAGACACCGCCAGGAGGCGAAAAACCTACTCTGCAAGTCACACAGTCCTCTGCGTGGGGACGATTAATCTGCATAGGACCGCCCCCAACAGGCACCTCCCCCGCAAAGCAGCAGGGGGGCCGAGCGAGCGGGCGTCTGCACTTCATCTGCCAGCCGCCCGCTGCTACACCCTCCCCACAACAACTCATTTGTCAAGTCAGTCTGACCGACCGACTGCCTGCCTGACGGCTCAGAGATCACTTTTCCTTTCTCTTGACACAGCCGCTGGACGGTGTGAGGGGACAAGCACGCTCGCTCCAGCACACGCTGATAGCTACAGCTTACCTTCGGTCGTTCGCACCTTCTCAGACTGTGACTGCTAGCAGTGGAGGAGGAAGCAGCCAAATCTCAACCTGCAGGTGTCTTCGATTCAAGTAGACGGCTCCAGACTAATCATGATCCAATTAGCTCCAATTAATTAGGCCGCCGATTAGGTCACTTTTATTTTTCCTTTTTTTTTTTTTCCTTTGTTCCGGGTCGGGCCCATTTAGCACCTCATTAATCAATTAGTGAGAAGCCTTTGTTCCTCCTGCAAAAGACACAGCACACAACACACCTGAGTAGGTGACAAAGCACAAGAGCGTCGTCGACGTCACATTGCAAACTTCGGCTCCATTTCTTTTCCCTTTTCCAAAGTTTTGCTATTTATTTCTCTATCTTTTTCACCAAGTTAAGAAGGGGTGCACCGGTCCTGGAGGTACTGCAATACCAGGTCAATGCGTGGAGTGGACAGAGCAAGCTCTTTTTCCATCTCCCTGTTCCAAAAATCCATTTAATATATGGTCCCCAGATAGGGGACGTATCAGATATTAAACTGATAAGAACAGATTTTTTTTTTTTTTTTTTTTTTTTTTTTTTTTTTTTTATTTTTATCTCAGGTCATCTCTCAATCTCAAATAATAAAAATAGTCTCTTTTTTTGTCTCGTAGGAAACATGAAACAATATCTTTATAGAGATTTCAAGATTTTCATCATTGATAAAAATGGTAAGTAATAATATATATATATTTTTATTTTTAATAATAATACTAATAATAATAATAATAAAAAGATAATATACTTTACTGAATTTTGTTCCATTGGCTTCTTTTCCACATCTTCTCAGCAGCTTTGGCTCCATAACAAATTTTGTCTCTCCAGAAGTGTAAATATAAATAACTTAAAAACAGTTTAAAACACTCATCTTGGCTTATTTTTTCTTTTTTGAAGATTAAAATATTTCTCACCTTCCACAACGCCATCTTCGCACAAGATATTGTTATCCAGGCTACTTTAAAATCTTCATTTTTGAGGTTTAAACCGTATAAAACTAAATAAAAGTCCATAAAAGAAACATTTGTCAGAAGTTTTAAAAGGGTACTGACCTTCCGCCACATCCCCTGTGCAAAGCCGCAATTCCAAAAAACATGTAACGTGGTTTCGCAGGATCCACAAAACTCCCTGGGGCACTGGCCACTTCTTATTAAGCCCCTCCTGTGCTGAAAATCTTTTGTAGGGAGACAATCCTGTACAATACACCATAAAATTTCCTTTTGTGCATTTGTTAAAAATTTAAAATTAATATTTTGCCACACAGTCTCAACCATTTTGTTAGATAGGTTTCCTATTGGAGAATGGGTCACTTGGCTTTCCAGTAATTTTAAAATTTTTTTGTGGTCCATTAAAATTTGTACTTCAACATGTTCCAATTTGTACAGTCTTATAATTTTTTCTAAAACCACATAATTTCCAGCTGGAACCCATCTCCATGGGGTAGATAAAGGTGCGTTAGTCCACTTGTATTTTTTGATAAAAAAGCCACAATTATACCACATAAAATTCCTTAAGTTAAAATCAGGTCCTAAAATAGTCTTTACACACTGCGATAAAAACTTGCAATAAATGAACTTTCTAAAATCAGGGAATCCTCTTCCGCCTTTAAAAATAGATTTATACACTTCCTCCCGCCTGCATCTCTCCATCTTGCTTTTCCAGAAAAAATAAAAACATTCTCTTATAAATTTTCTTAAAACAATGTCAGGGGGAATAAAAACAGTTGAAATGTATAAAAGCATAGGTAAAATCACTTGTTTTAAAATTAAAATTTTCCCATCCATGCTTAGGCTTCTTAGTTTCCAGAAGGAGAGTTTCTTCCTTACTCTCTCCAGTAGCGATTCCCAATTCTTTATACTCCCGCAGTTTTCTGTAAAAACAATTCCTAAAATCTTTATTTCTTGGACCTTCTTAAAACAACAATCTTCATTTAAAATAAACTTTCCACACAATAAAATGTTTGATTTGTCCATATTTAGCTTAAAACCGGCTGCTTCCTGGAACCACTGCACCACCCGAACTATCCGGTTGAGTCCCGTCATGTCCCGGGTGAGCAGGGTCACATCGTCCATATAAGCCACCAATTTTACTGGTATGTTCTTGTTTCCTGGAATAAAAACACCTTTAATTATTTTATCTTTTCTGATGGCGTTCAGCAGCGGTTCTATTGCACATATGAATAAAATTGGTGATAAAGGGCATCCTTGTTTTACGCCACTTTTTAAAAAAACTCTTTTTGATAAAAAACCGTTGACAGATATTTTACTAAAAGCTTCTTCATATAAAATTCTAACATATTTCACAAACTTTTCTGGACATCCCATCTTCGTTAAAACCTTAAATAAAAAATCATGAGACACACGGTCGTAGGCCTTTTCAAAATCTAGACTCAATACAGCCAAGTCCTGTTCTCTGTCTTTAAAATCCCATAAAATGTCTCGTACTAAAAACAATGAGTCCGTTATCTTTCTTCCTGGGACCGCACAGGTTTGATCTCTATTAATGACAGAGGCAATTACACTTTTCATTCTGTTAGCCAGGATTTTCGCAAAAATTTTATAATCAGTGTTTAAAAGCGTTATAGGTCTCCAGTTCTTCAGCTCGTTCTTATTACCTTTTTTGTATAGCAGCACGATGAGACCTTCCTTCCATGACTCGGGTAAAACACTGGTAGATAAAATTTCCTGTAAAACATCCATAAAAGCTGTATTGATTATATTCCAAAAGATTTTAAAAAATTCAATAGGAAGGCCATCACTCCCCGGTGTTTTAAGGTTTTTAAAACTTTTTATTGCACACGCCACTTCACTGTATTCCACATCTTGTGCTAAAAAATCATATTCGCTTTTATTAAAAGGGATATCAATTTTTTCTAAAAAAAATTCTTCCATAAAAGGGTCACTCTTCTTTTTTTCAAATAAATTAGAATAAAACTCCTCCGCTTTTTTTAATCTGCCATCCAACGATTTTTCACCATCTATTTCTTCTATTGTGTCTTTTTTACTTACTATTTTTTTGAAAAAGAAGTTGGAGCATTTCTCATCCTCCTCCAAGGCTTCCACTCTGGCGTTGAAGATGATCTCCTTTCCTCTCTCTTCCAGTTTTCTTTTGACTTTTATTTTTACTTCTTCAATCTCCTCATCAACTTGGATTCCAGAATTCTTAAATAAATAAAGACACTGTAAATTTGCAAAAAGTTTTTCATACATTCCTCTTTTCTTTTCAGCTCTTTCTTTTGCTTTTTGTATAAAAAAACTTTTACTTTTCTTTTTCACATATTCCCACCACAATAAATTATTCATAAAATCTTTTTTCTTTTCTTCCAATTTCTTAAAAAACTCTTTAAAACTATTTAATATGTCCGGATCTTTTAAAATAGATGTGTTTAGTTTCCAGTGGGAAGATTTCTTTTTTGACTCACCATCCAGGAATAAAGTGCACTGCAGTAATTTATGGTCCGAAAACCCATTCACCTTGGTGGCAAACTCTTCTTGTTTAAAGTGCTCCGTGACAAATAAATAATCAATTCTGGATTCCACAGCGTTGTTTCCCCAAGTCATCTTATATTTTTCTTCTCTGCCACATTCCTCCCAGCAATCCCTAAAAAGAAAAATCTCCTTTACCTCTCTCAGGATCCTGGAGGATTTGTCCTTCTTTTTTTCTATGTGACAATTAAAATCTCCGCCCACAATTATCGGGTCCGGACCTACTAAAAACAGTTTTAAAATCTCCAACAATTCTATTCTTTTGTTTTTCTCAGCATGGGCATATATACAAAAACATTTAATTCTTTTCTGGTTTCTTACCACCGTCACACATAAAATTCTTCCGGGGTAGATCTCTTCCACCTTCATGATCTCCCACTCTTTTTTACACAGGAAGGCAACGCCATCACTCCTCACCTCGTTACCTCCTGAGAGAGCGAAGTTCCCGGTCCAATTTTCTTTAAGGTAAGAATAGTCCAATTTTTTACCTATATTGCACTCCTGGAGAAAAATAAAATCAAAATCTTCATTTTCAAAAAAATCATATAATACTGCTCTCTTATTCCTTTTGTTAAACCCCTGAACATTCAGGGAGGCAATTTTGATCATCCTTGATCTTTCTTTTTAGGACCATCCCCACCGTCCTGTCTAACACTTCTCTTCACTTTTTCTTTTCCTTCAGATTCTGAGGAAGATGAAGAAGAGAGTTCGCCCAGGTAAGCAGATATTCTTTTCTTACCCGGCTCCTCCTCCTCTCTTTCACTCCCACTCTCTTCACACTTTCCTCGCTTCGCAGATTTAACTTCCAATTCCATTAGTTCTTGACCACACGGAATTCCAGGAGACGCAGAGGTGTCTTCCGGTGTCTCCTGTATTACCTGAGGGAGATCACTCACCATCTCTTCTATGTGAGATAGGCCGCACATCTCACTCCCAGCAACCTCTTCGCTAACCACTCCATTTGCATATTCATTAACATTTCTTTTTTCTATCTCATCATCTGCTCCCGGTGTCTCTTGGGAAACATTAGCTGCAGATGGGCCACTCCCACTCCTCTCACCACTTTCTTCTGCCACGTCAGCTGTGGCGGACTTGTTTGGACAATCCCGTTTCTGATGTGTTTCATTCACACAATCATCACATGGCTCACATTCTTCAGTTCTGTGGCCATATGTTCTACACGCCTTGCAATACTGAGGCATTCCCGTAAAAAAAAGATGTCCTCTTACCCTGTTAACATGTATCACAGGTGGGGGCATCATGATGGAACCTTCAGCGTCCTTCCTGAAGGTCACAGTGTAAATCCTTCTTCCATCCCAGACGCCAAAATCTGTCTTTCCTTTTTTCTGTAAGACAACTTTTTCACAGAATTTAGATAAATAATTATCAACATGAAAATCAGCTAGAAAAGGACTATACATATGGACAGTCAAAGTCCTTGATGCATACTGATATGAGGGATATGCCTGCACTCCACGTAATACATCAGAGTCTCTATTCTCCTCATAGGCTCTGTACGCCTTATTGCAGATCCTCACACTGTTCAGCGTTACATCATAAATACCCCGTTTCTGAAAAGACTGAACACAAACATAATCTTCTGTCTGTAGTCTCAGCAACGGGTCAAAAATGTTATCGTGTAAATACTTAAGGGTTTTTTTCGTACGTTGGTCGTCCGACACAACAAAACGGATGGTATCCTTCAGAAAATATTTAGTGGAAAAAAAATCAGTTTCCTCAGACCATTTGGAAGCCATAATTCTTCTCCAAATAATCTGTTCTTCTTTTTTCTTTCAAAAAATAGGAAGAAGATAAACCTTTTCAAACCTCAAGACAGATGTTTCTTAAATCTTGGGTATCGCCTCTCTCCGGTTCAGGATTCCTCCGGTCCGTCTCCTCGTCTAGAAAGCGCCACTTCTCCAGCCGCTGATCCGGTCCACGAATCCTCCCGAACTCCAGAGAACAAAAGGTCACACTCCAGCCAGATCCATAGACACCCCCCAATAGCTGCAGGAATCTGTATAAGATCCAAGGCCGAGGGTACTGTCCTTCTCCGTGCAGGAATGTGCCTTGCCTTCCAGCTCACAACTCAGAAACTAAGTTGATCTTCGCCAAAAGGCCGAGAAGCGATACCGACCATAGCTCGCCCAGACCGGGCCCCCTTCAGAACTCTCAGCACTGCTCACGGAGAGGAGACACCGCCAGGAGGCGAAAAACCTACTCTGCAAGTCACACAGTCCTCTGCGTGGGGACGATTAATCTGCATAGGACCGCCCCCAACAGGCACCTCCCCCGCAAAGCAGCAGGGGGGCCGAGCGAGCGGGCGTCTGCACTTCATCTGCCAGCCGCCCGCTGCTACACCCTCCCCACAACAACTCATTTGTCAAGTCAGTCTGACCGACCGACTGCCTGCCTGACGGCTCAGAGATCACTTTTCCTTTCTCTTGACACAGCCGCTGGACGGTGTGAGGGGACAAGCACGCTCGCTCCAGCACACGCTGATAGCTACAGCTTACCTTCGGTCGTTCGCACCTTCTCAGACTGTGACTGCTAGCAGTGGAGGAGGAAGCAGCCAAATCTCAACCTGCAGGTGTCTTCGATTCAAGTAGACGGCTCCAGACTAATCATGATCCAATTAGCTCCAATTAATTAGGCCGCCGATTAGGTCACTTTTATTTTTCCTTTTTTTTTTTTTCCTTTGTTCCGGGTCGGGCCCATTTAGCACCTCATTAATCAATTAGTGAGAAGCCTTTGTTCCTCCTGCAAAAGACACAGCACACAACACACCTGAGTAGGTGACAAAGCACAAGAGCGTCGTCGACGTCACATTGCAAACTTCGGCTCCATTTCTTTTCCCTTTTCCAAAGTTTTGCTATTTATTTCTCTATCTTTTTCACCAAGTTAAGAAGGGGTGCACCGGTCCTGGAGGTACTGCAATACCAGGTCAATGCGTGGAGTGGACAGAGCAAGCTCTTTTTCCATCTCCCTGTTCCAAAAATCCATTTAATATATGGTCCCCAGATAGGGGACGTATCAGATATTAAACTGATAAGAACAGATTTTTTTTTTTTTTTTTTTTTTTTTTTTTTTTTTTTTTTTATCTCAGGTCATCTCTCAATCTCAAATAATAAAAATAGTCTCTTTTTTGTCTCGTAGGAAACATGAAACAATATCTTTATAGAGATTTTAAGATTTTCATCATTGATAAAAAGGTAAGTAATATTTATATATTTTTAACTTTATTTTTAATAATAATACTAATAATAATAATAATAATAATAATAAAAATAATAATATACTTTACTGAATTTTGTTCCATTGGCTTCTTTTCCATGTTTTCTCAGCAGCTTTTGCTCCATAACAAATTTTATCTCTCCAGAAGTGTAGATATAAATAACTTAAAAACAGTTTAAAACACTCATTTTGGCTTATGGTTTCTTTTTTGAAGATTAAAATATTTCTCACCTTCCACAACGCCATCTTCGCACAAGATATTGTAATCCAGGCTACTTTAAAATCTTCATTTTTGAGGTTTAAACCGTATAAAACTAAATAAAAATCCATAAAAGACACATTTGTTAGAAGTTTTAAAAGGGTACTGACCTTCCGCCATATCCCCTGTGCAAAGCCGCAATTCCAAAAGACATGTAACGTGGTTTCGCAGGATCCACAAAACTCCCTGGGGCATTGGCCGCTTCTTATTAAGCCCCTCCTGTGCTGAAAGTCTTTTGTAGGGAGACAATCCTGTACAATACACCATAAAATTTCCTTTTGTGCATTTGTTAAAAATTTAAAATTAATATTTTGCCACACAGTCTCGACCATTTTGTTAGATAGGTTTCCTATTGGAGAATGGGTCACTTGGCTTTCCAGTAATTTTAAAATTTTCTTGTGGTCCATTAAAATTTGTACTTCAACATGTTCCAATTTGTACAGTCTTATAATTTTTTCTAAAACCACATAATTTCCAGCTGGAACCCATCTCCATGGGGTAGATAAAGGTGCGTTAGTCCACTTGTATTTTTTGATAAAAAAGCCACAATTGTACCACATAAAATTCCTTAAGTTAAAATCAGGTCCTAAAATAGTCTTTACACACTGCGATAAAAACTTGCAATAAATGAACTTTCTAAAATCAGGAAATCCTCTTCCGCCTTTAAAAATAGATTTATACACTTCCTCCCGCCTGCATCTCTCCATCTTGCTTTTCCAGAAAAAATAAAAACATTCTCTTATAAATTTTCTTAAAACAATGTCAGGGGGAATAAAAACAGTTGAAATGTATAAAAGCATAGGTAAAATCACTTGTTTTAAAATTAAAATTTTTCCATCCATGCTTAGGCTTCTTAGTTTCCAGAAGGAGAGTTTTTTCCTTACTCTCTCCAGTAGAGATTCCCAATTCTTTATACTACCGCAGTTTTCTGTAAAAACAATTCCTAAAATCTTTATTTCTTGGACCTTCTTAAAACAACAATCTTCATTTAAAATAAACTTTCCACACAATAAAATGTTTGATTTGTCCATATTTAGCTTAAAACCGGCTGCTTCCTGGAACCACTGCACCACCCGAACTATCCGGTTGAGTCCCGTCATGTCCCGGGTGAGCAGGGTCACATCGTCCATATAAGCCACCAATTTTACTGGTACGTTTTTGTTTCCTGGAATAAAAACACCTTTAATTATTTTGTCTTTTCTGATGGCGTTCAGCAGCGGTTCTATTGCACATATGAATAAAATTGGTGATAAAGGGCATCCTTGTTTTACGCCACTTTTTAAAAGAACTTTTTTTGATAAAAAACCGTTAACAGATATTTTACTAAAAGCATCTTCGTATAAAATTCTAATATATTTGACAAATTTTCCTGGACATCCCATCTTCAATAAAACCTTAAATAAAAAATCATGAGACACACGGTCATAGGCCTTTTCAAAATCTAGACTCAATACAGCCAAGTCCTGTTCTCTGTCTTTAAAATCCCATAAAATGTCTCGTACTAAAAACAATGAGTCCGTTATCTTTCTTCCTGGGACCGCACAGGTTTGATCTCTATTAATGACAGAGGCAATTACACTTTTCATTCTGTTAGCCAGGATTTTCGCAAAAATTTTATAATCAGTGTTTAAAAGCGTTATAGGTCTCCAGTTCTTAAGCTCGTTCTTATTACCTTTTTTGTATAGCAGCACGATGAGACCTTCCTTCCATGACTCGGGTAAAACACTGGTAGATAAAATTTCCTGTAAAACATCCATAAAAGCTGTATTGATTATATTCCAAAAGATTTTAAAAAATTCAATAGGAAGGCCATCACTCCCCGGTGTTTTAAGGTTTTTAAAACTTTTTATTGCACACGCCACTTCGCTGTATTCCACATCTTGTGCTAAAAAGTCATATTCGCTTTTATTAAAAGGGACATCAACTTTTTCTAAAAAAAATTCTTCCATAAAAGGGTCACTCTTTCTTTTTTCAAATAAATTAGAATAAAACTCCTCCGCTTTTCTTAATCTGCCATCCAACGATTTTTCACCATCTATTTCTTCTATTGTGTCTTTCTTACTTACTATTTTTTTAAAAAAGAAGTTGGAGCACTTCTCATCCTCCTCCAAGGCTTCCACTCTGGCGTTGAAGATGATCTCCTTTCCTCTTTCTTCCAGTTTTCTTTTGACTTTTATTTTTACTTCTTCAATCTCCTCATCAACTTGGATTCCAGAATTCTTAAATAAATAAAGACACTGTAAATTTGCAAAAAGTTTTTCATACATTCCTCTTTTCTTTTCAGCTCTTTCTTTTGCTTTCTGTATAAAAAAACTTTTACTTTTCTTTTTCACATATTCCCACCACAATAAATTATTCATAAAATCTTTTTTCTTTTCTTCCAATTTCTTAAAAAACTCTTTAAAACTATTTAATATGTCCGGATCTTTTAAAATAGATGTATTTAGTTTCCAGTGGGAAGATTTCTTTTTTGACTCACCATCCAGGAATAAAGTGCACTGCAGTAATTTATGGTCCGAAAAACCATTCACCTTGGTGGCAAACTCTTCTTGTTTAAAGTGCTCCGTGACAAATAAATAATCAATTCTGGATTCCACAGCGTTGTTTCTCCAAGTCATTTTATATTCTTCTTTTTTGCCACATTCCTCCCAGCAATCCCTAAAAAGAAAAATCTCCTTTACCTCTCTCAGGATCCTGGAGGATTTGTCCTTCTCTTTTTCTATGTGACAATTAAAATCTCCGCCCACAATTATCGGGTCCGGACCTACTAAAAACAGTTTTAAAATCTCCAACAATTCTATTCTTTTGTTTTTCTCAGCATGGGCATATATACAAAAACATTTAATTCTTTCTTGGTTTCTTACCACCGTCACACATAAAATTCTTCCGGGGTAGATCTCTTCCACCTTCATGATCTCCCACTCTTTTTTACACAGGAAGGCAACGCCATCACTCCTCACCTCGTTACCTCCTGAGAGAGCGAAGTTCCCGGTCCAATTTTCTTTAAGGTAAGAATAATCCAATTTTTTACCTATATTGCACTCCTGGAGAAAAATAAAATCAAAATCTTCATTTTCAAAAAAATCATATAATACTGCTCTCTTATTCCTTTTGTTAAACCCCTGAACATTCAGGGAGGCAATTTTGATCATCCTTGATCTTTCTTTTTAGGACCATCCCCACCGTCCTGTCTAACACTTCTCTTCACTTTTTCTTTTCCTTCAGATTCTGAGGAAGATGAAGAAGAGAGTTCGCCCAGGTAAGCAGATATTCTTTTCTTACCCGGCTCCTCCTCCTCTCTTTCACTCCCACTCTCTTCACACTTTCCTCGTTTCGCAGATTTAACTTCCAATTCCATTAGTTCTTGACCACACGGAATTCCAGGAGACGCAGATGTGTCTTCCGGTGTCTCCTGTATTACCTGAGGGAGATCACTCACCATCTCTTCTATGTGAGATAGGCCGCACATCTCATTTCCAGCAACCTCTTCGCTAACCACTCCATTTGCATGTTCATTAACATTTCTTTTTTCTATCCCACCATCCGCTCCCGGTGTCTCTTGGGAAACATTAGCTGCAGATGGGCCACTCCCACTCCTCTCACCACTTTCTTCTGCCACGTCAGCTGTGGCGGACTTGTTTGGACAATCCCGTTTCTGATGTGTTTCATTCACACAATCATCACATGGCTCACATTCTTCAGTTCTGTGGCCATATGTTCTACACGCCTTGCAATACTGAGGCATTCCCGTAAAAAAAAGATGTCCTCTTACCCTGTTAACATGTATCACAGGTGGGGGCATCATGATGGAACCTTCAGCGTCCTTCCTGAAGGTCACGGTGTAAATCCTTCTTCCATCCCAGACGCCAAAATCTGTCTTTCCTTTTTTCTGTAAAACAACTTTTTCACAGAATTTAGATAAATAATTATCAACATGAAAATCAGCTAGAAAAGGACTATACATATGGACAGTCAAAGTCCTTGATGCATACTGATATGAGGGATATGCCTGCACTCCACGTAATACATCAGAGTCTCTATTCTCTTCATAGGCTCTGTACGCCTTATTGCAGATCCTCACACTGTTCAGCGTTACATCATAAATACCCCGTTTCTGAAAAGACTGAACACAAACATAATCTTCTGTCTGTAGTCTCAGCAACGGGTCAAAAATGTTATCGTGTAAATACTTAAGGGTTTTTTTCGTACGTTGGTCATCCGACACAACAAAACGGATGGTATCCTTCAGAAAATATTTAGTGGAAAAAAAATCAGTTTCCTCAGACCATTTGGAAGCCATAATTCTTCTCCAAATAATCTGTTCTTCTTTTTTCTTTCAAAAAATAGGAAGAAGATAAACCTTTCCAAACCTCAAGACAGATGTTTCTTAAATCTTGGGTATCGCCTCTCTCCGGTTCAGGATTCCTCCGGTCCGTCTCCTCGTCTAGAAAGCGCCACTTCTCCAGCCGCTGATCCGGTCCACGAATCCTCCCGAACTCCAGAGAACAAAAGGTCACACTCCAGCCAGATCCATAGACACCCCCCAATAGCTGCAGGAATCTGTATAAGATCCAAGGCCGAGGGTACTGTCCTTCTCCGTGCAGGAATGTGCCTTGCCTTCCAGCTCACAACTCAGAAACTAAGTTGATCTTAGCCAAAAGGCCGAGAAGCGATACCGACCATAGCTCGCCCAGACCGGGCCCCCTTCAGAACTCTCAGCACTGCTCACGGAGAGGAGACACCGCCAGGAGGCGAAAAACCTACTCTGCAAGTCACACAGTCCTCTGCGTGGGGACGATTAATCTGCATAGGACCGCCCCCAACAGGCACCTCCCCCGCAAAGCAGCAGGGGGGCCGAGCGAGCGGGCGTCTGCACTTCATCTGCCAGCCGCCCGCTGCTACACCCTCCCCACAACAACTCATTTGTCAAGTCAGTCTGACCGACCGACTGCCTGCCTGACGGCTCAGAGATCACTTTTCCTTTCTCTTGACACAGCCGCTGGACGGTGTGAGGGGACAAGCACGCTCGCTCCAGCACACGCTGATAGCTACAGCTTACCTTCGGTCGTTCGCACCTTCTCAGACTGTGACTGCTAGCAGTGGAGGAGGAAGCAGCCAAATCTCAACCTGCAGGTGTCTTCGATTCAAGTAGACGGCTCCAGACTAATCATGATCCAATTAGCTCCAATTAATTAGGCCGCCGATTAGGTCACTTTTATTTTTCCTTTTTTTTTTTTTCCTTTGTTCCGGGTCGGGCCCATTTAGCACCTCATTAATCAATTAGTGAGAAGCCTTTGTTCCTCCTGCAAAAGACACAGCACACAACACACCTGAGTAGGTGACAAAGCACAAGAGCGTCGTCGACGTCACATTGCAAACTTCGGCTCCATTTCTTTTCCCTTTTCCAAAGTTTTGCTATTTATTTCTCTATCTTTTTCACCAAGTTAAGAAGGGGTGCACCGGTCCTGGAGGTACTGCAATACCAGGTCAATGCGTGGAGTGGACAGAGCAAGCTCTTTTTCCATCTCCCTGTTCCAAAAATCCATTTAATATATGGTCCCCAGATAGGGGACGTATCAGATATTAAACTGATAAGAACAGATTTTTGATTGAAAGAGCCTTTATTCACAGATACACAGTAAAACTTACAGACAGTGTGTGCCATGACGCAGCATGGGCTTTGTACAAAGCACACAATAAATTAAGATACACTCCTAGCACTATCCTAACACTATGGCAGAATAAGTGCTACTCTAGCATACTAGCTCAGGCAAACAAAAAACACACATTTCTCAATAAAAACAACTAACCTGCAACAGGGGGTGGGAGGGGGGGAGGGAGGAGGGGAAGGGGGTAAGTTGTCACAGGCCCGAAGCTTTATTGAAAAATCACAGACACATGAGGGAGGTAGGGGGGAAGGAGAGGATGGTAAGTCCTCTTCTTCCTGGATGCCGCCTCCTGTGAGGAAAGAGGCAAAGTCCCATAACTCCCTAAATAAAGTCCAAGAAAAACAAAGTCCACAAGAGAAAATGAAGAAGAAGCTTGTCAGTCCTCTTCTTCTGAGTCCACCCTGCTGTCAAGGGAGGCGTAGTCTCTGAGCTGGCTCAAGACTAGCCGGTGACAGTCCTGGATGGACAAAGTTTCTCTGTGGAGGGTGAGGCGCCTCCTGGCGTACCACAAGACGTCTTTGAAGCAGTTCATAAGACGCCAGGCATCCTGGATGGCCCCCACCGTGTGGGTGCCTTGGAACAGGCCATAAAGTGCAGCGTGGCACGTCATGGTGTTCCTGGGCACAGAAAGAAGCAGTTCGTGATCCAGAGCTTTCAACAGGCCCCGAGCAAAGGGGCATTCCCAGAACAGGTGCAATGATGTCTCCTCCGCAAAGGGACACCGGGGGCAGTACTGGGTTTTGCTCAGGTTGCGGGCTGCCATAAATGACCGGGTGGGGAGGCCCCCCTGGATGGCCATCCATGACAGATCCTTGTGCCAGTTGTTAAGCCTTTCACACGACATGTTGGACCACACGGTGTCCATGGTGCTGGTGGTCAGCCCCGGAACACACTCCACAAGATCCTTGGCTCTGATGACTTTGTGGATAGTTTTAGGCTTCCACAAATCCGGCTTGAGTCCCTCCAGATGTTGATCCCTCACAAATTTCACCGCCCTGGCATAGTACCAGGGAGGATCCCAGTTGTAAGGGAAGGAGCTGTTCCACTTGTCCCAACCAAGCCCCCGCCACAGGGGAAGAAGGAAAAAGCGGGACATGGACTTTCCGGCAGAGTCCCTTGGTGTTCGCAGAGTTCGTCGGACCATGTCACACACAAAAGAAATCCAAAGCAAAGTGGGGATGTCGGGGATGCCCTTACCCCCCTTGCGAGGCTCCTTGTACATGACAGACCTTTTGACTCTGTCCATCTTTGAACCCCAAACAAACTTAAACACGGTCCTGGTAATGGCCTTGCTGACTTCGGCCGTGGGAGGCCATGCCTGTGCCGTGTAGTGTAGCACAGGCAGCACCTCGTTACGCAGGACCAATGCTTTCCCCGTGAGGGTAAGCTGTCTGAGGGCCCACAGTCCAATCCGTTGGTTTACCTTGGCCAAGCGTTCTTGCCAAGACTTCGTGGCTGCTCCGTCTTTCCCAAACCAAACCCCCAAAACCTTGATAAAGTCTTGCTGGATGGTGAAGGGAAGAGGTGCAGAAGAAGCAGGGTGCCAATCCCCGAAGAGCATGACCTCCGACTTCTTGCAGTTGACCTTTGCCCCCGAAGCTTGTCCGAACAGCTCACACGTCTGGGCGAGTTCCGTCACCGAACGCTGGTCTGCGCAGAAGACGGTCACGTCGTCCATGTAGAGTGAGCACTTGACCTCGGCGTGTCCTGGTCCCGGTGCGGTGATCCCTCTGATCTCTCCTCTCTGCCGGATAGATTCTGCGAACAGCTCTATAACACAAACAAAGAGAAGAGGTGAAAGAGGGCAGCCTTGTCTAACCCCTGAAAGGATAGGAAAGGGGTTAGTCTTCCAGCCGTTCACCAACACCGTGCTGCAAATGTCAGAATACATCAGGTTAACATAGGTACAAAACATTTTCCCCAGACCAAGCTTGCGCAGTACTTTACCCATGAATTCATGCGAGACTCGGTCGAAGGCCTTCTCCTGATCAAGGCTGACCAGGGCTGCGCGGATGCGGCGGCTTCTGATGTAATGCACCGTGTCTCTCATGAGGGCTAGACTGTCTGCAATCCTGCGGCCTGGGATGCCGCAGGTCTGGTCCGGGTGGATGATCTTCCCTATGACGCCCTTCAGTCTGTTTGCTAGGACCTTTGCCAGGATCTTGTAGTCCACGTTGAGGAGTGAGATGGGACGCCAATTCTTCAGGTCACACCTCTCTCCCTTCCGCTTGTACAGGATCGTGATCATTCCTTGCCTCAATGACGGCGGCATACTGCCCTCCACCACCATCTCCCCAAAGAGCTCCAGCAAGTCCGGGCAGATGAGGTCCCCCAGCGCTACATAGAGCTCCGCTGGGAGGCCGTCACTGCCCGGAGTCCTGCCGGGTCTAAAGGATTTAGCGGCAGAGAGCAGCTCGTCCACCGTCAAAGGGGCGTCCATTTCCGTGGCACCTGCAGGATCAAGGGGGTTAGTGATACCTGCTAGGAACCTCTCGGCGGCTTCCGTGTCTGTGGTTTTCGGGGCGTAGAGGCTGCTGTAGAAGTCGGCGACGACTCCCATCACTGCCTTTTTGCCCCGCTGCATGTTTCCGGCTTCGTCGCGCAGCTCAGTCAGGGGCGTGTGGCCGGCGTGGACTTTCCTGAAAAAGAAAGAGTTACACTTCTCACCCTTCTCCAGGTTGTCCATTTTGGCACGAAAGATGATTCGCTTGGATTCCTCCTCAAAGTGACTTTTCAGACGCTTCTTGGTGTCCTCCAGCTCCTCTCTGACGTCCCAGCCGCAGTGGTGGAGGTCCTGCAGTGATCTCAGCTGACGCTGGAGCTCTCTGAAGTCCCTTTTCACTTTGGCCGCCTGCCGCCTGCCTTTGTCCTGAAAGAAACTACGCAATTCAACTTTAGCATACTCCCACCATTCACTGACAGTAGCAAACAAACATTTGTCATTCCTCAAAACCATGTAGACATCTCTAAGCTCCTCCCGCACTCCCTCCTGTTCCAGCAAGGCACAGTTCAGTTTCCAGGACCCTGGGCCAGTTGGAAAACCATGGCCCAGGGCGCCCCGAACCTGGACGGCCCTGTGGTCAGAGAAGAAGCAGGGGACCATAGAGTACCCACACGGCTTGATCGCTCTAGAGGTGAACACGAAGTCTATCCGGGAACGCAGTGAGCCATCGGGGCGGCTCCACGTGTAATTCACGGAGCCGCACCCCATGGAACCCACCGCGTCCTTTAAGGATGCTTCAGTTACCATCTCTATGAGCAGTTTGGACGTGACATCAAGCTTGCTCGAGGTGCCGGAGCTGCGCCCATCTTCCTCTATGGGGCAGTTGAAGTCTCCGGCCATCACTACGGCCCGGGTGGTGGCGAGCTGCGGTCTGAGGTTCTGGAAAAGTTCCAGACGCTCACCCTTGTCAGGGGATGCGTACACGCTGATTAGCCGCACGGGCTCACCCGCCCAGGAGCCATCTACGACCAGAAGTCGGCCGCAGACTAGCTCCTGGACGGAATCAAGCGTGAAAGCGCTTCCCCTGAGAAGGATGGCGGTGCCTGCAGACTTACAGTCGCCCCCCCCGGACCAGTAGGACGGGCCGTGACTCCACTGCCTGGCCAGATGTTGGTAGGACCTAGAGGAGGGGAGAGCACATTCCTGCAACATAAAAACATCACCTGGTTGGGAGGCAAGAAAGGTTAGTACAGTCGAACAACGAAACTTATCTCTAATGCTTCTAACATTAATGGAGAGAATGGTTAGATTCGCCATCATGGAAAAAGAAAAAGAGGGTGGTTAGGTTGGGACGATACAGCCCTAGTTACCTATCCCGTCAGGTGGCTCTTCCTGCTGGAGGATCGGGGATCCCTCTGCAGTATCCAGCATCTCGTCTATCAACGGATTGAGGGGTGCTGGCAGGTCGTGGAAGCTGGGGCTCTCAGGGTAGTAATCCAGCATGTTCTCAATTTCTGCTTGCAGAACCAGGTCTATAGCGGGAGTGGAGGGCTGTTCGTTCTCCACCAGTACTATTTTCCTGGTGGTCTCTGCTACTGGGCTCTCCGCCTGCTTCCTCTTCCGTTTCTTCTTTGTCTTTGTCTCGGTCTCAGTGCCTGGATCTGTGGGGACAGAGGAAGAGACAAGGGCTTGGGAGGAGAGGTTGGGGAAGTTCTCCACCGTGTAGGATAGGGGATCAGCAGCAGGGGGAGGGGTTTGGGTTAGTGCTGCTGATTCCTGGGGGGTTGCCTTATGGGCCGGTGGCTGAACTGCTGAGACCCCGACTAGGGGGGTGATGGTGGTCTCAGTGGGGGGAGGGGAGGGTTTGGAGTTGGCCTGGGCGGGAGGGGGGGAAGGTGTCACCTTCTTTGTCTTACCCGTCTTCAGTTTTGACACCTCTGCGGGCTTGGCCACATTCCTGGACGTCTGAGTCACCTTCTTTGACGCCTTCTTTTGTTCTGCCGGTTGGTCACCCGACACCTTTGCCTTGGGCTTCTTTGTTGTCTCAGCAGGGGAGCGAGCTTCAAAGCCCTTTCCCGGAGCCGAGGCAGCCACCTCCGCCCATGTTTTCCTCCTTTGTGGACAGGTTTTGTAGACATGTCCAGTCAGGCCGCAAAGGTTGCAAGTAGACTTTCTGGGACAATCTTTGGTTTCGTGGCCTGTAACCCTGCAATTCTTGCAGGCTTCCTCCTTGCAGGCCTTCATCTGATGACCCGTCTTGCCACACTTCCTGCAGGTTTGCGGCATATCCGGATAATAGATGAGGCCGTGGGAGTTGCCCAACATGAATGCTTGGGGCAGGTGTTTGAAACCGTCTTCTGATGCAGAATCCTTCTGCAGCAGGACTGTCGCAGCCCACTTGCCCATCCAAAGGTTGTAGCAGTTCAGGACCTTTTCGGGGCCCCTCACCACCGTGCAGTACCTTTGGAGGAATGTCTCGATGTCCTTGCCGGGGGTCCGCAGGTTCCACATTGACACGATGATCCTCCTCTCCTCCCTCTGTAGCAGGCAACTGCATAAGAATTTGGAGAACGGGGAATCCGGCGTCGCTGCTTTCACTGCTTCCCAGTACCTCTTACAGACCGACATGGAGATGAAGGTCACATAAAAGATCCCGGCAACCATGGCTTGGATCCCAAAGATCTCGTGGCTCAGGATCCCCTGGTCCAGCAGCATCTTCTTGCAGAAGACGTCCTTGGACATGTCCGGCACCCTTCCGTCCACCTCCTTCAGCTTCAGGGCCACCGTATCCCTCATGTAGGGAGGGAGCTTTGGGGGCTCCTGGGTCTTCCTGGGCGGCTTCTGAACCCGAGAAGTGGTGGGGGCTTCGGGGTTGGGGACAGCTGCAGGTCCTGGGGTCTGTACCTCGGGTCCTGGGTCTTTGGCCTCCAGTCTTGGGGTTTCAGCCTTTGGGGCTTCCTCCTCCAGTCTTGGGGCTTCTTTGGGGGTCTTCTGCTTCTTCTTCCTTGCCTCCTTGCTTGCTGGAGCCATGGCTTCGGCTTGCTTGGGGGGTTAAAGAAGAAAAGGTGCAGAAATCCTTGAGCAGGGTCCTCAGCAGAACTTTCCCCAGGGGGAGAAAGCAATGAAGATTTTCCTGCTTGGTCCGGAGGTTCCTAGCCGATCGCTAGGAGCAAGGTTCCACCGGCAGAAATTCCTCCAGAAGAAACAAAGAAGAAGAAGAAAAAGTAATCCCAGAGATAATCCAAGGTTCTTCCAAGAAGCAGCAAGAAAAAGCAGCAACTCTTCCAAATCTTTTCAAAAATCCAGGGTTCCTTCTTCAGATCTTCAGTCTTCCAGAGTTCTTTGTCAGATCCAAGGCAGTTTCTTGAAAAGATACTACACTTGATCTTAGCCAAAAGGCCGAGAAGCGATACCGACCATAGCTCGCCCAGACCGGGCCCCCTTCAGAACTCTCAGCACTGCTCACGGAGAGGAGACACCGCCAGGAGGCGAAAAACCTACTCTGCAAGTCACACAGTCCTCTGCGTGGGGACGATTAATCTGCATAGGACCGCCCCCAACAGGCACCTCCCCCGCAAAGCAGCAGGGGGGCCGAGCGAGCGGGCGTCTGCACTTCATCTGCCAGCCGCCCGCTGCTACACCCTCCCCACAACAACTCATTTGTCAAGTCAGTCTGACCGACCGACTGCCTGCCTGACGGCTCAGAGATCACTTTTCCTTTCTCTTGACACAGCCGCTGGACGGTGTGAGGGGACAAGCACGCTCGCTCCAGCACACGCTGATAGCTACAGCTTACCTTCGGTCGTTCGCACCTTCTCAGACTGTGACTGCTAGCAGTGGAGGAGGAAGCAGCCAAATCTCAACCTGCAGGTGTCTTCGATTCAAGTAGACGGCTCCAGACTAATCATGATCCAATTAGCTCCAATTAATTAGGCCGCCGATTAGGTCACTTTTATTTTTCCTTTTTTTTTTTTTCCTTTGTTCCGGGTCGGGCCCATTTAGCACCTCATTAATCAATTAGTGAGAAGCCTTTGTTCCTCCTGCAAAAGACACAGCACACAACACACCTGAGTAGGTGACAAAGCACAAGAGCGTCGTCGACGTCACATTGCAAACTTCGGCTCCATTTCTTTTCCCTTTTCCAAAGTTTTGCTATTTATTTCTCTATCTTTTTCACCAAGTTAAGAAGGGGTGCACCGGTCCTGGAGGTACTGCAATACCAGGTCAATGCGTGGAGTGGACAGAGCAAGCTCTTTTTCCATCTCCCTGTTCCAAAAATCCATTTAATATATGGTCCCCAGATAGGGGACGTATCAGATATTAAACTGATAAGAACAGATTTTTTTTTTTTTTTTTTTTGTTCCTTTCAGAAAGGGTAACACATACTCTTACAAAGTGTCACCACCTCATGAAAAACGCCCTTATACTAGCCAGAAAGCTTCAAGGAACAGTATTTCAGAGACCCTTTCATCACTAAGGCTTTAACGACACAGCAAACACAGCAAACTTTATTTATATACACTATTTACATTTCGTCATTAAGTCAAGGAAAAAAAAAAAAAAACATAACACAAATCATAAAACAGAAAAACAAAACCTAAAATCAAATTCCCATCCAATCTTTCCATTTTTTCGTCTTCCATACCCCTTCTGCATCAAAACCACCCCTTTTCTTATCCTTCAAAAATACTACATATAATTTTCCCAAAATCATTGTAATACACGCGTCCTCACTCACTTCCACTCTTTTGAAAACATATAAATTTCTCACACTCCATAAAACTTCTTTAACACACGCCATCATAATCCATAACACTCTTTCTCTTTCCCTACCCAGCACACATACTCCAAACATAAATACTTCAAAAGACAAAAAATTAATCCCCGTTAATTCCTTACATAATTTCCCTATTCTCCTTATAATCTGCCTAGAAAAAAAACAATTCCACAACACATGTATAACATTTTCACACCCATTGCATTCATTCCTTGGACATTCTTCCGTCTTACACACACCTCTCGATTTTTGAAACTCTCTCACCGGCAACGCATTATGTAAGCTCATCCATACTACTTCACTCTGCTTGTTTGTCATACCATCCATGCTTACTTTTTTCCATACTTTTCCAACATCTTCACCATATACTCCATGAATCTCACTCATACTCTCTCTTTCCTTTATCATATTCATAATTCTTCTTTTATTCAAATCTTCCACACCCAAACTATCTAACTCATATTTTTTAACAAAATCAAAAATCCACTCATACCACTTTGCACACTTAAAAGTAAAAGGTTTCCTCACATCCATCTCATACCATTTTAATCTCGCAAACTTCCTCCCACTCACATATTTACACATACATGCCAATTTAGACTTACTCTTCAACACACCAACAACAAAAACAATCAAATTAACTCCAAAATAAACTTCTAAATTAGGAAAATTCAAACCACCCTTATCCATACTTTTCATCACAACTTCTCTTTTCACTTTTTCCATTTTGGAATTCCAGAAAAAAACAAATAAAACTCTTTGCAAAATTCTCAACTTATTATAACTTGGAGGAAAAACTAAAGCAACATATAAAAAAATAGGTAACACCACACTCTTAATAACCAGAATTTTTCCAAACAACGTCAACTTTCTCATCTTCCAAAAACACAACTTACGTTCTACTCTCTCTACTACATCATTCCAACTTTCTTCCCCGTTCAGACTTTCCTCAAACTTCACACCCAAAATCCTCATGCCCCCTTCCACATGTTTCACACCAACATCCTTACTAATAACACCCGTCCCAAACAACTTACATTCCGTTTTGTTCCAATTCACACTGAAAGCAGACACCCCACAAAATAACGCAACTAACAACTTCACACGACGCAAACCACATTCAGATTCACATATCATACACACATCATCCATGTATCCAGCAACTTTCAAACATCTCCCATCACCACCAGGTATTTGTATTCCCTTCACCAACTTATCACCTTTAATTAAACATAACAGTGGTTCCATCGCACAAACAAAAACAATAGGTGACAACGGACACCCCTGACGTACACCGGAAAAAACATTTATTTTCTTGGACAAAAACCCATTCACCAACACCATACTAAAAATCCCACTATACAAACTACGAATTTTACTAACAAACTCCCCCGGGAACCCTAATTTAACTAAAACCCCAAACAAAAACTCATGTGCAAGACGATCATATGCTTTCTCAAAATCAAGTGCCATTACATAAACATTCTTCCTTCTCTCCTTACATTCCCATAACACATCTCTTATTACACACAAACTCTCATGCACTCTTCTACCAGGCACCGCACAGAATTGCTCTTCACTCACGACTTCACTTATCACACCTTTCATTCTATTAGCCAAAATTTTTGCATAGATCTTATAATCTGCATTTAATAACGTTATTGGCCTCCAGTTCTTTAACGATTTTAAGTCACCCTTTTTAGGGATTAAAACAATCACACCAGCTCTCATACTTTCTCCCACACAAACATTCTCCCACATATACCTACAAACATCCAAAACATCCTTACCCACAATTCCCCACATACATCTATAAAACTCAATCGGCAACCCATCCTCTCCAGGTGTCTTACCTACTTTCATACTCATAACAACTTCCCATACTTCATTCATCTTAATTTCACCCATTAACCCACATTTATCCTCCTCTTTCACTCTTGTTTCTAACACACTCAAAACTTCACTTTCCAAACCAATATCCCTCCATTTCCTAGCAAACAACTCACCATAAAACTTTTCCACACAACCCATTACTTCATTTGATTCATTTCCATCATCATCCACTACCACATCTAAACTCACTTTACTTGCAAACGCTTTTTTAAAGAAAAATCTCGTACATTTCTCATCCATTTCCATACTTTCAACTCTCGCACTAAAAATCACACTCCTTCCTCTCTCAGCCAAAAACTTCTTAATTTCTTTTCTCACCATATCAATCTCATCTTCCACACTCTCGCCCCATTCACGCAACATATACAAAAACCTCAATCTTTCATTTAACAACACAAAACTTCTCTTTTTTTCTTCTGCCCTATATTTGCCTAATTTTTGGAAAAAGAATTTTGTTTTTTGTTTCACCACCTCCCACCATTCTAGAATATTCCCATAGTCCCTCTTTAATTTTACCCATTTCTTATAACAACACGCATACTTCTCCCATACATCCTTTCCCTCCAACAAACATACATTTAACTTCCATACACCCCTCCCATACGCATTCCCATTCACTATATCCATCCTACACATAATCAATTCATGGTCTGAAAATAAAACAGATTTTTGACTGTAATACAAAGAAGAAAAATTATCAGAAATAAAACAATAATCTATTCTGGTATGACAACTACCTCGATCTGCATGGTAGGTCATAAAATTTGCACCACACTTTTTTTGCATGTCATGTAGTTTAAAATCAACTAACATTTCTTTTAACATTTTCCCTGTTACCTCTACCTCCTCCCCCGATATGTCACAATTAAAGTCCCCAATAATAATTGTTGGTAGTCTTCCTGGTAGATATGACCTTATTTTTCCAAACAAAATAATCCTCTCACTCTTCCTCACAGACGCATATACATTAAAAATTCTGAATTTCACCCCACACAATTCACACACGACCATCATACACCTCCCTTCTTCAATTATCACATACTTGTCTATCTGAATCCTATTATTTTTAAACAAAAAACCAATCCCACTATTTTTACAATCATACCCATATGACCACAACATTTTACCAAACTTCCATTCATCCTCATTCACACATCCTCTCACACCACACTCCTGTAAACAAAAAACATCTGCATCTTCTTGGCCAAGAAAATCAAAAACTGCCGATCTCCGGCTCCTTGACCTAATTACTCTAACATTCTGAGAAAAAATTTTAACAGACATCAAAACTTAAAAAAAAAAAACAAGGAAAAAAAAACATACATAAAAATCAGAAAAAATAATCAAATTCTAAACTGAAATCCGGGTCCATGAACCTCATCGCAACTGACCATAAGATTTTCAATCTTTTCCTGCGGACTCTCAGGTCAACTGCGGGTTTCACTTTCTTCACAGATTTTACTTTTCTTAGCCCGACTCTCGTACGCCATTCTCTGGGGATGTGGGGATGATCCCTCATCACTGTCAGCGATCTTAGTCCCACCACCCTCCCTTTGACACAAACTAGTCTCTTCTGAACTATAGGTACCAATATTTTCTGCATCAGAAGAGTGGATAGGGCTCTCTGCCTCCATAATCATTTCCTCCACGCCATTTTCCGAATCTGGCTCACTCTGAGCTTGTCTTCTCTCTTCTCTCTCAATTCTGGCTAATTCTTTTCTTACCGCCTCCTCCTCTTCTGCCTTAGCCTTCTCCGCTTCTCTGGCTTTAGCAGCTTCCTCTCTTTCTCTCTGTTTGTGAGCCGCATATTCTTCTTCACACTTTCTTATATTCTCATTAAACTCCTTATTTTTCTTCTCCCACTCCTCCTGCTCCTCCTCTCTCCTCCTCTTCCGCTCAGGACAATCCTTATATAAGTGCTGTGGACTGTTACACAAGTCACACTTCCTGCCGGCTTTACAACTCCCGGCGTCATGACCGACTGTTTTACACAGCCTGCAAACCACTTCATGTGGACAAACATCCTGCAGATGCCCAAAGCGGCAACACTTCCGACAGTAAATCGGACGACCTCTGTACATAAAGTACCCTCTGTAGCCACCCACAGAAAATTCATTTGGTGGGTACATAAAGCCACTCTCACTCGAGGGATCAGGTTTAAACCTTACGTAGTACTGAATCTTACATATGTACAAGTCCAAATCATTCCTCAACTGAATACCCCCTCTGATTGTCTGACAGAATTTAGCCAAATATCTTGTCACAACGTCTACAGGGGTATAAGGGTCATACACATGTACAGTTACTACTTTTTCATGGAGATTAAACAGAGGTCTTACCCAGACACCAGCCATCATTGGATTCGAAGCGAAGGACACAAGCCTCTGGTAAGCTTCCCAGCAAAAGCCATCATTGACAAAAGTTACCTCGTATTTCCCCTGCCTGGGGTAAGGGTTCAGGCTGTGGATCTGCTCCTTCATCACTCCCAACTTGTCCATTAGTATGTCCTTCACCAGGAAATGGTAGTCGTTACGTACGGAATCTGCAGGGTCCACCTCAAGACTGATAGTGTTCCTTCTTCCTTCCATTCTTCTTCCCAACAACGGATCGCAGCCAACCTCGTAGGTCGCAGAAAAAAGTTTTCCTCTTACGTAGAGAAAGGACGCCTCCAGGTAAATCCGCCCGGAAGTCGCCTCCTCGACCCCTGACTCCGTCCGGACAAGCCTTGATCGGAGCCAAAAGGCCGAGAAGCGATACCGACCATAGCTCGCCCAGACCGGGCCCCCTTCAGAACTCTCAGCACTGCTCACGGAGAGGAGACACCGCCAGGAGGCGAAAAACCTACTCTGCAAGTCACACAGTCCTCTGCGTGGGGACGATTAATCTGCATAGGACCGCCCCCAACAGGCACCTCCCCCGCAAAGCAGCAGGGGGGCCGAGCGAGCGGGCGTCTGCACTTCATCTGCCAGCCGCCCGCTGCTACACCCTCCCCACAACAACTCATTTGTCAAGTCAGTCTGACCGACCGACTGCCTGCCTGACGGCTCAGAGATCACTTTTCCTTTCTCTTGACACAGCCGCTGGACGGTGTGAGGGGACAAGCACGCTCGCTCCAGCACACGCTGATAGCTACAGCTTACCTTCGGTCGTTCGCACCTTCTCAGACTGTGACTGCTAGCAGTGGAGGAGGAAGCAGCCAAATCTCAACCTGCAGGTGTCTTCGATTCAAGTAGACGGCTCCAGACTAATCATGATCCAATTAGCTCCAATTAATTAGGCCGCCGATTAGGTCACTTTTATTTTTCCTTTTTTTTTTTTTCCTTTGTTCCGGGTCGGGCCCATTTAGCACCTCATTAATCAATTAGTGAGAAGCCTTTGTTCCTCCTGCAAAAGACACAGCACACAACACACCTGAGTAGGTGACAAAGCACAAGAGCGTCGTCGACGTCACATTGCAAACTTCGGCTCCATTTCTTTTCCCTTTTCCAAAGTTTTGCTATTTATTTCTCTATCTTTTTCACCAAGTTAAGAAGGGGTGCACCGGTCCTGGAGGTACTGCAATACCAGGTCAATGCGTGGAGTGGACAGAGCAAGCTCTTTTTCCATCTCCCTGTTCCAAAAATCCATTTAATATATGGTCCCCAGATAGGGGACGTATCAGATATTAAACTGATAAGAACAGATTTTTTTTTTTTTTTTTTAAGTTGAATATCCCCAAATGGGGATAAAAACAACAATTTTATTTAAAATAAATCACAAAACAAATCATATTTACAAAACAAACTTAAAACTCACATACTGTGTTTACAAAACATAACAGAAATCACATTTTTACACTAAACGAAAAATAGATTTTTCTAAACAAAAAATCACTATTACATCAATTAAATCTACTGAAAAATCTTCTTTCTTTTTCCCTCGCAGACGTTTCCCAAGGTATCTGTTGAAAACCTCATTGATGGAGATCTTCGCCAAAAATTCAGGTACAGTCAATTTTTCACGTACAGTATTACGTACAGTTCCACAATCAGGCCTTTCTCTAAACTTTTTAACATCTTCTACATAAGTAGCAGGTAAACCTAAATTTTTTACATACAGTTTAAACTGAGTATCGGTTCTGGCGGGCCTCCCAGGCTCACTCCCAGAACTTTCCTCAGACATTTCAGATCTACACTCCTCCTCCTCCTCTTTATCTTTTTCCTTCTTTTTCACACAATCCTTAATCAAATGACCTACAGTTTTACAGAAAAAACATTTCTTCCCATCATTACAATTTTGATATGTATGCCCCTCTGTATAACATTTGGTACAAAACAATAAACAACAATCGTTTTCTGAATGTCCGTACTGTTTGCAGTTTTTGCAAAAAGTGTCCATATTTTCGAAAAAAAGGTCACCTACTACACGGTTTATCCTAAAACGTGCAGGAGGAAGTACAAAAGTCCCGTCATCTTTACATATTAATTTGCACAAAAACTTTCTTTTCCCAGTCCAAAATTGGCAAGAGTTCATTACATCACCCTTGTAGGTGACTTCCTTGCAAAATTGTCTCAAGAAGTTAGCTATTTCCCCTTCCGGCATCGTAGGGGAATACATCTTTACAATAAAAAGTTTTTCATCTTCAATGAAATGTGGCGTAACCACCACACCCTCCAACAAAGGATGGTCCTTTAGTCTTCGCAAAGTCTTCAGGAGAGATAGATATCTCTCCCTCGTTGCAAATGTGACATCATAACAATTTTTCTTCGGATAATCCATAACGCAGAGTATCTCTTCCCTTTTCAGCTGGAACAATCCCAGTAAAAGCTGCTCGGACAGGAACACCAGGTCCTTCTCCATCGTAAACCTCACGGTATTCCGGTTTCTTTGGTATCCAGGTATCGACGCCATCTCTCTCACGTCACCCGACCAGTAGCTCACCGATAACAACTGCAGCACCTAGGAAAAGGGCCAGTATGATCGCTCCTCGTTGCTCCGGGCCTATTTCCTCCACCCCAATAGCAGCAGGGGGGTTAAGACAGGGCTATAAACCCGTGCCGATCCCCCCAGGCCGAGGCGAAGGAGCACCCGGAGCACCTCCGGCCAAGACCAAGGCAGCACCCGCAAAGATACTACACTTGATCTTAGCCAAAAGGCCGAGAAGCGATACCGACCATAGCTCGCCCAGACCGGGCCCCCTTCAGAACTCTCAGCACTGCTCACGGAGAGGAGACACCGCCAGGAGGCGAAAAACCTACTCTGCAAGTCACACAGTCCTCTGCGTGGGGACGATTAATCTGCATAGGACCGCCCCCAACAGGCACCTCCCCCGCAAAGCAGCAGGGGGGCCGAGCGAGCGGGCGTCTGCACTTCATCTGCCAGCCGCCCGCTGCTACACCCTCCCCACAACAACTCATTTGTCAAGTCAGTCTGACCGACCGACTGCCTGCCTGACGGCTCAGAGATCACTTTTCCTTTCTCTTGACACAGCCGCTGGACGGTGTGAGGGGACAAGCACGCTCGCTCCAGCACACGCTGATAGCTACAGCTTACCTTCGGTCGTTCGCACCTTCTCAGACTGTGACTGCTAGCAGTGGAGGAGGAAGCAGCCAAATCTCAACCTGCAGGTGTCTTCGATTCAAGTAGACGGCTCCAGACTAATCATGATCCAATTAGCTCCAATTAATTAGGCCGCCGATTAGGTCACTTTTATTTTTCCTTTTTTTTTTTTTCCTTTGTTCCGGGTCGGGCCCATTTAGCACCTCATTAATCAATTAGTGAGAAGCCTTTGTTCCTCCTGCAAAAGACACAGCACACAACACACCTGAGTAGGTGACAAAGCACAAGAGCGTCGTCGACGTCACATTGCAAACTTCGGCTCCATTTCTTTTCCCTTTTCCAAAGTTTTGCTATTTATTTCTCTATCTTTTTCACCAAGTTAAGAAGGGGTGCACCGGTCCTGGAGGTACTGCAATACCAGGTCAATGCGTGGAGTGGACAGAGCAAGCTCTTTTTCCATCTCCCTGTTCCAAAAATCCATTTAATATATGGTCCCCAGATAGGGGACGTATCAGATATTAAACTGATAAGAACAGATTTTTTTTTTTTTTTTTTTTTTTTTTTTTTTTTTTTCTTTTTTCAATTCTCAGTATACAAGTCTTGAACAACACAACATTAAAAACATGTATTGTTATATTTTTTTATAGGTTATCAAGACAAGTCATCATCGAATTGAGATCATAAGACAAAAAAAATAGGTAAGTACATACATATTAAACATTCTTAAATGTTTTACCCCATAACTTCTGTTTCCATATTCTTTCAGCTTCTTCTTCTCCTAAATGCATTCTATCTTTCCAGAAAAATAAATATAAATAATTGAGACATAATTTCATACATTCAACTTCAGATATTTCTTCTTTTTTTAGAATTAAAATACATCTCGTTTTCCACAAGGCTAACTTTGTACATGAAAATAATATCCATAAAACTCTAAAATTTTCCTTTTTAATCCCTATTCCATAAAACAGAGTATCAAATTCTAAAAGTCTTAGGTCACTTATAAAAGAAATTAAAATACTTACTCTCCTCCAAACCTTTTGTGCAAAAGTACAATTCCACATTAAATGCATTGGATTTTCACAATCACCACAACTTGTTCTCGGACAAAAATCATTTCTTCTTAGACCTCTTCTATATTGAAACTCACGTGTTGTAAGACAATCGTTTACTAACATCCATATTAAGTCTTTCATTTCATTTGTCAATTCATTAAAACACATGTTACCCCATATTTCTTTTAATCTAGATTCACTAAAATTTTTAATAGGTACGTAACACTCTTTTTCCTCTATAAATTTCAATATTTTCCTATGGTCCGATAAAACATTAAAATCCAACTGTTCCAAACTGTATATCTCTAAAATGCGTTTTAAAACAATGTAATCTTTTGCCGGTACACCCCTAATGGGCTTCTTTAATGATACTAGAAACCAATTATATTTTTTAATAAAATACCCACAATTATACGTGACCATGTTTTTTAAATTAGACTCTGGACCTTTTAAAATTGACACAACATAAGCCAAATATTTTAAATATAAAAACCTCTTAATATCCGGACAATTTTTACCTCCTTTTTCTTTTCTCCTGGTAAGTACATCTCTTTTTATTCTCTCCATTTTACTATTCCAAAGAAAATAAAAACATAATTTAACAATTTTTCTTAAATATCTATCCGGGGGTAAAAAGATTAAAGATACATATAAAATAATTGGCATTAAGACCTGTTTTATAATTAAAATTTTCCCTTCTAAAGTTAAAAGCCTTGTTTTCCAAAAATCTATTTTTTTCCTAACTCTCTCCAACAGAGACTCCCAATTTTTAATACTACCACCATTACTGGAAAAAAAGATACCTAAAATTTTCAACTCATTTACTATTTTAAAACAACAATCAGTATTTAATTTAAAATTACCTATTAAAAGCACATTAGTCTTATCATAATTTAACTTAAAGCCGGATGCACTACAAAACATATTAAGAGTCCTCACAATTCGATTAAAACTAGGCATATCCTCCGCCAACACCGTTACATCATCCATATATGCAATTGCTTTCACAGGAATATTATTATTACCCGGAATAAAAACACCCCTAATCACTTTATCCCATCTAAAAGCTTGCAGTAACGGTTCTAAAACACAAATAAAAAGAATTGGGGACAACGGGCAGCCTTGCTTAACACCACATTTAAGACTTATAGCATTTGTAAAAAAACCATTAATAGAAACTTTACTAGTACAGTTATTATATAGACTCTCAATCTGTTTTATGAAACTTACAGGACAACCTAATTTTCTTAAAACTTCAAATAAGAACACATGGGCAACTCTATCGTATGCCTTTTCAAAATCGCATGAAATCAGCGCCAATCCACGTCCCCTATCATTAAAATCATATAAAATATCTCTAACTAAAAACAAAGCGTCAGAAATTCTACGACCAGGGACAGCACACGTTTGGTCGATCCCAATTACATTACTAATTACTTTTTTCAGTCTATCGGCAAGAATCTTTGCGAATATTTTGTAATCAGAGTTTAATAATGTAATAGGTCTCCAATTGGCTAGTTTCTCTTTATCGCCTTTCTTAAACAATAAAATAATCAATCCTTCGAGCCAAGATTCAGGTAATATGTATGAGTTAAAAACTTCCACTAAAACAAGTAAAAAATCATCACTAATAAGATCCCAAAAGCATTTGTAAAATTCTATCGGAAGGCCATCCATACCTGGAGTTTTCCTAACTGAAAGACCATTAATAACACTAAAAACTTCTTCTTTTAATAATTTCTCAGATAAGATACTCCTATCAGCATTGCTAAAAACAGATTCCAAAATACCGATAAAAAAGTTTTTAAGGGAATTATCACAATTCTTCTCTGAAAACAAAAGGGAATAAAAATCTTCTGCTATTTTTAATTTCTCCTTTAACCCACTTACGCCATCTAATTTTTTAATGTAATCTTTCTTATTAGTTAATCTCTTAAAAAAATAATTAGAACACTTCTCATTTTTTTCGTAAAATTCCACTTTTGAATTAAAAATCAATTCTTTCCCTCTATCGTCTAAAACCTTTTTAATTTCTTCCTTTACTTCTTGGATCTCATTTTCACTTGCTTCACCTATTTCTTTAAAAACATATAAAACCTGTAACCTCGCAAACAATTTATCATAAAATTTCTTCTTTTCTTGACTCCTTTTTTTGCTATACTTCAACAAAAACTTTTTGGTTTCCTCTTTAAAAAAATCCCACCACCTTAGAATAGAATTAAAATTATTTTTCTTTTGAACAATTTTTTGATAAAAACACCCAAATTCATCTTTAAGTTTCATATCCTCTAGAATATTGGTATTTAACTTCCAATGGGTAGACTTTTTCCCCATAAAACTTTCTGAACCACAAGAAACAACACATCTAATAAAATTGTGATCTGAAAAACCGTTTAAATTTGAACTAAAGGAAACACACTTAAAACCTACTGAACAAAAGAAATAATCCACTCTAGATTCACTGAACGAATTTCTCCAAGTTATCCTCTCACTATCTTGTTTTCCACATTCTACCCATATGTCCTGTAAACTAAAAATTGAGACCATATCTTTCAAAATTTTTACCGATCTATCTCTTTTAAGATCCATATCAACATGACAATTAAAATCACCACCAATTAGAATTGGACACGTTCCGTCCATAAATAATTTTAAAAATTCAAATAGTTCTATTCTCTTCGCTTTCTCACAATACGCATAAATGCAAAAACATTTCATCTTAAAATTCTCTTTTTTAACCTCAACTAACAAAATTCTTCCTGGGTATATTTCCTTAAAATTTACTATCTCCCAAGATGCATTACACAAAAAACCAATGCCATCACTTTTAACTTCATTAGCTCCAGAGAAAAGGCCGTATCCATTCCAACCATTTAAAAGAAAAGAATAATCTACTCCTTTCCTAATATTGCATTCTTGCAAAAAACAAAAATCAACATCTTCAAGGTTTAACCACTCATAAAAAGCATTACGTTTCCTTTTGTTATTAAATCCTTGAACATTCAAGGATATGGCTTTAAACTCCTTCATCCATAATCACTAATGGAATCAGCAATATCAGATAGATCCAAATTTATCTGTAAATCTGTAGATGAAAAGGAGTCTGGGCTTATGGGCCCAAACATTACTTCAATTGCAGATTTCTTTACTTCATCCTCTTTTTCTTCATTTGTTTCTGCACCTCTCTTAAGAGTTTTTGAACTATCCATTTTTTCCATACCAGATCCAGATGACAACACAGTCTCTGGCACAGATACTCCAGCATCTTCCACTCCAGTATCTTCCACACCTTCCTCATCCTGGCTTTCTTCACTACCAGATACCACGTTTTTCACTTTTTTACTTTTTTTCCTCTTTTTCTTTTTACTTTCAAAACCAACATTCTCATCAGCCTTCTCCTCTCTTTCTCCCTCAGGTTGTTTTTCTACATTTTCATCCACCACTTCTCCCTCCTCACTTTCTTTGCTTTGGTCGGATTGACGTTCTTCATCCTTACCATTCTCTCCCTCTTTTTTTTTCCTAGGACACTCACTTTCTTGATGTGTCGGACCCGCACACTCCTTGCAGATCCGACATGTCACCACAGAATGTCCATAAGCACGACATTCAAAGCAGTATGGGGGCATTAAAGAAAAAAAAACAGTACCCCTATTCCGATTAACGAAAACAATGGGCGCCGGCCTCTTTATGCCCCCAGGTTCGTTCGGGTCTTCTTTAAATTTGACCATGTAAACCCTCTTACCATTCCATGCCCCGAATCCTGTCCGTCCCAGGTTTCTAAACTTCAAATAGGAACAGTATTGAAGAAGGAAAGCCTCCACCTCACAATCTGTAACAAAAGGGTTTTGAAAAGAAATAGTTAATACCTTATAATTTAATTGAAAAAGTGGCCTTACTTTTAGGCCAACAAAAACATCCAAATCTCTATTTGTTTCATAGAGTTTGTACGCTTTTTCACATCTCGCGTTGTCCTCCAGCGTCACATCCAGGACACCTTTATTATAAAAAGTCTGAACACAAAAAAAGTCTTCCCTTTTCAACTTAAAAATGGGAGACAAAATGTTTCTAAAGATCCAATCCACGTTTTTTGTATCACGCTGATCTCTCTCTATGAAAAACCGAATAGTGTCCTTTAAAGGAAAAAACTCAGAAAAAAAATCAGGCCTTCTTCCTGGATCATTATCTCCAGGAAAGTCTTGACCATCTTCCATCTTTGCGGATGGTGTAAAAAAAGAAAAATAATAGAAAAAGAATAACTCCTTCTTCTTTCCTCCTCTAAGGTAAGCGACAGACAACAATCACGCAAAGGTTCCTCTCCTCCGGTGAATATGTTTCCCCCTCGACGTTGGATTCGTCTCCTCCTCCTTCGCCTCAGGATCCACGGCTCCACCGAAGACGACCCAGGACTCCGCTCACGCCAGCAACCGAAATCCCAGACCTAAGAGGAAAAAACACCCACTACAGGTGCGACACTGGATCTCTTCCCGTTGTTTGGGGACTATTTCCCCCACCCCAAATAGCAGCAAGGGAGGTTTAGGTCCGGTAATAAAACCAGAACCGATCCTCCCAAGGCCGAGATGAGGGAGCACCCACAAACACCAATTGACTAAACCTCACACGGAAACCACAAGGCAACCACACTTGGTCTAGCCAAAAGGCCGAGAAGCGATACCGACCATAGCTCGCCCAGACCGGGCCCCCTTCAGAACTCTCAGCACTGCTCACGGAGAGGAGACACCGCCAGGAGGCGAAAAACCTACTCTGCAAGTCACACAGTCCTCTGCGTGGGGACGATTAATCTGCATAGGACCGCCCCCAACAGGCACCTCCCCCGCAAAGCAGCAGGGGGGCCGAGCGAGCGGGCGTCTGCACTTCATCTGCCAGCCGCCCGCTGCTACACCCTCCCCACAACAACTCATTTGTCAAGTCAGTCTGACCGACCGACTGCCTGCCTGACGGCTCAGAGATCACTTTTCCTTTCTCTTGACACAGCCGCTGGACGGTGTGAGGGGACAAGCACGCTCGCTCCAGCACACGCTGATAGCTACAGCTTACCTTCGGTCGTTCGCACCTTCTCAGACTGTGACTGCTAGCAGTGGAGGAGGAAGCAGCCAAATCTCAACCTGCAGGTGTCTTCGATTCAAGTAGACGGCTCCAGACTAATCATGATCCAATTAGCTCCAATTAATTAGGCCGCCGATTAGGTCACTTTTATTTTTCCTTTTTTTTTTTTTCCTTTGTTCCGGGTCGGGCCCATTTAGCACCTCATTAATCAATTAGTGAGAAGCCTTTGTTCCTCCTGCAAAAGACACAGCACACAACACACCTGAGTAGGTGACAAAGCACAAGAGCGTCGTCGACGTCACATTGCAAACTTCGGCTCCATTTCTTTTCCCTTTTCCAAAGTTTTGCTATTTATTTCTCTATCTTTTTCACCAAGTTAAGAAGGGGTGCACCGGTCCTGGAGGTACTGCAATACCAGGTCAATGCGTGGAGTGGACAGAGCAAGCTCTTTTTCCATCTCCCTGTTCCAAAAATCCATTTAATATATGGTCCCCAGATAGGGGACGTATCAGATATTAAACTGATAAGAACAGATTTTTTTTTTTTTTTTTTTTTTTTTTTCCTTTCAGAAAGGGTAACAAAAAGCTTCCAACGTGTCACCGTCTCATGAAAAACTCCTTACTCCAGCATGATGCTTCAAGGAAATATTTTCAGAGACCCTTTCATCACCAAGGCATGCACTTTTTATTTACATATATATACAATATTTACATAATTCACTAGGTCAAGACAATGAACAAAAAAACCAAGGCCTTAGTAACAAACAAAAAGATAAATCAAATTCCCACCCACTCTTTCCATTTCTTCGTTTTCCACACACCCTCTGCATCAAATCCCATTCTCTTTTTATCCTTCAAATACACGACATACATCTTCCCCAAAATCATTCTAACACACACATCCTCACTTAGTTCCGTTCTTTTGAAAACATACAGATTTCTTGCACTCCACAAAACTTCTTTAATACATGATAACATAATCCACAACACTCTTTCTCTCTCCCTACCCAGCACACATACTCCAAACATAAATATCTCAAATGATAAAAAACTTATTCCAGTCAACTCTTTACACAATCTTCCAATCTTCTTCAAAATATTCCTAGAAAAATAACAATTCCATAACACATGAATTACACTTTCACAACCTCTACATTCGCTCCTTGGACATTCTTCCTTCTTACATACACCTCTCAACCTCTGAAATTCCCTAACAGGTAACGCATTATGTAAACTCATCCAAACAACCTCCCTCTGTTTATTTGTCACTCCATCCATACTAATTTTTTCCCAAACTTTTCCCGTCTCTTCACCACGCACCCCCGCAATTTCACACATATTTTCTTTACTTTCAATCATATTCATAACCATCCTTTTATTCCTTAATTCATCCACACTCAACCTCTCCAACTCATATTTTCTAACGAAATCAAAAATCCACTCATACCATTTTGCACACTTAAACGTAAAAGGTTTCCTCACCTCCATCTCGTACCACTTCAATCTTGCAAACTTTCGCCCACTTACATACTTACACATACATGCTAATTTAGTATTCCCTTTCAACACACCCAAAACAAAAGCAATCATATTCACACCAAAATATACTTCAAGTTTAGGAAATCCTAAACCACCCTTCTCTTTCCTTTTCATCACATTCTCACGTTTCACTTTCTCCATTTTTGACCCCCAAAAGAAAACAAATAACATCCTCTGTAAAATCCTCATTCTATTATAATTTGGTGGAAACACAAAAACCAGATACAAAAAAATAGGTAACACTATACTCTTAATAATTAAAATTTTCCCCAATAATGACAAACTTCTCATTCTCCAAAAACATAATTTACGGTCCACTCTCTCTACCACATCGTCCCAACTCTCATTCCCATCCAAACTATCTTCAAACTTTACACCCAAAATTTTAATACTCTTCTCAACACAGCTAACACCTACATCCTTACTCACACTACCAGATCCAAACAACTTACACTCAGTTTTCTCCCAATTCACACTAAACGCAGACGCCCCACAAAACAATGCTACTAACAACTTTACACGCCGCACTCCACATTCAGACTCACATATCGTACAAACATCATCCATGTAACCTGACACTTTCAGACATCTCCCATCACCCCCAGGAACTTGAATACCCTTCACCAATTTATCACCTTTAATGAGACATAACAGTGGTTCCATCGCACATACAAAGACAATTGGTGAAAGTGGACACCCTTGACGAACACCAGACAATACATTAACCTTATTAGACAATATCCCATTCACCAAAATTTTACTAAAAATATCAATATATAAACTACGAATTCTTAAAACAAATTCACCTGGAAAACCTAATTTAATTAAAACACCAAACAAAAAATCGTGCGCTAGACGGTCATATGCCTTTTCAAAATCTAATGTCATTACATACACATTCTTCCTTCTTTCTCTACATTCCCATAACACATCTCTCAACACACACAGACTCTCTTGCACTCTCCTACCAGGCACTGCACAATACTGTTCTTCACTCACCACATTCTTAATCACACCTTTCATCCTGTCTGCCAAAATTTTGGCATAAATTTTATAGTCAACATTCAATAAACTTATAGGTCTCCAATTCTTCAAACACATCAAATCACCTTTTTTCGGAACTAAAACTATAATACCACCTTTCATACTTTCAGCCAAACAAACATTCTTCCACATGTATCTACACACTTCCAACACATCCTTACCCACAATCCCCCACATACATCTAAAAAATTCAACTGGCAGCCCATCCTCTCCTGGGGTTTTACCCAATTTCATACTCATAATAATCTTCCATATCTCATTCATCGTAATTTCTTGCAATAAATCACCCTTACTTTCTACATCCACTCTATCCTCTAATACACTTAACACCTCAGACTCTAAACACTCATCCCTCCATTTCTTAGAAAACAAAGTACTATAGAACTTCTCAACCTCACTCATAACTTCTTTTGATTCCTCCCCATTCTCATTCACAACCACATTCAAACTAACTTTACTTGAACACACTTTCTTAAAGAAAAACCTTGTACATTTCTCATCCAACTCCATCTTCTCCACTTTCGACCTAAAAATAATCCCTTTCCCTCTTTCAGCCAAAAACTTCCGAATTTCCTTTCTTACCACACATAAGTCATTCTCAACATCTTCACCCCACTCACGCAACATATACAAAAATCGTAATCTTTCATTCAACATTATAAACTTTTGTCTTTTCTCCGCAGCCCTACGCCTACCCAATTTTTTGAAAAAAATTCTTGTTTTTTGCTTAACAAATTCCCACCATTCCAAAATATTTTCATACTCACTTTTAAAACACTCCCACTTTTTATAACACCTTGCATACATTTCCCACACATCCTTTCCCTCTAACAAACATACATTTAATTTCCATACCCCCCGCCCATACATACTCACATTTGCAACATTTATACTACACAAAATTGATTCATGATCTGAAAATAACACCGGTTTTTGACTGTACTGCAAAGAAAGAAAAACATTTGACACAAAACAATAATCAATTTTTGAATGACAATTCCCTCTATCAGCATGATATGTCATTAAATTTACACCACATTTCTTCTGTGTATCCTGTAAATTAAAATCAATAACAATTTCTTTCAACATTTTTCCAGATGCATCAATATCCTCCCCATCTACGCTGCAATTAAAATCCCCCACAAGAACCAATGGCATTTTACCTGGTAAGTATGACTTTATTTTATCAAACAACATTATTCTTTCATTCTTATTCACCGACGCGTACACATTAAATATTCTGAATTTTATCCCAAAAGACTCACACACCACCATCATACATCTCCCCTCTTCAATTATAACATAATGATCTACAGACACCCTATCACCCTTAAACAAAAAACCCACCCCACTATTCTTGTTGTCAAATCCACTCGACCATAACATCCTCCCGTGCCCCCATTCATTCTCACTTACAACCTCTCTCAAACCACACTCCTGTAGACAAAAAATATCGGCCTTTTCTTGACCTAGGAATTCGAAAATTGACATTCTTCGGCTTGCAGACTTAATACTTCTCACATTTTGAGAATATATTGCTACAGCCATAAAAAAAGAAAAAAGGAATCAATCAAAAAAAATACTTAAACTCAAGACTAAATTCAGGGTCCATGAATCTTTTTGCCACCGACCACAAATCAATTAGCCTCTTGCGTCGTCTTCTTAACTCAGTCGCCGGGCGAACAGCCCTCACCTGTCTTACTCTTCTTAGCCCTACTTTCGTAGGCCATCCTTTGTGGATGCGGGGAAGATCCATCGTCGCTATCAGATATTTTAGACCCACCACCCTCCCTTTTACACGAGTTAGTCTCTCCAGACATAAAAAGACTAATGTTCTCAGCATCTGACGAATGCACAGGGCTTTCCACATCAGAGATCATGTATTCCGAATCATCTTCCAATGCTGCTTCATTTTGTACCTGCATTTTCTCCTTTTCCTCTTCCTTCTCCATTCTTGCAAGCTCTTTCCGCATTTCTTCTGCTGCCATTTTAGCATCTGCAGCAGCTTTAGCTTTTGCTGCTTCCTCTTTTTCTCTCCGTCTTTCTTCTGCCCATTCGGCTTCTCTCTTCTTTAGATTTTCCTCAAATTCTCTGTTTCTTTTCTCCATTTCCTCCTTCTCCTCCTCCCTCCTCCTCTTCAAATCAGGGCAGTCCTTATAAAGGTGTTGCGAACTACCGCACAAATCACACTTTCTCCCAACGTTACAACTTCCGGCCTCATGACCTGGTGTCTTACACACCTTACATACCAACTCGTGCGGACAACTCTCCTGCACGTGCCCAAAGCTGTAGCACTTCCTACAGTATGTCGGTCGACCAATATACATAAAGTATCCGCGGTAGCCTCCCACCGAGAAATTGGTTGGAGGATGCATGAAACCCCCTACTGCACTTGGGTCTGGCTTAAATCGCACATAGTAGCGAATCTTGCAAATATAAAGACCCAAGTCATTCCTTACCAGCTCACCCCCTCTGATAGTCTGACAAAATGTACTCAAGTATCTTGTTATCACGTCAACAGGGGTGAAGGGGTCGTACACATGTACAGTCACCGCTTTCTCAATGATACTAAACATAGGTCTTACTCTTACTCCGCACATCATCGGGCTTGAAGAGAAGGCCATCAATCTCTCATAAGCATCCAGACAAAAACCATATTGGACAAAAGTTACTTCATGCCTACCTTGGTTTCGATAAGAATTAAGGCTGTGAATGTGTTCCTTAAGAACACCCAATGTATCCATTAGAATGTCTCTCACCAGATAATGATAGTCGTTCTTCACAGTGTCTGCCGGGTTTACCTCCAAACTGATCGTGTTCTTTCTTCCTTCCATCACCTCTAGGTACGAAAACGCTGCCAACCACGCAGGTCACAGAAAAAAGGATTCCTCTCCTCCCAGGAAAAAAGGCCTCCAAGGGTGTCCTCCAGGACGACGCCCTCTCGACCCCTGACTCCGTCCGGGCAAGCCTTGATCGGAGCCAAAAGGCCGAGAAGCGATACCGACCATAGCTCGCCCAGACCGGGCCCCCTTCAGAACTCTCAGCACTGCTCACGGAGAGGAGACACCGCCAGGAGGCGAAAAACCTACTCTGCAAGTCACACAGTCCTCTGCGTGGGGACGATTAATCTGCATAGGACCGCCCCCAACAGGCACCTCCCCCGCAAAGCAGCAGGGGGGCCGAGCGAGCGGGCGTCTGCACTTCATCTGCCAGCCGCCCGCTGCTACACCCTCCCCACAACAACTCATTTGTCAAGTCAGTCTGACCGACCGACTGCCTGCCTGACGGCTCAGAGATCACTTTTCCTTTCTCTTGACACAGCCGCTGGACGGTGTGAGGGGACAAGCACGCTCGCTCCAGCACACGCTGATAGCTACAGCTTACCTTCGGTCGTTCGCACCTTCTCAGACTGTGACTGCTAGCAGTGGAGGAGGAAGCAGCCAAATCTCAACCTGCAGGTGTCTTCGATTCAAGTAGACGGCTCCAGACTAATCATGATCCAATTAGCTCCAATTAATTAGGCCGCCGATTAGGTCACTTTTATTTTTCCTTTTTTTTTTTTTCCTTTGTTCCGGGTCGGGCCCATTTAGCACCTCATTAATCAATTAGTGAGAAGCCTTTGTTCCTCCTGCAAAAGACACAGCACACAACACACCTGAGTAGGTGACAAAGCACAAGAGCGTCGTCGACGTCACATTGCAAACTTCGGCTCCATTTCTTTTCCCTTTTCCAAAGTTTTGCTATTTATTTCTCTATCTTTTTCACCAAGTTAAGAAGGGGTGCACCGGTCCTGGAGGTACTGCAATACCAGGTCAATGCGTGGAGTGGACAGAGCAAGCTCTTTTTCCATCTCCCTGTTCCAAAAATCCATTTAATATATGGTCCCCAGATAGGGGACGTATCAGATATTAAACTGATAAGAACAGATTTTTTGATTGAAAGAGCCTTTATTCACAGATACACAGTAAAACTTACAGACAGTGTGTGCCATGACGCAGCATGGGCTTTGTACAAAGCACACAATAAATTAAGATACACTCCTAGCACTATCCTAACACTATGGCAGAATAAGTGCTACTCTAGCATACTAGCTCAGGCAAACAAAAAACACACATTTCTCAATAAAAACAACTAACCTGCAACAGGGGGTGGGAGGGGGGGAGGGAGGAGGGGAAGGGGGTAAGTTGTCACAGGCCCGAAGCTTTATTGAAAAATCACAGACACATGAGGGAGGTAGGGGGGAAGGAGAGGATGGTAAGTCCTCTTCTTCCTGGATGCCTCCTCCTGTGAGGAAAGAGGCAAAGTCCCATAACTCCCTAAATAAAGTCCAAGAAAAACAAAGTCCACAAGAGAAAATGAAGAAGAAGCTTGTCAGTCCTCTTCTTCTGAGTCCACCCTGCTGTCAAGGGAGGCGTAGTCTCTGAGCTGGCTCAAGACTAGCCGGTGACAGTCCTGGATGGACAAAGTTTCTCTGTGGAGGGTGAGGCGCCTCCTGGCGTACCACAAGACGTCTTTGAAGCAGTTCATAAGACGCCAGGCATCCTGGATGGCCCCCACCGTGTGGGTGCCTTGGAACAGGCCATAAAGTGCAGCGTGGCACGTCATGGTGTTCCTGGGCACAGAAAGAAGCAGTTCGTGATCCAGAGCTTTCAACAGGCCCCGAGCAAAGGGGCATTCCCAGAACAGGTGCAATGATGTCTCCTCCGCAAAGGGACACCGGGGGCAGTACTGGGTTTTGCTCAGGTTGCGGGCTGCCATAAATGACCGGGTGGGGAGGCCCCCCTGGATGGCCATCCATGACAGATCCTTGTGCCAGTTGTTAAGCCTTTCACACGACATGTTGGACCACACGGTGTCCATGGTGCTGGTGGTCAGCCCCGGAACACACTCCACAAGATCCTTGGCTCTGATGACTTTGTGGATAGTTTTAGGCTTCCACAAATCCGGCTTGAGTCCCTCCAGATGTTGATCCCTCACAAATTTCACCGCCCTGGCATAGTACCAGGGAGGATCCCAGTTGTAAGGGAAGGAGCTGTTCCACTTGTCCCAACCAAGCCCCCGCCACAGGGGAAGAAGGAAAAAGCGGGACATGGACTTTCCGGCAGAGTCCCTTGGTGTTCGCAGAGTTCGTCGGACCATGTCACACACAAAAGAAATCCAAAGCAAAGTGGGGATGTCGGGGATGCCCTTACCCCCCTTGCGAGGCTCCTTGTACATGACAGACCTTTTGACTCTGTCCATCTTTGAACCCCAAACAAACTTAAACACGGTCCTGGTAATGGCCTTGCTGACTTCGGCCGTGGGAGGCCATGCCTGTGCCGTGTAGTGTAGCACAGGCAGCACCTCGTTACGCAGGACCAATGCTTTCCCCGTGAGGGTAAGCTGTCTGAGGGCCCACAGTCCAATCCGTTGGTTTACCTTGGCCAAGCGTTCTTGCCAAGACTTCGTGGCTGCTCCGTCTTTCCCAAACCAAACCCCCAAAACCTTGATAAAGTCTTGCTGGATGGTGAAGGGAAGAGGTGCAGAAGAAGCAGGGTGCCAATCCCCGAAGAGCATGACCTCCGACTTCTTGCAGTTGACCTTTGCCCCCGAAGCTTGTCCGAACAGCTCACACGTCTGGGCGAGTTCCGTCACCGAACGCTGGTCTGCGCAGAAGACGGTCACGTCGTCCATGTAGAGTGAGCACTTGACCTCGGCGTGTCCTGGTCCCGGTGCGGTGATCCCTCTGATCTCTCCTCTCTGCCGGATAGATTCTGCGAACAGCTCTATAACACAAACAAAGAGAAGAGGTGAAAGAGGGCAGCCTTGTCTAACCCCTGAAAGGATAGGAAAGGGGTTAGTCTTCCAGCCGTTCACCAACACCGTGCTGCAAATGTCAGAATACATCAGGTTAACATAGGTACAAAACATTTTCCCCAGACCAAGCTTGCGCAGTACTTTACCCATGAATTCATGCGAGACTCGGTCGAAGGCCTTCTCCTGATCAAGGCTGACCAGGGCTGCGCGGATGCGGCGGCTTCTGATGTAATGCACCGTGTCTCTCATGAGGGCTAGACTGTCTGCAATCCTGCGGCCTGGGATGCCGCAGGTCTGGTCCGGGTGGATGATCTTCCCTATGACGCCCTTCAGTCTGTTTGCTAGGACCTTTGCCAGGATCTTGTAGTCCACGTTGAGGAGTGAGATGGGACGCCAATTCTTCAGGTCACACCTCTCTCCCTTCCGCTTGTACAGGATCGTGATCATTCCTTGCCTCAATGACGGCGGCATACTGCCCTCCACCACCATCTCCCCAAAGAGCTCCAGCAAGTCCGGGCAGATGAGGTCCCCCAGCGCTACATAGAGCTCCGCTGGGAGGCCGTCACTGCCCGGAGTCCTGCCGGGTCTAAAGGATTTAGCGGCAGAGAGCAGCTCGTCCACCGTCAAAGGGGCGTCCATTTCCGTGGCACCTGCAGGATCAAGGGGGTTAGTGATACCTGCTAGGAACCTCTCGGCGGCTTCCGTGTCTGTGGTTTTCGGGCCGTAGAGGCTGCTGTAGAAGTCGGCGACGACTCCCATCACTGCCTTTTTGCCCCGCTGCATGTTTCCGGCTTCGTCGCGCAGCTCAGTCAGGGGCGTGTGGCCGGCGTGGACTTTCCTGAAAAAGAAAGAGTTACACTTCTCACCCTTCTCCAGGTTGTCCATTTTGGCACGAAAGATGATTCGCTTGGATTCCTCCTCAAAGTGACTTTTCAGACGCTTCTTGGTGTCCTCCAGCTCCTCTCTGACGTCCCAGCCGCAGTGGTGGAGGTCCTGCAGTGATCTCAGCTGACGCTGGAGCTCTCTGAAGTCCCTTTTCACTTTGGCCGCCTGCCGCCTGCCTTTGTCCTGAAAGAAACTACGCAATTCAACTTTAGCATACTCCCACCATTCACTGACAGTAGCAAACAAACATTTGTCATTCCTCAAAACCATGTAGACATCTCTAAGCTCCTCCCGCACTCCCTCCTGTTCCAGCAAGGCACAGTTCAGTTTCCAGGACCCTGGGCCAGTTGGAAAACCATGGCCCAGGGCGCCCCGAACCTGGACGGCCCTGTGGTCAGAGAAGAAGCAGGGGACCATAGAGTACCCACACGGCTTGATCGCTCTAGAGGTGAACACGAAGTCTATCCGGGAACGCAGTGAGCCATCGGGGCGGCTCCACGTGTAATTCACGGAGCCGCACCCCATGGAACCCACCGCGTCCTTTAAGGATGCTTCAGTTACCATCTCTATGAGCAGTTTGGACGTGACATCAAGCTTGCTCGAGGTGCCGGAGCTGCGCCCATCTTCCTCTATGGGGCAGTTGAAGTCTCCGGCCATCACTACGGCCCGGGTGGTGGCGAGCTGCGGTCTGAGGTTCTGGAAAAGTTCCAGACGCTCACCCTTGTCAGGGGATGCGTACACGCTGATTAGCCGCACGGGCTCACCCGCCCAGGAGCCATCTACGACCAGAAGTCGGCCGCAGACTAGCTCCTGGACGGAATCAAGCGTGAAAGCGCTTCCCCTGAGAAGGATGGCGGTGCCTGCAGACTTACAGTCGCCCCCCCCGGACCAGTAGGACGGGCCGTGACTCCACTGCCTGGCCAGATGTTGGTAGGACCTAGAGGAGGGGAGAGCACATTCCTGCAACATAAAAACATCACCTGGTTGGGAGGCAAGAAAGGTTAGTACAGTCGAACAACGAAACTTATCTCTAATGCTTCTAACATTAATGGAGAAAATGGTTAGATTCGCCATCATGGAAAAAGAAAAAGAGGGTGGTTAGGTTGGGACGATACAGCCCTAGTTACCTATCCCGTCAGGTGGCTCTTCCTGCTGGAGGATCGGGGATCCCTCTGCAGTATCCAGCATCTCGTCTATCAACGGATTGAGGGGTGCTGGCAGGTCGTGGAAGCTGGGGCTCTCAGGGTAGTAATCCAGCATGTTCTCAATTTCTGCTTGCAGAACCAGGTCTATAGCGGGAGTGGAGGGCTGTTCGTTCTCCACCAGTACTATTTTCCTGGTGGTCTCTGCTACTGGGCTCTCCGCCTGCTTCCTCTTCCGTTTCTTCTTTGTCTTTGTCTCGGTCTCAGTGCCTGGATCTGTGGGGACAGAGGAAGAGACAAGGGCTTGGGAGGAGAGGTTGGGGAAGTTCTCCACCGTGTAGGATAGGGGATCAGCAGCAGGGGGAGGGGTTTGGGTTAGTGCTGCTGATTCCTGGGGGGTTGCCTTATGGGCCGGTGGCTGAACTGCTGAGACCCCGACTAGGGGGGTGATGGTGGTCTCAGTGGGGGGAGGGGAGGGTTTGGAGTTGGCCTGGGCGGGAGGGGGGGAAGGTGTCACCTTCTTTGTCTTACCCGTCTTCAGTTTTGACACCTCTGCGGGCTTGGCCACATTCCTGGACGTCTGAGTCACCTTCTTTGACGCCTTCTTTTGTTCTGCCGGTTGGTCACCCGACACCTTTGCCTTGGGCTTCTTTGTTGTCTCAGCAGGGGAGCGAGCTTCAAAGCCCTTTCCCGGAGCCGAGGCAGCCACCTCCGCCCATGTTTTCCTCCTTTGTGGACAGGTTTTGTAGACATGTCCAGTCAGGCCGCAAAGGTTGCAAGTAGACTTTCTGGGACAATCTTTGGTTTCGTGGCCTGTAACCCTGCAATTCTTGCAGGCTTCCTCCTTGCAGGCCTTCATCTGATGACCCGTCTTGCCACACTTCCTGCAGGTTTGCGGCATATCCGGATAATAGATGAGGCCGTGGGAGTTGCCCAACATGAATGCTTGGGGCAGGTGTTTGAAACCGTCTTCTGATGCAGAATCCTTCTGCAGCAGGACTGTCGCAGCCCACTTGCCCATCCAAAGGTTGTAGCAGTTCAGGACCTTTTCGGGGCCCCTCACCACCGTGCAGTACCTTTGGAGGAATGTCTCGATGTCCTTGCCGGGGGTCCGCAGGTTCCACATTGACACGATGATCCTCCTCTCCTCCCTCTGTAGCAGGCAACTGCATAAGAATTTGGAGAACGGGGAATCCGGCGTCGCTGCTTTCACTGCTTCCCAGTACCTCTTACAGACCGACATGGAGATGAAGGTCACATAAAAGATCCCGGCAACCATGGCTTGGATCCCAAAGATCTCGTGGCTCAGGATCCCCTGGTCCAGCAGCATCTTCTTGCAGAAGACGTCCTTGGACATGTCCGGCACCCTTCCGTCCACCTCCTTCAGCTTCAGGGCCACCGTATCCCTCATGTAGGGAGGGAGCTTTGGGGGCTCCTGGGTCTTCCTGGGCGGCTTCTGAACCCGAGAAGTGGTGGGGGCTTCGGGGTTGGGGACAGCTGCAGGTCCTGGGGTCTGTACCTCGGGTCCTGGGTCTTTGGCCTCCAGTCTTGGGGTTTCAGCCTTTGGGGCTTCCTCCTCCAGTCTTGGGGCTTCTTTGGGGGTCTTCTGCTTCTTCTTCCTTGCCTCCTTGCTTGCTGGAGCCATGGCTTCGGCTTGCTTGGGGGGTTAAAGAAGAAAAGGTGCAGAAATCCTTGAGCAGGGTCCTCAGCAGAACTTTCCCCAGGGGGAGAAAGCAATGAAGATTTTCCTGCTTGGTCCGGAGGTTCCTAGCCGATCGCTAGGAGCAAGGTTCCACCGGCAGAAATTCCTCCAGAAGAAACAAAGAAGAAGAAGAAAAAGTAATCCCAGAGATAATCCAAGGTTCTTCCAAGAAGCAGCAAGAAAAAGCAGCAACTCTTCCAAATCTTTTCAAAAATCCAGGGTTCCTTCTTCAGATCTTCAGTCTTCCAGAGTTCTTTGTCAGATCCAAGGCAGTTTCTTGAAAAGATTTTTTTTTTTTTTTTTTTTTTTTTTTTTCTTTTTTTTTTTTTTTTTTCTTTTTTTTTTTTTTTTCTAAACATTATCTCAGTTATCTCAATGCTCAAGTCAAAATGGAAAAAAGTCTTTTGTTTTTTGCAGAAAAAAACGACTTCCAAAACAAGAGATCAAGATTTCATCACTGATAATGCAAGTAAATAATAAAGTATATATATGTATATTTTTTAATTCTAATATAATTCTAGAGAAAAAACTATAAGGAAAAAAAGGAAAAAAACAAGTTGTTACCGTAAAGTGCAGTTCCAAATGTCCGGCTTCCATAGATTCTTAGCTGCTTGAACTCCTATAGATAGCTTATCCCTCCAAAAATGCAAGAATAAATAGCTTAAAAACAACTTTAAACAGTCATTTTCACAAACATTTTCTTTTCTAAAAATGGAGATGTTTCTTGTTTTCCATAACGCCATCTTTACACATGTGATTAAAATCCAAGCAACTTTAAAATCTTCATTTTTTATCTTCAAACCGTAAAAAATCACATTAAAGTCTAAAAAGCGGACATTAGTTAAAATTTTTAAAAGGTTACTTACTTTTCTCCAGACATTTTGGGCGAAAACACAGTCCCAAAAAACGTGCATTGGTGTTTCGCTATGTAAACAATTCGACCTTGGGCACTTTTCAGACCTAGAGAGTCTCCTGCGGTACTGAAATTCCCTGGTGGGGAGACAGTCCTTTATTGCACACCACAGGAGCTCTTTTTGCTTGTTGGATAATAAATTAAAATTAATGTTCTTCCAAATTTCCTCTGATACATTTCCATTAAAATTCCCCACTGGGCTGCACACCACTTTTCCAACAATTAGGCGAAGAATCTTTTTGTGGTCTTTTAAAATCTCCGTGCTGACATCTTGTAAATGGTACATTCTAATAATTCTTTCTAAAACAATATAATTACCAGCAGGGATCCACCTGTACGGACAGGACAAGGGCAGGTTCGCCCACTTGTATTTCTTAATTAAAAAACCACAATTGTACAGAGTAAAACTTTTCAAATTAAAATCCGGTCCTAAAATGGTATTCATACAAAGTGCCAAATATTTACAATATAAAAATTTCCTCAGGTCTGGGAAAGCTCTTCCTCCTTTAAAAATAGATTTGCATAATTCTTCTCTTTTGCATCTTTCCATTTTGCTACCCCACAGAAAGTTAAAACATATTTTTATAAACTTTCTTAAAAACAGGTTGGAGGGGGGAAAAATCATGGAAATATATAAAAACATAGGCAGTAAAACTTGTTTAACGATTAAAATCTTGCCATCCATACTTAGCTGCCTCAGCATCCAGAAAGAAATCTTCTTCTTCACTCTTTCCAGGAGAGACTCCCAGTTCTTGATGGCTCCACAGTTTTCTGAAAAAAAGATGCCTAAAATTTTCAATTCTTGCACTTTGTTAAAAAGACAATTTTCATCAAGTTTAAAATTCCCGCATAATAAAATATTCGATTTTTCCATATTTAATTTAAAACCTGACGCTCCTTGGAACCACTGCACCACCCGGGTTATCCGGTTTATTCCCTTCATGTCCCGGGCGAGCAGTGTAACGTCATCCATATATGAAATTAGCTTGACAGGAATATTTTTGTTGCCAGGAATAAAAACACCACTTATTAATTTGTCTTTTCTGATGGCACAAAGCAATGGTTCAAGAGCACACACGAATAAAATTGGTGATAGCGGGCATCCTTGTTTCACACCGCTTTTGATAAAAACCTTCTCCGATAAAAAACCATTCACAGAAATTTCGCTAAAACACTTATTATATAAGATCCGGATAAAATTGATAAAAGCTTGCGGACAACCCATCTTCTTCAATACTTGGAATAAAAAATCGTGAGATACTCGGTCATAGGCTTTCTCAAAGTCCAAACTTAAAACAGCAAGATCTTGACTTCTATCCTTAAAATCCCAGAGAATGTCCCGAAATAAAAGCAAAGAGTCCGAAATTCTCCTACCTGGTATTGCACATGTTTGGTCCCGATGAATGACAGAAGCAATGGTGCCTTTTAATCTGTTGGCCATTATCTTCGCGAAAATTTTATAGTCGGTATTTAAAAGCGTAATTGGCCTCCAATTTTTCAGATCGTTTTTATTACCTTTTTTAAAAAGAAGCACAATCAGGCCCTCCTGCCACGAATCTGGAGCCGCTCCTGTTGATAAAATTTCTAAAAGGACTTCAAAAAAAGATGTGCAAATACAAGTCCAAAAAAACTTATAAAACTCAATAGGTAAACCGTCTTTTCCAGGTGTTTTTAAATTGTTAAAACTCTTCACAGAACTAAGAACTTCTTCTTTTGTCAAATTCTTAGATAAAATAGAACAATCTTCTTCATTAAAACAAGTGTCAACATTCTCTAAAAAATATTCGCTTAAAAAAGGATCACAAGATTTCTTACTGAATAAATTAGAATAAAAGTCTTTTACTTTACCGAGTTTACCGGGTGTTGTCTTCTCTCCATCAAGCTCGTCAATAAAATCTTTACCTCCGGATACTTTTTTAAAAAAGAAACTGGTACATTTTTCATCTTCTTCGAGAACTTTAACTTTAGAATTAAAAATAATTTCTTTACCTTTTTCCTTTAAAAGCCTCTTGATCTCGAACTTGGTGTCTTCAATTTCTTTCTCCACATTCACGCCCATCTTTTTAAAAGAATAAAAACACTGAAGTTGAGTAAATAACTTATTATAAAACATTTTCTTTACCTTTGCTTTTCTTTGACTTTGTTTGATAAAAAACTTCTTTATTTCAACTTTGGCAAAGTCCCACCATACAGATAAATTACTGAAAAAAGGTTTTTTCAACTCCAGTCTTTTAAAAAGAATTTTAAATCTATTGCACACCTCCAAATCGTTAAAAATTTTAGTGTTTAGCTTCCAATGAGAAGGTTTTTTGTTAAAAGCATTTTGGTTTAAATTTAAAGTGCATGAAATTATCTTGTGGTCAGAAAAACCATTCACAGTTGTTTTAAAATGTGTGGCTTTAAAGTGCTTTGAGGAGAAAAAATAGTCGATCCGAGATTCAGCTATTGCACTTTGCCAAGTGATTCTGGATTCCTCACTGCTTCCACAGGATTTCCACACATCATTAAGATCCAAATCTGCAAGAATATTTAAAACAAAAGTAGCGGACTTCTCCTTCTTCCTCCCGTCCAAATGACAATTAAAATCACCACCAATAATTATAGGGTCTGTGCCAACTAAAAACAATTTTAAAATTTCAAATAACTCCATCCTTTTTTCTTTGCATGTATGTCCGTAGACTGAGAAGCATTTGATTTTTTGGCTTTCCCTTTCCACAGTGACCGATAAGATCCTGCCGGGGTAGATCTCTTCAGAATTAATAATTTTCCAATCTTTGTTACATAGGAAAGCTACACCGTCACTCTTGGTCTCATTTCCTCCTGAGAAGATGTAGTTACCATCCCATGAGTCTCCAAGGTAACTATAGCACATTTTTTTCTCAATATTAGCTTCCTGTAAAAAAATAAAGTCATTATTTTGGTTTTTAAAAAAATCATATAAAGCAGCTCTTTTGAACTTGTTGTTTAGGCCCTGAGTATTCAGGGATGTGCACCGAATCATCCTTTTTCATGATCCTGAGGGCTCTCCCTCTCGCCCTTGTGAGGTCTTCCTATTTTTAATTTTGAATGTTCGGAATCCGAGCCGCTAGATGATATGTCACCCAGAAGTTCAAATTCCTGTGGGTTAGTAAAGGATGCTTCTTCTTCTTTACTATCTTTTTTAGGTCTCTTCCGCGACTTACCCGAGGTGTCCATCGGCTGTTGGGCACACGGGATTTCAGATTCCGTCCCGGACACCGAGGATGACTGAGATGGCTCCACCACGGTAAGTTCCTTATCTAGGCTCTCAACCTGTTTCTTCAAAAAATTAACTACAGTATCCGATGCCGCAGTTGCGACTTCTTCAACTATATCACCGCTCACCACGATGTTTTCCTCCATTTCCACATTCTTCTCGTCCCCATCTTCACCAGCCGGAAGGTCTTCTGACGGCTTACTCACATCCTCCTGGGGGACACTTGTTTGCTCCTGTTCAGGAGATTCAGAACTCTCTTCCGATTGTTCTTCTCTATTTTTCGGGCAATCATTACTTTGATGCGGGGTCCCAGGGCACTCCTTACACACATCGCACACTCCAGTGTCGTGCCCATAAGCCTTGCATTTCCGGCAATAATCCGGCCTGTTGGAAAAAAAAACATTTCCTCTCACCCTTCTTATGTAGCAGAAGGGTGGAGGTCGCATGACCCCGCCATAGGCGTCTGGGTCTTTTTTAAGGGTAACAAAATAAAGCCTCTTCCCGTTCCAAACGCCGAAAGAGGTTTCGCACCTTTTCCTGGGGACAATCTTCTCGCAATAGGGTGCAAGAAAGTCTTCCACCTCCTTATCCGAGATGAAAGGACTATACATCTGGATCGTGATAAGTTTAGTTAGGGTCTGGTAGATTGGAGAAACTTCAATCCCCTTCCACACGTCCAGGTGCTTAGTCTTTGTATAGGTTTGGAAAACCTTCTCACACAAAGTATCCTCCGTTAGAGTTACATCAATGATACCTCTCTTGCTGTAGCTCTGAACGCAAATAAAATGTTTAGGTTCCAATTTCATCATTGGTGCCAAAATTTGATGAAAAATAAAGTTTGCATCTTTGTTGTATATTTGTTCTGGTACAACCCAGAAACGCAGAGTCTTCTCCAAAGTAAAATTAACTGAAAAATAATCAGACGAATCGTCTTGGCTTCTGGATGCCATCTTCTCAATAACAGGTTTCAACCCTTTCTCGTCTTTAAATCTTCAGAGAGAAAAAAGGTTCCTGCAGTCAGCGAAGATTTTGATGAGCCTTCTTATCGCCTCTTGAAAATGGATTAGCGTTCCCGGGGTCCTTCCGATCCTTCCACTGCACCGTAGAATCCCTTCTCCGTTGAAGCGTCCAGCCGTCCAGATCCTCCGGGTCCACCGTCACCAAGAAAGAGTCTTTTCTACTCGGACTATGAAGCTTCCCCCCTATAGCAGCAGGTTTCAGTTAAGAAACAAGGCCGAGGGCTTACTTTTCACCGAAGTAGAGCAGACTCTGACCTTCCAGCACAAATTTGATCGTGCCAAAAGGCCGAGAAGCGATACCGACCATAGCTCGCCCAGACCGGGCCCCCTTCAGAACTCTCAGCACTGCTCACGGAGAGGAGACACCGCCAGGAGGCGAAAAACCTACTCTGCAAGTCACACAGTCCTCTGCGTGGGGACGATTAATCTGCATAGGACCGCCCCCAACAGGCACCTCCCCCGCAAAGCAGCAGGGGGGCCGAGCGAGCGGGCGTCTGCACTTCATCTGCCAGCCGCCCGCTGCTACACCCTCCCCACAACAACTCATTTGTCAAGTCAGTCTGACCGACCGACTGCCTGCCTGACGGCTCAGAGATCACTTTTCCTTTCTCTTGACACAGCCGCTGGACGGTGTGAGGGGACAAGCACGCTCGCTCCAGCACACGCTGATAGCTACAGCTTACCTTCGGTCGTTCGCACCTTCTCAGACTGTGACTGCTAGCAGTGGAGGAGGAAGCAGCCAAATCTCAACCTGCAGGTGTCTTCGATTCAAGTAGACGGCTCCAGACTAATCATGATCCAATTAGCTCCAATTAATTAGGCCGCCGATTAGGTCACTTTTATTTTTCCTTTTTTTTTTTTTCCTTTGTTCCGGGTCGGGCCCATTTAGCACCTCATTAATCAATTAGTGAGAAGCCTTTGTTCCTCCTGCAAAAGACACAGCACACAACACACCTGAGTAGGTGACAAAGCACAAGAGCGTCGTCGACGTCACATTGCAAACTTCGGCTCCATTTCTTTTCCCTTTTCCAAAGTTTTGCTATTTATTTCTCTATCTTTTTCACCAAGTTAAGAAGGGGTGCACCGGTCCTGGAGGTACTGCAATACCAGGTCAATGCGTGGAGTGGACAGAGCAAGCTCTTTTTCCATCTCCCTGTTCCAAAAATCCATTTAATATATGGTCCCCAGATAGGGGACGTATCAGATATTAAACTGATAAGAACAGATTTTTTTTTTTTTTTTTTTTTTTTTTTTTTTTTTTTTTTTTTTTTTTTTTTTTTTTTTTTTTTTTTTTTTTTTTTTTTTTTTTTTTTTTTTTTTTTTTTTTTGTTTTTTTTTATCTCAGGTCATCTCTCAATCTCAAATAATAAAAATAGTCTCTTTTTTGTCTCGTAGGAAACATGAAACAATATCTTTATAGAGATTTTAAGATTTTCATCATTGATAAAAAGGTAAGTAATATTTATATATTTTTAACTTTATTTTTAATAATAATACTAATAATAATAATAATAATAATAATAAAAATAATAATATACTTTACTGAATTTTGTTCCATTGGCTTCTTTTCCATGTTTTCTCAGCAGCTTTTGCTCCATAACAAATTTTATCTCTCCAGAAGTGTAGATATAAATAACTTAAAAACAGTTTAAAACACTCATTTTGGCTTATGGTTTCTTTTTTGAAGATTAAAATATTTCTCACCTTCCACAACGCCATCTTCGCACAAGATATTGTAATCCAGGCTACTTTAAAATCTTCATTTTTGAGGTTTAAACCGTATAAAACTAAATAAAAATCCATAAAAGACACATTTGTTAGAAGTTTTAAAAGGGTACTGACCTTCCGCCATATCCCCTGTGCAAAGCCGCAATTCCAAAAGACATGTAACGTGGTTTCGCAGGATCCACAAAACTCCCTGGGGCATTGGCCGCTTCTTATTAAGCCCCTCCTGTGCTGAAAGTCTTTTGTAGGGAGACAATCCTGTACAATACACCATAAAATTTCCTTTTGTGCATTTGTTAAAAATTTAAAATTAATATTTTGCCACACAGTCTCGACCATTTTGTTAGATAGGTTTCCTATTGGAGAATGGGTCACTTGGCTTTCCAGTAATTTTAAAATTTTCTTGTGGTCCATTAAAATTTGTACTTCAACATGTTCCAATTTGTACAGTCTTATAATTTTTTCTAAAACCACATAATTTCCAGCTGGAACCCATCTCCATGGGGTAGATAAAGGTGCGTTAGTCCACTTGTATTTTTTGATAAAAAAGCCACAATTGTACCACATAAAATTCCTTAAGTTAAAATCAGGTCCTAAAATAGTCTTTACACACTGCGATAAAAACTTGCAATAAATGAACTTTCTAAAATCAGGAAATCCTCTTCCGCCTTTAAAAATAGATTTATACACTTCCTCCCGCCTGCATCTCTCCATCTTGCTTTTCCAGAAAAAATAAAAACATTCTCTTATAAATTTTCTTAAAACAATGTCAGGGGGAATAAAAACAGTTGAAATGTATAAAAGCATAGGTAAAATCACTTGTTTTAAAATTAAAATTTTTCCATCCATGCTTAGGCTTCTTAGTTTCCAGAAGGAGAGTTTTTTCCTTACTCTCTCCAGTAGAGATTCCCAATTCTTTATACTACCGCAGTTTTCTGTAAAAACAATTCCTAAAATCTTTATTTCTTGGACCTTCTTAAAACAACAATCTTCATTTAAAATAAACTTTCCACACAATAAAATGTTTGATTTGTCCATATTTAGCTTAAAACCGGCTGCTTCCTGGAACCACTGCACCACCCGAACTATCCGGTTGAGTCCCGTCATGTCCCGGGTGAGCAGGGTCACATCGTCCATATAAGCCACCAATTTTACTGGTACGTTTTTGTTTCCTGGAATAAAAACACCTTTAATTATTTTGTCTTTTCTGATGGCGTTCAGCAGCGGTTCTATTGCACATATGAATAAAATTGGTGATAAAGGGCATCCTTGTTTTACGCCACTTTTTAAAAGAACTTTTTTTGATAAAAAACCGTTAACAGATATTTTACTAAAAGCATCTTCGTATAAAATTCTAATATATTTGACAAATTTTTCTGGACATCCCATCTTCAATAAAACCTTAAATAAAAAATCATGAGACACACGGTCATAGGCCTTTTCAAAATCTAGACTCAATACAGCCAAGTCCTGTTCTCTGTCTTTAAAATCCCATAAAATGTCTCGTACTAAAAACAATGAGTCCGTTATCTTTCTTCCTGGGACCGCACAGGTTTGATCTCTATTAATGACAGAGGCAATTACACTTTTCATTCTGTTAGCCAGGATTTTCGCAAAAATTTTATAATCAGTGTTTAAAAGCGTTATAGGTCTCCAGTTCTTAAGCTCGTTCTTATTACCTTTTTTGTATAGCAGCACGATGAGACCTTCCTTCCATGACTCGGGTAAAACACTGGTAGATAAAATTTCCTGTAAAACATCCATAAAAGCTGTATTGATTATATTCCAAAAGATTTTAAAAAATTCAATAGGAAGGCCATCACTCCCCGGTGTTTTAAGGTTTTTAAAACTTTTTATTGCACACGCCACTTCGCTGTATTCCACATCTTGTGCTAAAAAGTCATATTCGCTTTTATTAAAAGGGACATCAACTTTTTCTAAAAAAAATTCTTCCATAAAAGGGTCACTCTTTCTTTTTTCAAATAAATTAGAATAAAACTCCTCCGCTTTTCTTAATCTGCCATCCAACGATTTTTCACCATCTATTTCTTCTATTGTGTCTTTCTTACTTACTATTTTTTTAAAAAAGAAGTTGGAGCACTTCTCATCCTCCTCCAAGGCTTCCACTCTGGCGTTGAAGATGATCTCCTTTCCTCTTTCTTCCAGTTTTCTTTTGACTTTTATTTTTACTTCTTCAATCTCCTCATCAACTTGGATTCCAGAATTCTTAAATAAATAAAGACACTGTAAATTTGCAAAAAGTTTTTCATACATTCCTCTTTTCTTTTCAGCTCTTTCTTTTGCTTTCTGTATAAAAAAACTTTTACTTTTCTTTTTCACATATTCCCACCACAATAAATTATTCATAAAATCTTTTTTCTTTTCTTCCAATTTCTTAAAAAACTCTTTAAAACTATTTAATATGTCCGGATCTTTTAAAATAGATGTATTTAGTTTCCAGTGGGAAGATTTCTTTTTTGACTCACCATCCAGGAATAAAGTGCACTGCAGTAATTTATGGTCCGAAAAACCATTCACCTTGGTGGCAAACTCTTCTTGTTTAAAGTGCTCCGTGACAAATAAATAATCAATTCTGGATTCCACAGCGTTGTTTCTCCAAGTCATTTTATATTCTTCTTTTTTGCCACATTCCTCCCAGCAATCCCTAAAAAGAAAAATCTCCTTTACCTCTCTCAGGATCCTGGAGGATTTGTCCTTCTCTTTTTCTATGTGACAATTAAAATCTCCGCCCACAATTATCGGGTCCGGACCTACTAAAAACAGTTTTAAAATCTCCAACAATTCTATTCTTTTGTTTTTCTCAGCATGGGCATATATACAAAAACATTTAATTCTTTCTTGGTTTCTTACCACCGTCACACATAAAATTCTTCCGGGGTAGATCTCTTCCACCTTCATGATCTCCCACTCTTTTTTACACAGGAAGGCAACGCCATCACTCCTCACCTCGTTACCTCCTGAGAGAGCGAAGTTCCCGGTCCAATTTTCTTTAAGGTAAGAATAATCCAATTTTTTACCTATATTGCACTCCTGGAGAAAAATAAAATCAAAATCTTCATTTTCAAAAAAATCATATAATACTGCTCTCTTATTCCTTTTGTTAAACCCCTGAACATTCAGGGAGGCAATTTTGATCATCCTTGATCTTTCTTTTTAGGACCATCCCCACCGTCCTGTCTAACACTTCTCTTCACTTTTTCTTTTCCTTCAGATTCTGAGGAAGATGAAGAAGAGAGTTCGCCCAGGTAAGCAGATATTCTTTTCTTACCCGGCTCCTCCTCCTCTCTTTCACTCCCACTCTCTTCACACTTTCCTCGTTTCGCAGATTTAACTTCCAATTCCATTAGTTCTTGACCACACGGAATTCCAGGAGACGCAGATGTGTCTTCCGGTGTCTCCTGTATTACCTGAGGGAGATCACTCACCATCTCTTCTATGTGAGATAGGCCGCACATCTCATTTCCAGCAACCTCTTCGCTAACCACTCCATTTGCATGTTCATTAACATTTCTTTTTTCTATCCCACCATCCGCTCCCGGTGTCTCTTGGGAAACATTAGCTGCAGATGGGCCACTCCCACTCCTCTCACCACTTTCTTCTGCCACGTCAGCTGTGGCGGACTTGTTTGGACAATCCCGTTTCTGATGTGTTTCATTCACACAATCATCACATGGCTCACATTCTTCAGTTCTGTGGCCATATGTTCTACACGCCTTGCAATACTGAGGCATTCCCGTAAAAAAAAGATGTCCTCTTACCCTGTTAACATGTATCACAGGTGGGGGCATCATGATGGAACCTTCAGCGTCCTTCCTGAAGGTCACGGTGTAAATCCTTCTTCCATCCCAGACGCCAAAATCTGTCTTTCCTTTTTTCTGTAAAACAACTTTTTCACAGAATTTAGATAAATAATTATCAACATGAAAATCAGCTAGAAAAGGACTATACATATGGACAGTCAAAGTCCTTGATGCATACTGATATGAGGGATATGCCTGCACTCCACGTAATACATCAGAGTCTCTATTCTCTTCATAGGCTCTGTACGCCTTATTGCAGATCCTCACACTGTTCAGCGTTACATCATAAATACCCCGTTTCTGAAAAGACTGAACACAAACATAATCTTCTGTCTGTAGTCTCAGCAACGGGTCAAAAATGTTATCGTGTAAATACTTAAGGGTTTTTTTCGTACGTTGGTCATCCGACACAACAAAACGGATGGTATCCTTCAGAAAATATTTAGTGGAAAAAAAATCAGTTTCCTCAGACCATTTGGAAGCCATAATTCTTCTCCAAATAATCTGTTCTTCTTTTTTCTTTCAAAAAATAGGAAGAAGATAAACCTTTCCAAACCTCAAGACAGATGTTTCTTAAATCTTGGGTATCGCCTCTCTCCGGTTCAGGATTCCTCCGGTCCGTCTCCTCGTCTAGAAAGCGCCACTTCTCCAGCCGCTGATCCGGTCCACGAATCCTCCCGAACTCCAGAGAACAAAAGGTCACACTCCAGCCAGATCCATAGACACCCCCCAATAGCTGCAGGAATCTGTATAAGATCCAAGGCCGAGGGTACTGTCCTTCTCCGTGCAGGAATGTGCCTTGCCTTCCAGCTCACAACTCAGAAACTAAGTTGATCTTCGCCAAAAGGCCGAGAAGCGATACCGACCATAGCTCGCCCAGACCGGGCCCCCTTCAGAACTCTCAGCACTGCTCACGGAGAGGAGACACCGCCAGGAGGCGAAAAACCTACTCTGCAAGTCACACAGTCCTCTGCGTGGGGACGATTAATCTGCATAGGACCGCCCCCAACAGGCACCTCCCCCGCAAAGCAGCAGGGGGGCCGAGCGAGCGGGCGTCTGCACTTCATCTGCCAGCCGCCCGCTGCTACACCCTCCCCACAACAACTCTTTTGTCAAGTCAGTCTGACCGACCGACTGCCTGCCTGCCTGACGGCTCAGAGATCACTTTTCCTTTCTCTTGACACAGCCGCTGGACGGTGTGAGGGGACAAGCACGCTCGCTCCAGCACACGCTGATAGCTACAGCTTACCTTCGGTCGTTCGCACCTTCTCAGACTGTGACTGCTAGCAGTGGAGGAGGAAGCAGCCAAATCTCAACCTGCAGGTGTCTTCGATTCAAGTAGACGGCTCCAGACTAATCATGATCCAATTAGCTCCAATTAATTAGGCCGCCGATTAGGTCACTTTTATTTTTCCTTTTTTTTTTTTTTCCTTTGTTCCGGGTCGGGCCCATTTAGCACCTCATTAATCAATTAGTGAGAAGCCTTTGTTCCTCCTGCAAAAGACACAGCACACAACACACCTGAGTAGGTGACAAAGCACAAGAGCGTCGTCGACGTCACATTGCAAACTTCGGCTCCATTTCTTTTCCCTTTTCCAAAGTTTTGCTATTTATTTCTCTATCTTTTTCACCAAGTTAAGAAGGGGTGCACCGGTCCTGGAGGTACTGCAATACCAGGTCAATGCGTGGAGTGGACAGAGCAAGCTCTTTTTCCATCTCCCTGTTCCAAAAATCCATTTAATATATGGTCCCCAGATAGGGGACGTATCAGATATTAAACTGATAAGAACAGATACTACACTTGATCTTAGCCAAAAGGCCGAGAAGCGATACCGACCATAGCTCGCCCAGACCGGGCCCCCTTCAGAACTCTCAGCACTGCTCACGGAGAGGAGACACCGCCAGGAGGCGAAAAACCTACTCTGCAAGTCACACAGTCCTCTGCGTGGGGACGATTAATCTGCATAGGACCGCCCCCAACAGGCACCTCCCCCGCAAAGCAGCAGGGGGGCCGAGCGAGCGGGCGTCTGCACTTCATCTGCCAGCCGCCCGCTGCTACACCCTCCCCACAACAACTCTTTTGTCAAGTCAGTCTGACCGACCGACTGCCTGCCTGCCTGACGGCTCAGAGATCACTTTTCCTTTCTCTTGACACAGCCGCTGGACGGTGTGAGGGGACAAGCACGCTCGCTCCAGCACACGCTGATAGCTACAGCTTACCTTCGGTCGTTCGCACCTTCTCAGACTGTGACTGCTAGCAGTGGAGGAGGAAGCAGCCAAATCTCAACCTGCAGGTGTCTTCGATTCAAGTAGACGGCTCCAGACTAATCATGATCCAATTAGCTCCAATTAATTAGGCCGCCGATTAGGTCACTTTTATTTTTCCTTTTTTTTTTTTTTCCTTTGTTCCGGGTCGGGCCCATTTAGCACCTCATTAATCAATTAGTGAGAAGCCTTTGTTCCTCCTGCAAAAGACACAGCACACAACACACCTGAGTAGGTGACAAAGCACAAGAGCGTCGTCGACGTCACATTGCAAACTTCGGCTCCATTTCTTTTCCCTTTTCCAAAGTTTTGCTATTTATTTCTCTATCTTTTTCACCAAGTTAAGAAGGGGTGCACCGGTCCTGGAGGTACTGCAATACCAGGTCAATGCGTGGAGTGGACAGAGCAAGCTCTTTTTCCATCTCCCTGTTCCAAAAATCCATTTAATATATGGTCCCCAGATAGGGGACGTATCAGATATTAAACTGATAAGAACAGATACTACACTTGATCTTAGCCAAAAGGCCGAGAAGCGATACCGACCATAGCTCGCCCAGACCGGGCCCCCTTCAGAACTCTCAGCACTGCTCACGGAGAGGAGACACCGCCAGGAGGCGAAAAACCTACTCTGCAAGTCACACAGTCCTCTGCGTGGGGACGATTAATCTGCATAGGACCGCCCCCAACAGGCACCTCCCCCGCAAAGCAGCAGGGGGGCCGAGCGAGCGGGCGTCTGCACTTCATCTGCCAGCCGCCCGCTGCTACACCCTCCCCACAACAACTCTTTTGTCAAGTCAGTCTGACCGACCGACTGCCTGCCTGCCTGACGGCTCAGAGATCACTTTTCCTTTCTCTTGACACAGCCGCTGGACGGTGTGAGGGGACAAGCACGCTCGCTCCAGCACACGCTGATAGCTACAGCTTACCTTCGGTCGTTCGCACCTTCTCAGACTGTGACTGCTAGCAGTGGAGGAGGAAGCAGCCAAATCTCAACCTGCAGGTGTCTTCGATTCAAGTAGACGGCTCCAGACTAATCATGATCCAATTAGCTCCAATTAATTAGGCCGCCGATTAGGTCACTTTTATTTTTCCTTTTTTTTTTTTTTCCTTTGTTCCGGGTCGGGCCCATTTAGCACCTCATTAATCAATTAGTGAGAAGCCTTTGTTCCTCCTGCAAAAGACACAGCACACAACACACCTGAGTAGGTGACAAAGCACAAGAGCGTCGTCGACGTCACATTGCAAACTTCGGCTCCATTTCTTTTCCCTTTTCCAAAGTTTTGCTATTTATTTCTCTATCTTTTTCACCAAGTTAAGAAGGGGTGCACCGGTCCTGGAGGTACTGCAATACCAGGTCAATGCGTGGAGTGGACAGAGCAAGCTCTTTTTCCATCTCCCTGTTCCAAAAATCCATTTAATATATGGTCCCCAGATAGGGGACGTATCAGATATTAAACTGATAAGAACAGATTTTTTTTTTTTTTTTTTTTTTTTTTTTTTTTTTTTTTTTTTTTATAAAACATCAGACTAACTCAACGTTCAATCTCATGCAAGGAGACTTAGTGAGTTATTGGGTAGCCATCACATGTCTTATACGTTGCTTTTTTTTTTTTTTTTTTTTTTTTCTTAAATCTGTTCTTAACAGTAATCTTAACAAGACTTTTTTTTTTTTTTTTTTTTTTTTTTAATTGAAATTTGTTTTTTTTTTTTTTTTTCAATTTTAAATTTAAACTGGTATTTTTATTGTTTTAGGGCAGGATTCCACCTCCGGTAACTCCAGTACCCTTCGGCCAGGTCCTCACCCCATCTCTTCACATCAAAAAGGTAAGTAAAGTAAAGTCGACTTACATACAATTTAACAGTGTCATTTGGTGACAATCCCACCTTGTTCATGACTAAGATGTTTCTGACGTCCCACAATGTTGCTTTGAGTAGAGCAAAGACTACCCACCACTTACGCTCCTCTCTGTTGTTGGGTTTCCACCCAATTAGCACAGATTCAGGGCTGAAAACAAAATCTTTAAACAAAACATTAAACAAAGGACATAACAATAACAAAACATCTTGTACATAAGAACACTCAAAAAGAGCATGGAAGGCAGTTTCCACCTCTCCACACCCTTCTCTCGGACATCTTTCAGAATCTCCAATACCTCTGTGTTTCATCATTGCCCGCGTGGGCAGTGCCCCATGGAAGGCCAACCAGGTAGTATCCAGGGATTTATTTGATATTCCTGGTACTGAAAATAAATTCCAAACCTTTCGAGAATTGGATTCATTCAGGAAAGGTACACAACAAAAATGTTCCCTGGATCTTAATGCCTGCATAATGTTCTTTTTGTTTGGGACCCCTTCAATAGGTAGTTGGTTTTTCTCTACAAAATTTTTAAGGTAAGTATAGAACCTAGGAAGCACTAAGGCAACTGGCTTGCGCAGATCTCTTTCGCACCATTTCCACTTGGCCAGCAGCCAGCCTGCCCAGTACCTGATAAGGTCAGCTGACCTATTATTGGCTCTAACTGTCTTAGACACCAGTAGTAGATAGTGGGTTTTAAGAAAGATGTCTAAATCAGGGAAGTCCATCCCTCCCACCAGGCGACTACTCCTGATTATTTCCCTCCTGACTTTCTCCATTTTTCCTCCCCAGAAGAATACGCATAATTTTCTGGTAACCCTCTTTATCCACAATTTCTGTGGAGGGAGGATCATGGAAACATATAGGATTAGGGGCAAGATAATAGACTTTAATATGAGGACTTTGCCCTTAAGGGACAGGTTCCTCATCCTCCAGAGGGCTAGTTTTTGGTCTATTCTCCCCTCTAATTGAGAGAAATTCCTCGATCCACTTAGGTCTTGGTCAAAGGTGACACCTAGGACCTCTATTTGTGGTTCCTGCTTCACCTGTTCGATCCGGGTATTAAGGTGCTTCCCAAAAACACTATAACTGCACTTATTCCAATTTACACGCATCCCAGATACTGCACAAAAGATGTTTAAATGCAGGTTGGATCTTTCCAGGTCCGCTTTGGATGTACAGGTAAAGACAATGTCATCCATGTATGCCACGTTTTTAATATGATTCCTTTCACTGCCAGGGACAAAAACTCCGGTCACCACCTTGTCCCTCTGGATGTGAAGCAGTAAGGGTTCCATTGCACATATAAACAACATGGGGGAAAGTGGGCACCCCTGGCGGACTCCTGATCTGATGGCTACTGAAGGGGTTAAATGCCCATTGACAAGTATTTGGCTTTGGATGTCCGTATAGAAGCCCTTCAGGACCTTTAACAGTCCCGGAGGGAGACCCATCCCCTTTAACGTTGTGAAAAGGAAGGAGTGGGAGACCTTATCAAAGGCCTTTTCTAGGTCTATGCTCTCTAGTAGCAGTAAGGTTTTATTCTGCTGACTATGCAGGATGAGATCTCGCAGGAGCAGTAAATTGTCTGTTATCCTGCGTCCTGGCACCGCACAACATTGTTGGTCGCTCACCATTTTATTTATAATTTTACTCATGCGGCTTGTCAGGAGTTTGGCAATTATTTTGTAATCCACATTTAATAAGGTGATGGGGCGCCAGTTTTTTAAATCCCTCCTGTCACCCTTTTTAAATATGAGGGTAACTATTCCTTTTTTCATTGAGGTGGAAATCCTCCCCTCCTTGAGGACATAGGAAACAACTCTAGTGAATTCCTTCTTTATGAAGGGCCAGCATGCAGAGTATAATTCAGCTGGAAACCCATCACTTCCAGGAGTCTTCCCCTTACTCATAGACTCCAGGGCAGCTAAGACCTCCCCCTCTGTGATGTCACTGCTTAGGGCATCCACATCACTGGAGAGCAGCTTATCCTCCAGCACCTCACAATAATCCTCAATCTCCACCTGTGAGGCAGCCCTGTCATGGCTATAGAGATCACTATAGAAATTGGTGACTTTATCTATAATTTGCTGACCTCTGACCTCCTCTTCCTCACCCACTAAAACAGAGGAAATCAGCCCCTTGGCATGACACACTTTTTTAAAGAAGTAGCGAGTACAACTCTCATCCTCCTCTAAGTGTTTCACCCGGGCAGAGTGCACAATACGCTTTCCAATCTCTTTAAGAGAGGCAGCTATATCCTCCTTCACCTGCTGCAGTGCACTCCCCACCTCTACGCCCACTGCATGACACTTACGGAGATACTCCAGTTTCTTTATTTGCATATTAAATCTCCGCCTCCTTTCCTCAGCTAGTCTGAGGCTGGTGTTCCTCAGGTGGGCGGCTAATTGCTGCTTAGTATCATCCCACCAGGAGAGTAAGTCTGAAAATAAAAATTGTTTAGCAACACAGAGGTTAAATAGCCGTTCTAGTTCTTGTAGTACTACAGGAGATGTCAGTAAGCTGCTATTGGCCTTCCATACACCTCTGCCAAATAACAGCGAATCCTGCAGCACCACTTCCACTGACAGAATCCTGTGATCAGAGAACACCACAGGCTCCACCTTACAGGACCCTGGACAGAGACCTTCTGAAAATAAAATAAAATCAATGCGGGATTTGCATTTCCCACTCTCTGAAATAAAAGTAAATTTGTTATCACCAGACATATTCTCAGCCACATCTGTAAACCTCAGGTCCTGAATAAGCTGGTTAAGCACAGCAGATGACGCGTCTGTGCCAGAAGACGAGTCACTCAGCCTATCAGAACCTTTTCTGATACAATTAAAATCTCCTGCTACAATGGTGGGCATCCTTCCTATTATATGCAATTTTAGATTTTCTAGAAAATTAACTCTTTCCCTTTTTTCGGCAGGGGCATAGGTGTTAAAGAGTCTCCATCTGGTGGAATTATAGGAGACTTCCAGGACAGCTAACCTGCCCGGTTCTAGGACTCTAAAGTCATGGGTGTAGATATTAGGATTTTTTATTAGGAAACCTATACCATTATTCCTATTTGTATTGTCTACAGACCAATAGGAGGGTCCTGCAGACCATTCAGAATTTCCAGGGGCTACGCATAGGGCGCATTCCTGGAGACAAATGATATCAGCCGGGTAACTCTTCAGTATGTCTAAGACAGCAGCTCTCCTGTATAAATTGCTGATGCTCCTAACATTTAAGGTGGCAAATATCAGACTCATAATAAGTAACTGGTGGGGAAAATTAACTGGACCCATCATCATCGTTATTTTTTTGTTTGTATTTTCCCCTTGCTTTACATTCGTTTTTATTAACTTTGGATTTTGTGACAGGCGAACTGGGAGAGGATACCTCACTCCAGTCCCCTGAGGATTGGGGCAGCTCCTCTATCTGGAGGACTGCAAAAGGGTTACTATGTTCAAACTTGGCCCTTTTAATTATAATACGCTGGGAACCACCTGTGCCAGAGCCTCTCCTCCCACTCCTCTGGGCAGGTGTCAGCCTGTCGTCTGAATCACTCTGAGCCTGTTCCTCCCATGCTGGAAGGCTGGCTCCTCCCTCCTCCACCTCCTCCTGCACACCTGTGCTCTCCTGCACCATGGCCTCCATCTCCTCAGGCTGCAGGCTCGTTACTGACACCTGTGTGTTGGTGTGATCAGACACCACAGTATCATCATCTTTTTTAACACTTTCTGAAACAGACATTTCTATCGTATTAAATTGCATACAATCATTAGGGGAGTCAGAGGGACCCCCTGCATCAGATGCCACCTCGGGCACAACCTCACCCACCATATGGGCACCTGCAGCGGGCGCTGCCATTTCAGAGACAGGCACATTTATAGACATATTAGCCCCTTCTGCTGCTCTCCTGGCTGCTCCTCTTCTACTAACTGCAGCAGCAGCAGCAGCATAACTTTTAGGCTTATCAAATAAAAAACCAAAATTTGGGCACTGCCTGGCGACATGCCCCCTCTCTCCACACATGTCACAAGTTTTAAAGGGGCACGGTCCCCCACCATGCGACTTTCCTCCACACATCTTGCACACCACCCCTGCATCACAGGTTTCCTTGGTGTGCCCATATTTTCTGCAGTTGCGACAGAATTCAGGCTGCCCTCTGAAAAAACAAAATCCCCTCTCCCCACCTATAGAGAAGGTGGCAGGAGGGCACCTGAAACCACTAAACTCCATATTGTCTTTTTTAAAGACTACAAGGAAGCGCCTCTTCCCATTGTATATGCCCCATTTGTTTCGCATTTTGTCTCCTCCTTCCACAGTCTCGCAAAACTGCCGCAGATAAGCTCTTATGAGCCCCACATCCAGCTTGGTGTTGTACATGTGTACTATAAGGGGTCTTTTAGTTTGTTTAAACAACGGCACTACCTGCACGCAGGCCATTATAGGGGCATTAGACTCTGCCAGTTTGTCAATGGCAGCCATACAAAAATCAGAGTCTTGCAGCTCAATGTCATAGGTTCCCTGACTGGGGAAATCCTGCAGACTTTCAATTTCCTGAGGCTGTAATTTGCATACTTTACCGCATAGCTCTTCTATTATTTCCTTCAGCCCAATGGTGGCGATAAATTCAGGCTTCACCTGGATCCGGATGGTGCTGTCCGCGCTGTTGGACGCCATCCTGCATGCGATGGGTTAATCCTGGGGATAATCCTCAGAGTATATCTTGGGAGAAATCCTGAACCCACACACTCTTTTTCGCTTCCACACACAGGGCTCCTTGCAAGGAAACCCTGGTGTGCACAGGCCAGACCAAGTCTCTCTGATAAGAACAGATACTACACTTGATCTTAGCCAAAAGGCCGAGAAGCGATACCGACCATAGCTCGCCCAGACCGGGCCCCCTTCAGAACTCTCAGCACTGCTCACGGAGAGGAGACACCGCCAGGAGGCGAAAAACCTACTCTGCAAGTCACACAGTCCTCTGCGTGGGGACGATTAATCTGCATAGGACCGCCCCCAACAGGCACCTCCCCCGCAAAGCAGCAGGGGGGCCGAGCGAGCGGGCGTCTGCACTTCATCTGCCAGCCGCCCGCTGCTACACCCTCCCCACAACAACTCTTTTGTCAAGTCAGTCTGACCGACCGACTGCCTGCCTGCCTGACGGCTCAGAGATCACTTTTCCTTTCTCTTGACACAGCCGCTGGACGGTGTGAGGGGACAAGCACGCTCGCTCCAGCACACGCTGATAGCTACAGCTTACCTTCGGTCGTTCGCACCTTCTCAGACTGTGACTGCTAGCAGTGGAGGAGGAAGCAGCCAAATCTCAACCTGCAGGTGTCTTCGATTCAAGTAGACGGCTCCAGACTAATCATGATCCAATTAGCTCCAATTAATTAGGCCGCCGATTAGGTCACTTTTATTTTTCCTTTTTTTTTTTTTTCCTTTGTTCCGGGTCGGGCCCATTTAGCACCTCATTAATCAATTAGTGAGAAGCCTTTGTTCCTCCTGCAAAAGACACAGCACACAACACACCTGAGTAGGTGACAAAGCACAAGAGCGTCGTCGACGTCACATTGCAAACTTCGGCTCCATTTCTTTTCCCTTTTCCAAAGTTTTGCTATTTATTTCTCTATCTTTTTCACCAAGTTAAGAAGGGGTGCACCGGTCCTGGAGGTACTGCAATACCAGGTCAATGCGTGGAGTGGACAGAGCAAGCTCTTTTTCCATCTCCCTGTTCCAAAAATCCATTTAATATATGGTCCCCAGATAGGGGACGTATCAGATATTAAACTGATAAGAACAGATACTACACTTGATCTTAGCCAAAAGGCCGAGAAGCGATACCGACCATAGCTCGCCCAGACCGGGCCCCCTTCAGAACTCTCAGCACTGCTCACGGAGAGGAGACACCGCCAGGAGGCGAAAAACCTACTCTGCAAGTCACACAGTCCTCTGCGTGGGGACGATTAATCTGCATAGGACCGCCCCCAACAGGCACCTCCCCCGCAAAGCAGCAGGGGGGCCGAGCGAGCGGGCGTCTGCACTTCATCTGCCAGCCGCCCGCTGCTACACCCTCCCCACAACAACTCTTTTGTCAAGTCAGTCTGACCGACCGACTGCCTGCCTGCCTGACGGCTCAGAGATCACTTTTCCTTTCTCTTGACACAGCCGCTGGACGGTGTGAGGGGACAAGCACGCTCGCTCCAGCACACGCTGATAGCTACAGCTTACCTTCGGTCGTTCGCACCTTCTCAGACTGTGACTGCTAGCAGTGGAGGAGGAAGCAGCCAAATCTCAACCTGCAGGTGTCTTCGATTCAAGTAGACGGCTCCAGACTAATCATGATCCAATTAGCTCCAATTAATTAGGCCGCCGATTAGGTCACTTTTATTTTTCCTTTTTTTTTTTTTTCCTTTGTTCCGGGTCGGGCCCATTTAGCACCTCATTAATCAATTAGTGAGAAGCCTTTGTTCCTCCTGCAAAAGACACAGCACACAACACACCTGAGTAGGTGACAAAGCACAAGAGCGTCGTCGACGTCACATTGCAAACTTCGGCTCCATTTCTTTTCCCTTTTCCAAAGTTTTGCTATTTATTTCTCTATCTTTTTCACCAAGTTAAGAAGGGGTGCACCGGTCCTGGAGGTACTGCAATACCAGGTCAATGCGTGGAGTGGACAGAGCAAGCTCTTTTTCCATCTCCCTGTTCCAAAAATCCATTTAATATATGGTCCCCAGATAGGGGACGTATCAGATATTAAACTGATAAGAACAGATACTACACTTGATCTTAGCCAAAAGGCCGAGAAGCGATACCGACCATAGCTCGCCCAGACCGGGCCCCCTTCAGAACTCTCAGCACTGCTCACGGAGAGGAGACACCGCCAGGAGGCGAAAAACCTACTCTGCAAGTCACACAGTCCTCTGCGTGGGGACGATTAATCTGCATAGGACCGCCCCCAACAGGCACCTCCCCCGCAAAGCAGCAGGGGGGCCGAGCGAGCGGGCGTCTGCACTTCATCTGCCAGCCGCCCGCTGCTACACCCTCCCCACAACAACTCTTTTGTCAAGTCAGTCTGACCGACCGACTGCCTGCCTGCCTGACGGCTCAGAGATCACTTTTCCTTTCTCTTGACACAGCCGCTGGACGGTGTGAGGGGACAAGCACGCTCGCTCCAGCACACGCTGATAGCTACAGCTTACCTTCGGTCGTTCGCACCTTCTCAGACTGTGACTGCTAGCAGTGGAGGAGGAAGCAGCCAAATCTCAACCTGCAGGTGTCTTCGATTCAAGTAGACGGCTCCAGACTAATCATGATCCAATTAGCTCCAATTAATTAGGCCGCCGATTAGGTCACTTTTATTTTTCCTTTTTTTTTTTTTTCCTTTGTTCCGGGTCGGGCCCATTTAGCACCTCATTAATCAATTAGTGAGAAGCCTTTGTTCCTCCTGCAAAAGACACAGCACACAACACACCTGAGTAGGTGACAAAGCACAAGAGCGTCGTCGACGTCACATTGCAAACTTCGGCTCCATTTCTTTTCCCTTTTCCAAAGTTTTGCTATTTATTTCTCTATCTTTTTCACCAAGTTAAGAAGGGGTGCACCGGTCCTGGAGGTACTGCAATACCAGGTCAATGCGTGGAGTGGACAGAGCAAGCTCTTTTTCCATCTCCCTGTTCCAAAAATCCATTTAATATATGGTCCCCAGATAGGGGACGTATCAGATATTAAACTGATAAGAACAGATACTACACTTGATCTTAGCCAAAAGGCCGAGAAGCGATACCGACCATAGCTCGCCCAGACCGGGCCCCCTTCAGAACTCTCAGCACTGCTCACGGAGAGGAGACACCGCCAGGAGGCGAAAAACCTACTCTGCAAGTCACACAGTCCTCTGCGTGGGGACGATTAATCTGCATAGGACCGCCCCCAACAGGCACCTCCCCCGCAAAGCAGCAGGGGGGCCGAGCGAGCGGGCGTCTGCACTTCATCTGCCAGCCGCCCGCTGCTACACCCTCCCCACAACAACTCTTTTGTCAAGTCAGTCTGACCGACCGACTGCCTGCCTGCCTGACGGCTCAGAGATCACTTTTCCTTTCTCTTGACACAGCCGCTGGACGGTGTGAGGGGACAAGCACGCTCGCTCCAGCACACGCTGATAGCTACAGCTTACCTTCGGTCGTTCGCACCTTCTCAGACTGTGACTGCTAGCAGTGGAGGAGGAAGCAGCCAAATCTCAACCTGCAGGTGTCTTCGATTCAAGTAGACGGCTCCAGACTAATCATGATCCAATTAGCTCCAATTAATTAGGCCGCCGATTAGGTCACTTTTATTTTTCCTTTTTTTTTTTTTTCCTTTGTTCCGGGTCGGGCCCATTTAGCACCTCATTAATCAATTAGTGAGAAGCCTTTGTTCCTCCTGCAAAAGACACAGCACACAACACACCTGAGTAGGTGACAAAGCACAAGAGCGTCGTCGACGTCACATTGCAAACTTCGGCTCCATTTCTTTTCCCTTTTCCAAAGTTTTGCTATTTATTTCTCTATCTTTTTCACCAAGTTAAGAAGGGGTGCACCGGTCCTGGAGGTACTGCAATACCAGGTCAATGCGTGGAGTGGACAGAGCAAGCTCTTTTTCCATCTCCCTGTTCCAAAAATCCATTTAATATATGGTCCCCAGATAGGGGACGTATCAGATATTAAACTGATAAGAACAGATACTACACTTGATCTTAGCCAAAAGGCCGAGAAGCGATACCGACCATAGCTCGCCCAGACCGGGCCCCCTTCAGAACTCTCAGCACTGCTCACGGAGAGGAGACACCGCCAGGAGGCGAAAAACCTACTCTGCAAGTCACACAGTCCTCTGCGTGGGGACGATTAATCTGCATAGGACCGCCCCCAACAGGCACCTCCCCCGCAAAGCAGCAGGGGGGCCGAGCGAGCGGGCGTCTGCACTTCATCTGCCAGCCGCCCGCTGCTACACCCTCCCCACAACAACTCTTTTGTCAAGTCAGTCTGACCGACCGACTGCCTGCCTGCCTGACGGCTCAGAGATCACTTTTCCTTTCTCTTGACACAGCCGCTGGACGGTGTGAGGGGACAAGCACGCTCGCTCCAGCACACGCTGATAGCTACAGCTTACCTTCGGTCGTTCGCACCTTCTCAGACTGTGACTGCTAGCAGTGGAGGAGGAAGCAGCCAAATCTCAACCTGCAGGTGTCTTCGATTCAAGTAGACGGCTCCAGACTAATCATGATCCAATTAGCTCCAATTAATTAGGCCGCCGATTAGGTCACTTTTATTTTTCCTTTTTTTTTTTTTTCCTTTGTTCCGGGTCGGGCCCATTTAGCACCTCATTAATCAATTAGTGAGAAGCCTTTGTTCCTCCTGCAAAAGACACAGCACACAACACACCTGAGTAGGTGACAAAGCACAAGAGCGTCGTCGACGTCACATTGCAAACTTCGGCTCCATTTCTTTTCCCTTTTCCAAAGTTTTGCTATTTATTTCTCTATCTTTTTCACCAAGTTAAGAAGGGGTGCACCGGTCCTGGAGGTACTGCAATACCAGGTCAATGCGTGGAGTGGACAGAGCAAGCTCTTTTTCCATCTCCCTGTTCCAAAAATCCATTTAATATATGGTCCCCAGATAGGGGACGTATCAGATATTAAACTGATAAGAACAGATTTTTTTTTTTTTTTTTTTTTTTTTTTTTTTTTTTTTTTTTTTTTCTTTTTTTTTTTTATGCCATCTCAGTTCGGTCAATCACGAAATATCCTTCTGATACATATCTCTTCATGACCATCACATCATGCCGGCATATTTAATAATTCCCAAAGAAAAAATATTTACATATATACATCACAAAAATAACAATCATCATTCCAAAGACACAAAATCCATCCACTTCTTTACTTTCCAAATCCCCTCCGCATCAGCCCCCCTCTTCCCATCCCATAAATAACATAAATACATTTTCCCCAAAATCACTCTCATACAATCACTTACCGACACATTCTTCCTTCTAAAAACATACACACACCTCATATTCCACAATGCTTCTTTCACACATGCCATCATTAACCACAACAGTCTTACTTTCACATTCCTACTCACAACTATCCCAAACATAAACACCTCAAAATTTAACATTCTCAGCCCTGTGATCTCTTTACACAAAGGCCCCATTCTTTTTATCACCTCTCTCGCATAGCCACAATTCCAAAACAAATGGATGATGTTTTCGTATCCTCCACAGCCTTCCCTAGGACACCGATCACTTAGTGCCAAACCTCTGTTTTTTTGGAATTCCCGCACCGGGAGAACCCCATGAAGCCCCTGCCACACAATTTCCTTCTGCTTATTCGTTAACCCTTCCATTCCAACTCTCTCCCACACCTTCTTAGCATTCACTCCACTCACCATATTTATTTCCACAACCTCATCCTTACTCTCAATCATCCTTATTACGCTTTTCTTATTTTTTAAGACATTCAATCCCACCTCACACAAACTATACTTATTCAAAAACACCCAAACCCATTCATACCACTCTGCACATTCAAACCCCATCGGCCTTCTCAGACTCACAGACGCCCACTTCAACCTATACATCATTCTACCACTCACAAACCTACTCATACACGCCAATTTACCATCCTTCTCCAACACTCCCAACAAGAACACCACAATATTCACACCAAAATAAACATCTAAATTCGGAAAACCAAAACCCCCATTCTCAACACTTTTAACCACAATCATTCTTCTCAATCTTTCCATCTTCGAGTTCCAAAAGAACACAAATAACATTCGATTCAATCTTCTCATCTCCATACACCCCGGTGGAAACACAATCGCAACATACAACAAAATTGACAACACAACACTTTTCACAACCACAATCTTTCCAACCAGCGACAATTCCCTCATCCTCCACATACATAGCTTTCTCTCCACTTTCTCTCTTGCATCCTTCCAACTTTCATCTCCACTCAATCGTTCATCAAACTTAATCCCTAAAATTTTGATAGCACCATTTACTCTATTCATCCCGACTTCCTCATTCACCCTCACTTGCCCAAAACTTTTCCATTCACTCTTCTCCCAGTTAACCTTAAAGGCCGAAGCCGAACAAAAAATCGACACCAACAATCTCACCCGCCTCATTGCACACACAGAATCACAAATCACACACACATCGTCCATATATGCATTCACTTTCAGCTCAACCCCACTGCCACCCGGGATCTGCACCCCTCTCGCCACCTTGTCCCCCCGCACCAAGCAAAGCAAAGGCTCAATGGCACAAATGAAAACAATCGGCGAGAGGGGGCACCCTTGTCTCACTCCGGATCTCACACTTATTCTTCTCCCAATCTTACCATTAACTAATACACGACTAAAAATATTCTTATATAAACTTCTGACACGCTCCACAAACACTCCAGGAAAGCCCAACTCACCCAACACATTAAATACATACCCATGCGCCAACCGATCATACGCTTTCTCAAAATCTAACGAAACCACGCAAACCCCTTTCCCCCTACCTCTCGCATCCCATAAACAATCTCTCAACAAACACAAACTCTCATGAATCTTCCGCCCAGGCACTGCACAACACTGTTCTTCCCCAATCACGCTCCCAATCACTTTCTTCATTCTGTTTGCTATCAACTTGGCATAAATTTTGTAATCACTATTCAATAATGTAATGGGTCTCCAATTTTTAACCAGTCTCAGATCTCCACTCTTAGGAATTAACACAATCACACCTTCCCTCATGCTCTCCGCAATCATAACATTCTCCCACATGTATTCAATCACTCTCAACACTTCCTTCCCAATCACACCCCACAAAACCTTATAAAATTCACTCGGCAATCCATCCACACCAGGCGTCTTATTCGCCCCCATTGAATTGACCACCTCCCACACCTCACTCATCTCAATTGCACCTATAACCGCATCCTTTCCACCAACATCCAAACCCCTCTCCAAACTCTTCAAAACATCCTTTTCCACCTTCACATCCCTCCATTTATCCTCATACAAACATTCATAAAACTTGGCCACTTCCTCAGCTACTTCCACTCCACTCACCTCACAGCCGTCTTCATTCACCACCACAGACATCACCTGCTTTTTCCCAAACACTTTCCTAAAAAAAAACCTCGAACACCTCTCATCATACTCCATTTTTTCCAACTTAGCCCTAAAGATTATGCCTCTCCCTTTCTCTTTCAAAAATTTTTTAACCTCACGCCTTACTTCCAATAACTCAGCATTCACATCAATTCCATTTTCTCTTAACACATACAACCCACTCATACGCCTATTTAACCTTTCATACTCCAACCTTTTCTTTCTAGCCAATTCATACCCCATACTCCTAAAGAAACTTTTTGTTTTAACTTTCACCCATTCCCACCAACATACAATATTCTTAAACTCACACTGCCTCTCACACCATTTCTTAAACAAACTTCCATATTGTCTCCTAACATCCTCATTTTCTAACATTCCAACATTCATCTTCCAGACACCCCTCCCATACATACATTCTTCATTCAAACTTATCTCACACTCAACCAAATTGTGATCAGAAAAAAACACAAATTTTTGCCCATACCTAATAACCCCAACCCCTTCTGAAACAAAACAATAATCTAAACGTGATGACACCCCCCCCCGGTCAGCAAAATAAGTATCACCAAAAGGTTTCTTCCCCACTACCTCCTGAGCATCCTTAAAATGATAGTCAAACAAGATATTTTTAAGTAATTTTCCCGACACATCCCCCCCCTCCTTCCCAATATCTACATTAAAGTCCCCAACACAAACCATCGGAACCCTCCCTTGTATAAACAACTTAACTTTGTCAAAAAACACAACCCTTTCATTTTTCTTAGTTGGTGCATATACATTCAGAATTTTAAATAAAACATTTCTATACTTTAATGTCACCAAAACTGCCCTCCCTTCCTCAATCACCACATACTCCTCTACACTCACATCCCTGTTTTTAATTAACACACCCACTCCAGCATTCTTATTACACATACTACCTGACCAAACCATATCCCCTAATCCCCATTCACTCTCACTCACACTCCCCATAATTCCACACTCCTGTAAGCAAACAATATCACCCACCACCCCTTTAAGGAAATCAAACACCGCTACCCTTCTCACATTAGATCTAATTACCCGTACATTTTGGGAAATAATTTTTACATTCATCCTTAACAAAATAGCCTTAAAGCTCAAAGAACCTTCTTAAGATGAGAAAAAAAAAACATTAGCTATCACCCAATCCCCTCGCAAAAACCCACAGCGTCCATACTTTCTTCCTCCATGACCACCTTCTCTTGGATGTCTTTATGGGCCAGACTCTCCTTACTTTCAGGGATTCCACGAGCCCTCTTAATGGACCTTTGTGGGCCACTATCTTCATCGGATCCAGCGTCAGACTTCTCAACCCCACCACCCTCCCTCCTATATAACTTCGACCCCCCTGGATCTCCAGAGGAATCAACAATATTCTCTGGGTCAGAGTCATGTCCAGGACTTTCACAGTCCTCAATTACTTCACTCTCCTCCCTCATTTCCACCACCACAGGAGCCACAATAGGAGGAGGGGCCACACTCTGACCCACTTCTTCCGGGATCCTCCTTCTCTCTCCAGCCACTCTCGCAGCAACCCTCTTATCCTCCTCCGCCTTCTTTATTAGAGCCCGCTGCATCTGATTTGTCTCCGCCAGCCTTTCGGCATATGAAGACTCTTCCTTCCTCTCTGCAAACAAGGGACAGTACTTGAAGAAATGGCCTTCTGCTCCACACAAGTCGCACCTCCTCACCTGTTTACAGTTCCCTGCTTGATGGCCCGGCTGTTTGCAGTTCCTGCATGTAGCCTGATTCTTACATTCCGCCGCAGTATGCTGGAACTGAAAACAGTTCCTGCAGAATTCCGGCTGTCCAGCATACCATATCCTTCCACGATGGCCCCCAACAGAAAAGTTAGCTGGGGGATGTAGGAATCCTCCCACTGAGGTATCATCCCGTTTGAACTTCACAATGAATTTAATGCGACAGTTGTATACTCCCAAAAAGTTTTTCAACGGAGTAACAGACTTAATCACCGCATAATTCCTTATGTAGGCAGTAATAACGTTTATCGGTGTATATACATTAAAGAGGTGCACAAACAATTCTCTATCTTCAGACCCAAACAAAGGTTCAACCTCAATTCCTTGCAGCAACGAACCCTCCACCGTTTTTACCTTCTCGAAGACGTTTAAGCATCTATTATACTCACGAAACGTCACTTCAAAAGTTCCACGGCTAGGGAGGTCGTTTACTCCAAGCAGGTCTTCCGCCAATACTCCACACTCATCCACCAAAACGGTCTTCAAGATGAAATAGACTCGATTCCTCTCGTCATCCTTTGGCACCGTAAACCGAATCGTATTCTTTACTGCCATGTTTTTCTTCAAAAAGACTGTCGGCCTCACGCCACAGAAAAGTTTCGGATCTCTTCTCTCAAATAAGGGATTCGCTCCAGAAGATCAACCTCCAGAACACTCCCTCGACCTCCTGACTCAGTCCGGGCATGCCATGATCTGAGCCAAAAGGCCGAGAAGCGATACCGACCATAGCTCGCCCAGACCGGGCCCCCTTCAGAACTCTCAGCACTGCTCACGGAGAGGAGACACCGCCAGGAGGCGAAAAACCTACTCTGCAAGTCACACAGTCCTCTGCGTGGGGACGATTAATCTGCATAGGACCGCCCCCAACAGGCACCTCCCCCGCAAAGCAGCAGGGGGGCCGAGCGAGCGGGCGTCTGCACTTCATCTGCCAGCCGCCCGCTGCTACACCCTCCCCACAACAACTCTTTTGTCAAGTCAGTCTGACCGACCGACTGCCTGCCTGCCTGACGGCTCAGAGATCACTTTTCCTTTCTCTTGACACAGCCGCTGGACGGTGTGAGGGGACAAGCACGCTCGCTCCAGCACACGCTGATAGCTACAGCTTACCTTCGGTCGTTCGCACCTTCTCAGACTGTGACTGCTAGCAGTGGAGGAGGAAGCAGCCAAATCTCAACCTGCAGGTGTCTTCGATTCAAGTAGACGGCTCCAGACTAATCATGATCCAATTAGCTCCAATTAATTAGGCCGCCGATTAGGTCACTTTTATTTTTCCTTTTTTTTTTTTTTCCTTTGTTCCGGGTCGGGCCCATTTAGCACCTCATTAATCAATTAGTGAGAAGCCTTTGTTCCTCCTGCAAAAGACACAGCACACAACACACCTGAGTAGGTGACAAAGCACAAGAGCGTCGTCGACGTCACATTGCAAACTTCGGCTCCATTTCTTTTCCCTTTTCCAAAGTTTTGCTATTTATTTCTCTATCTTTTTCACCAAGTTAAGAAGGGGTGCACCGGTCCTGGAGGTACTGCAATACCAGGTCAATGCGTGGAGTGGACAGAGCAAGCTCTTTTTCCATCTCCCTGTTCCAAAAATCCATTTAATATATGGTCCCCAGATAGGGGACGTATCAGATATTAAACTGATAAGAACAGATACTACACTTGATCTTAGCCAAAAGGCCGAGAAGCGATACCGACCATAGCTCGCCCAGACCGGGCCCCCTTCAGAACTCTCAGCACTGCTCACGGAGAGGAGACACCGCCAGGAGGCGAAAAACCTACTCTGCAAGTCACACAGTCCTCTGCGTGGGGACGATTAATCTGCATAGGACCGCCCCCAACAGGCACCTCCCCCGCAAAGCAGCAGGGGGGCCGAGCGAGCGGGCGTCTGCACTTCATCTGCCAGCCGCCCGCTGCTACACCCTCCCCACAACAACTCTTTTGTCAAGTCAGTCTGACCGACCGACTGCCTGCCTGCCTGACGGCTCAGAGATCACTTTTCCTTTCTCTTGACACAGCCGCTGGACGGTGTGAGGGGACAAGCACGCTCGCTCCAGCACACGCTGATAGCTACAGCTTACCTTCGGTCGTTCGCACCTTCTCAGACTGTGACTGCTAGCAGTGGAGGAGGAAGCAGCCAAATCTCAACCTGCAGGTGTCTTCGATTCAAGTAGACGGCTCCAGACTAATCATGATCCAATTAGCTCCAATTAATTAGGCCGCCGATTAGGTCACTTTTATTTTTCCTTTTTTTTTTTTTTCCTTTGTTCCGGGTCGGGCCCATTTAGCACCTCATTAATCAATTAGTGAGAAGCCTTTGTTCCTCCTGCAAAAGACACAGCACACAACACACCTGAGTAGGTGACAAAGCACAAGAGCGTCGTCGACGTCACATTGCAAACTTCGGCTCCATTTCTTTTCCCTTTTCCAAAGTTTTGCTATTTATTTCTCTATCTTTTTCACCAAGTTAAGAAGGGGTGCACCGGTCCTGGAGGTACTGCAATACCAGGTCAATGCGTGGAGTGGACAGAGCAAGCTCTTTTTCCATCTCCCTGTTCCAAAAATCCATTTAATATATGGTCCCCAGATAGGGGACGTATCAGATATTAAACTGATAAGAACAGATACTACACTTGATCTTAGCCAAAAGGCCGAGAAGCGATACCGACCATAGCTCGCCCAGACCGGGCCCCCTTCAGAACTCTCAGCACTGCTCACGGAGAGGAGACACCGCCAGGAGGCGAAAAACCTACTCTGCAAGTCACACAGTCCTCTGCGTGGGGACGATTAATCTGCATAGGACCGCCCCCAACAGGCACCTCCCCCGCAAAGCAGCAGGGGGGCCGAGCGAGCGGGCGTCTGCACTTCATCTGCCAGCCGCCCGCTGCTACACCCTCCCCACAACAACTCTTTTGTCAAGTCAGTCTGACCGACCGACTGCCTGCCTGCCTGACGGCTCAGAGATCACTTTTCCTTTCTCTTGACACAGCCGCTGGACGGTGTGAGGGGACAAGCACGCTCGCTCCAGCACACGCTGATAGCTACAGCTTACCTTCGGTCGTTCGCACCTTCTCAGACTGTGACTGCTAGCAGTGGAGGAGGAAGCAGCCAAATCTCAACCTGCAGGTGTCTTCGATTCAAGTAGACGGCTCCAGACTAATCATGATCCAATTAGCTCCAATTAATTAGGCCGCCGATTAGGTCACTTTTATTTTTCCTTTTTTTTTTTTTTCCTTTGTTCCGGGTCGGGCCCATTTAGCACCTCATTAATCAATTAGTGAGAAGCCTTTGTTCCTCCTGCAAAAGACACAGCACACAACACACCTGAGTAGGTGACAAAGCACAAGAGCGTCGTCGACGTCACATTGCAAACTTCGGCTCCATTTCTTTTCCCTTTTCCAAAGTTTTGCTATTTATTTCTCTATCTTTTTCACCAAGTTAAGAAGGGGTGCACCGGTCCTGGAGGTACTGCAATACCAGGTCAATGCGTGGAGTGGACAGAGCAAGCTCTTTTTCCATCTCCCTGTTCCAAAAATCCATTTAATATATGGTCCCCAGATAGGGGACGTATCAGATATTAAACTGATAAGAACAGATTTTTTTTTTTTTTTTTTTTTTTTTTTAAAGCCATCTCAGGTCGACCAATCAAAAAACACTTTTGTCTCTCAACTGTATTCCTTCATGGTCTCTCATCATGCCGGCTTTATAAATTTTAATCAAATATTGACATATGTTTTACAACACAAAAGAAAACCATCACCCTAACTGCACAAAATCTAACCATTTCTTAATTTTCCAGATGCCTTCTGCATCTGCTCCTCTTTTTCGATCCCACAAATAGCACAAGTACATTTTTCCCAATATCACTCTTATGCAATCACTCACCGACACATTCTTTTTCTTAAACACATACACACATCTCATATCCCATAATGTCTCTTTCACACAAGCCAATATCAACCACAACAATCTCTCCTTCACACCCCGACTCATAACCAAACCAAACATAAACACCTCAAACGTCATGATTTTTAATCCCGTCACCTCTTTACACAAAGGTCCCACCCTCCTTATCACCTCCCTTGCATATCCACAATTCCACAACAAGTGTGCAATGTTCTCATATCCACCACACCCTTCCCTTGGGCACCTATCATTTTTCAATAACCCTCGATTTTTCTGGAATTCCCTCACCGGGAGCACTCCATGTAGTCCTAGCCATATTATTTCCTTTTGCTTATTTGTTAACCCATCCGTTCTACCTTTCTCCCACACTTTTTTAACATCCGTCCCTCTCACCATATTTATCTCTGTCATCACCTCCTTACTTTCAATCATCCGCACAATCTCCTTTTTCTTCCTTAACTCATTCACCTCTATCTCACACAACTTATATTTATTCAAAAACACCCAAACCCATTCATACCAGTCAGCACACACAAAACTCATTGGCTTCATCAAACTCACTCTCACCCATTTTAACCTATACATCATTCTCCCACTTGCAAACTTACTCATACACGCCAACCTTCCATCCTTCAATAATACATTCACCAAAAATACTACTATATTAGTTCCAAAAAAAACTTCCAAATTTGGGAATCCAAAGCCACCATTCTCAACACTCTTCATCACAGTCACTCTCCTCAATCTCTCCATCTTTGAATTCCAAAAAAACACAAAAAGCATCCGATTCAACCTTCTCAACTCAACATACCCAGGCGGAAACACAATTGCCACATACAACAACACAGATAACACCACATTCTTTATTACCATAACTTTACCAATCAACGACAACTCTCTCATCCTCCACATACATAACTTCCTCTCAACTTTCTCTCTTGCTTCACACCAACTCTCTTCTCCATCCAAATTCTCATTAAACTTAACCCCCAATATTTTAATTGCACCATTCACCCTATTCATACCAACCTCTTCATTCACAACCATTCTTCCAAAACTCTTCCACTCGCTCTTTTCCCAATTTACCTTAAAGGCCGAAGCCGAACAAAAAATAGACGTCAATAACTGCACACGTTTCATCGCACACACCGAGTCACACACAACACACACATCATCCATATAAGCATTCACTTTACATTCAATACCACCACTCCCAGGAATCTGCACCCCTCTCACCACCTTATCATTCCGCAGAAGGCACAACAGCGGTTCAATAGCACAAATAAATGCTATTGGCGAGAGGGGGCACCCCTGCCGAACCCCAGACTTAACATTCACCCTCCTTCCAACTCTACCATTCACTAATAATCGACTCCACACATCCACATACAAACTTCTTATACGATTCACAAACACATCCGGAAACCCAAACACACTTAACACTCCAAACAAATAATCATGCGCTAATCTGTCATACGCTTTCTCAAAATCAAGAGATAACACACATACACTTTTCCCTCTACACTTCACATCCCACAAGCAATCTCTCAACAAACATAACCCTTCATGAATTTTTCGACCTGGCACTGCACAACATTGTTCATCCCCAATCACGCTTCCAATCACCCCTTTCATTCGGTTCGCAATTAGCTTAGCATATATCTTATAATCACAATTAAGTAAAGTGATAGGTCTCCAGTTTTTTACATATTTCAGATCACCCTTTTTTGGCAATAACACAATCACACCTTCTTTCATACTATCTGCAATTATCACATTCTCCCACATATATTCAATGACCTTCACTACTTCCATACCAATCACACTCCACATCACTCTATAAAATTCACACGGTAACCCATCCATTCCGGGCGTCTTATTCAAAGCCATTGAACTAACTACATCCCATACCTCATCCAATCCAATCTTCCTCACCATTCTACCTTTTTCTTCTTCATTCAAACTACACCCTAACTTACTTAACATATCCGCCTCTACAATCTCATCCCTCCATTTGTCCTCATACAACCCATCATAAAATTTTGCCACCTCCTCCATAACACCCTCACCATTCACAACACTACCATCTTCATTCATAACCACAGACATCATTGGTTTCTTACAAAAAACTTTCTTAAAGAAAAATCTCGTACACTTTTCATCACTCTCTAACCTATCCAATTTCGCTTTAAACATAATATTTTTCCCTTTTTCTTTAATAAACTGCTTAACCTCTCGCCTCACCTTCAAAATTTCCCCACCCACATCACAACCATTCTCTCTTAACAAAAACAAACCTCTCATTCTTCTATTTAAATTTTCATATTCTATCCTTCTCTTCTTAGCCAATTCATATCCCATACTCTTAAAAAAGCTTTTTGTCTTCACTTTCACCCACTCCCACCATCGCACAACATTCTCAAAATCTTTCTGTCTCTCCTTCCACTCTTTAAACAACACACAAAATCTCTCTTTCACTTCCACATTTTCTAACATCGTCACATTCATCTTCCATATCCCTCTCCCATGCATACATGTTTCATTCACACTAACTTCGCACTCAATCAAATTATGATCTGAAAAACAAACAAACTTTTGTCTATAACTTATAACATCAAACCCTTCGGATACAAAAAAATAATCCAACCTAGAAGAAGAACCCCCCCTATCAGCAAAAAAAGTATTACTATAAGGTTTTTTGCAAACAACTTCTTGAGCATCTCTCAAATTTAAATCATACACAATATTTTTTAATATTTTCCCCGAGACATCCCCACCCTCCCTCCCCACATCAACGTTAAAGTCTCCAACACAAATAATGGGAATCCTCCCCTGCAAAAAAAACTTAATTTTATCGAAAAACGTAACCCTCTCTGTCTTCTTGGTCGGCGCATAAATATTAAGAATTTTAAATAACACATTTCTATATCTTAGAGTTACCAACAACGCCCTCCCCTCCTCAATCACCACATATTCTTCCACATTCACTTCTTTATTTTTGACTAACACACCCACACCATCATTTTTATTATACACACTTCCAGACCACACCCCCTCCCCACACCCCCATTCACTCTCACATACACCACCTTTAACCCCACATTCTTGAAGACAAAATATATCACCTCCTTCTTCTTTAAGAAACTCAAACACTGCTAACCTCCTTACCCGCGACTTAATAACACGCACATTCTGGGAAACAATTTTTAACTGCATTCCCTAATTACTACAAAAAAAGCCTTAAAGCTCAAACCCAGAGAGACATCACTCCTCACCCATCCCCTTTGCGAACACCCACAGTGTCCATACCCTCCTCCTCCACATCCACCTCCTCCTGGACACTCTGATAGTCCATGTCTTCCTGACTTTCAGCGCTTCCGCGGAACTTCTTACCGACCTGCCGCGTGACGCCCTCACCCTCGGATCCAGAGTCATGCTGTTTAATCCCACCACCCTCCCTGTCATATAAACGCGACCCCCCTGGATCTCCAGAGGAATCAATTATGTTCTCTGCACCCGATAAATGTACCGGACTCTCACAATCTTCAATTATTTCTTCTTCATCCCGTATTTCCTCCATTACTGGCAACACTGACTCTTCAGCCTGGGTAGAAAACACACTCCGTACTGCCTCCTCCCTGGCCCTTTTCTCTGCCACTTTTGCAGCCACTCTCTTCTCCTCATCTGCTTGCCTCATCATGGCCCGCTGTTTTCTGTTGGTCTCTGCCAACTTCTCAGCATACGTAGGTTCCACTCCTCTTTCTTCCATCACAGGACAGTTCTTAAGAAAGTGACTATCAGACCCACACAGATCACACCTTCTTCTTTCCTTACACTGTCCTGCCGGGTGGCCAGGCTGCTTACAGTTCCTACAGGTTTGTTCATTCTGACACTGCTCAGCCGTATGTTGGAACTGAAAGCATTTTCTACAAAATGCGGGTTGCCCCACATACCAGATCCGACCTCTATGTCCTCCGACAGAAAAATTTGCAGGAGGGTGTAAAAAACCTCCAACAGATGAGTTATCTCTCTTAAATTTGACCTTGTACTTCACACGGCAATTATATACCCCCAAGAAATTTTTCATTGGGGTCACCGATATCACTTCTGCATAGTTCTTTAGATATGCGGTCACTACATCCACCGGTGTATACACATTGAACAGGTGCACAAAAAGTTCTCTCTCTTCTAGGCCAAAGAGCGGTTCGACTTTTACATCTTTAAGTAAGGGGTCCTCCTTCAACACCTTCAGCTTCTCAAAAACATTCATACACCGATCATACTCATGAAAGGTTACCTCAAATGTGCCTCGGCTCGGGAGGTCGTTTACCCCCAGTAGATCTTGCGCTCTGACTCCGGCCTTCTCCACCAAAATCGATTGTAGAATGTAGTACACCCTGTTCTTCTGTGTATCCTCCGTTGACACCGTAAATCGGATAGTATTTTTCACCGCCATTCTCCTCTTCCACGACAAAAAAAACTGTCGGCAATCAAGCCACAGGAACTTCTTCCAGATCTCTCCTCACCGGGATTCGCCCCAAAGGTCACCCTCTGGAACACTCCCTCGACCTTCGGCTGCGTCCGGACATGCCAGATATCGCAGCCAAAAGGCCGAGAAGCGATACCGACCATAGCTCGCCCAGACCGGGCCCCCTTCAGAACTCTCAGCACTGCTCACGGAGAGGAGACACCGCCAGGAGGCGAAAAACCTACTCTGCAAGTCACACAGTCCTCTGCGTGGGGACGATTAATCTGCATAGGACCGCCCCCAACAGGCACCTCCCCCGCAAAGCAGCAGGGGGGCCGAGCGAGCGGGCGTCTGCACTTCATCTGCCAGCCGCCCGCTGCTACACCCTCCCCACAACAACTCTTTTGTCAAGTCAGTCTGACCGACCGACTGCCTGCCTGCCTGACGGCTCAGAGATCACTTTTCCTTTCTCTTGACACAGCCGCTGGACGGTGTGAGGGGACAAGCACGCTCGCTCCAGCACACGCTGATAGCTACAGCTTACCTTCGGTCGTTCGCACCTTCTCAGACTGTGACTGCTAGCAGTGGAGGAGGAAGCAGCCAAATCTCAACCTGCAGGTGTCTTCGATTCAAGTAGACGGCTCCAGACTAATCATGATCCAATTAGCTCCAATTAATTAGGCCGCCGATTAGGTCACTTTTATTTTTCCTTTTTTTTTTTTTTCCTTTGTTCCGGGTCGGGCCCATTTAGCACCTCATTAATCAATTAGTGAGAAGCCTTTGTTCCTCCTGCAAAAGACACAGCACACAACACACCTGAGTAGGTGACAAAGCACAAGAGCGTCGTCGACGTCACATTGCAAACTTCGGCTCCATTTCTTTTCCCTTTTCCAAAGTTTTGCTATTTATTTCTCTATCTTTTTCACCAAGTTAAGAAGGGGTGCACCGGTCCTGGAGGTACTGCAATACCAGGTCAATGCGTGGAGTGGACAGAGCAAGCTCTTTTTCCATCTCCCTGTTCCAAAAATCCATTTAATATATGGTCCCCAGATAGGGGACGTATCAGATATTAAACTGATAAGAACAGATTTTTTTTTTTTTTTTTTTTTTTTTTTTTTTTTTTTTTTTTTTTTTTATGCCATATCAGATTAGTCAGTCATATTCTTGTCTCAGAACCATTATTCTTTATTCATAATAGTTCCTGACCATCATCATACTTGGCATTTCCAAAAATAAAAGTTTTTAAACAATATATCATAATTCAAAAAGAAAGTCCATACTTACAAAAATTACACTCTTACCCAACCCGTCCATTTCTTCACCTTCCACACCCCTTCGGCATCGAAAGCCACTTTCCTTTTGTCCCATAAGTAACAAATATATAATTTCCCCAACACCATTCTTACACATTCAGCCTCATTCAAACACTTCTTTTTGAAAACATATATATTCCTTACATCCCATAACATTTCTTTTATACATGCCATTATCAACCACAACACTCTCCCTTTAATATCACCACCCACTCCTAAACCAAACATCACAACATCATACGTCATTACATTCACACCAGTCAATTCACGACATAACACTCCCAATCGCTTTAAAACATTCTGAGCAAAAAAACAGTTCCAAAATAAATGAGTCACATTCTCACATCCCCCACATTCTTCCCTCGGACACCTTTCACTCCTAATCACTCCCCTCACACGCTGAAACTCTCTCACTGGTAACACTCCATGCAAACTTTGCCATACAATCTCTTTTTGCCTGTTTGACATCCCATCCATACCTACTTTCTCCCAAGTTTTCCTCACATTCACCCCACCAATCCCTGCAATTTCACTCAAGCTCTCTTTCTCTTCAATCATCCTCACAACACATTTTTTCTTTTTCAGCTCCTCCACTTTCACTTTCCTTAAATCATACTTAATAACAAATTTTTCAATCCATCCATACCACACCGCACACTTAAACGATACAGGTTTTGACAATTCATACTCGCACCATTCCAAACGATAAAACACTCTCCCCCCTACATACTTACACATACATGCCGCTCTACCATTCTTTCCAAGAACACTCAACAAAAAACAAATCATATTAACCCCTAAATATACCTCAAGGTTTGGAAATCCAAACCCCCCTTTTTCCAGTCTCTTCATAACAACACTCCTAGATAGACGTTCCATAGAGGAACTCCAGAAAAACCTAAAAAGAACACGATTCAAAACCATCAAACCTCTATGATTTGGTGGAAAAACTAAAGCTAAATACAAAAAAATAGGCAAAATAACAGCCTTCAAAACAACAACTTTACCAACAAACGACAATTTCCTTAATCTCCACATACACAACTTTCTTTCAACCTTTTCTTTCACATCCACCCAACTATCATTTCCCTCTAAATCCTCACCAAATTTCACACCCAATACCTTAATTGATCCACTCACACTTCTAACGCCCACATCCGCACTCACACTATTTACACCAAAAGCTTTACATTCTGTTTTCTCCCAATTTACTTTAAACGCCGATGCGCCACAAAAAAACGACACTAACAATTTAATCCTTCTCAACCCACATTCAGACTCACACACCACACACACATCATCCATATAACCAGAAACTTTCACCATTCTTCCATTCCCACCCGGCACATGTACACCACGCACAACCTTATCTTTCCTAATCATCCTTAATAAGGGCTCAATCGCACACACAAACACAATAGGAGACAGAGGACACCCCTGTCTCACCCCTGAACACACTTTTACACTCTCAGTCAACACCCCATTCACCAAAATTTTACTTCCAATATCCTCATACAAACTCCTCACTCTTTCCACAAACTCTCCCGGAAAACCCATTCTAACTAATACACTAAATAAAAAACCATGCGCCAATCTATCGTATGCCTTCTCAAAGTCTATAGACAACACATACACTCCCTTCTTTCTCTCCTTGCAATCCCACAACACATCCCTCAACATACACAGACATTCCTGAATCCTTCTCCCTGGTACCGCACAATACTGATCCTCACATACAACTGACTCAATCACCCCTTTCATTCGATTTGCCAACAATTTCGCATAAATTTTATAGTCGCAATTAAGCAGACTAATCGGTCTCCAATTCTTTAAACTTCTTAGATCCCCCTTTTTAGGTAATAACACGATCACACCACCTTTCATACTTTCAGCCATTCTTACATTCTCCCACATATACTTACACACTTCCACCACATCTTTGCCAATCACACTCCACATCACTCTATAAAATTCCACAGACAATCCATCCTCACCTGGCGTTTTATTTAACTTCATACTTGCTATCACCTCCCACACTTCATCCAAACTTATCTCTTTCATCAACATACCTTTATCACATTCATTCACTTGATCATCCAAAAATGTCAACACCTCACTCTCCAAACCTACATCCCTATCTTTCTTTCTAAACAAACACTCATAAAATTTCACAATCTCGCCTTCCACATCAATACTCACACTTCCATCTTCACACAACACCTCATCCAAACTTGCCCTCTTTGAAAAGACTTTTTTGAAAAAAAATCTTGAACATTTTTCATCATGCTCCAATTTTTCAATTTTTGCCCTCATGATAATACTTTTTCCTTTCTTTTCCAATTCTTTCCTAATCTCATTCCTCACACACTCCAAATCCCTCGACACATCTTCACCCCACTCACGCATACATAACAAAAAATTCAAACGCTCGTTCAAACTTTTAAATTCATTCTTCCTTTCACCAGCCTTTCTAACCCCATACTTCTTAAAGAAAAATCTCACCTCATTCTTAACCCAATCCCACCACTCTAAAACACTCCCAAACTCATTTTTCTTTTCGACCCACTTTTTATACTTAAACTCAAAATCCTTTTTCACATCCTCACATTCTAACAAACTCACATTCAACTTCCATACCCCATTCCCGTACTTCCTATCACTCATCACATCCATCCTTCCAGACAACATCACATGATCCGAAAAACACACCTTTTTTTGTGTGTAACTAAAATTACAAAACCCATCAGAAACAAAAATATAGTCCAACTTTGACTCCACCCCTCCTCTATCAGAAAAATAAGTCATTAAATTAACATTGCATAACCCCTGTAAATCTTTTAAACCAAAATCCCCCAAAACATCAACCAAAACCCTCCCAGACATATCCATAGCACTTTTTGTCAAATCACTATTAAAATCCCCAACTAAAATTACTGGATCCCTTCCTTGTAAAAAAAACTTAATTTTGTTAAACAAATCCACCCGCTCATTTTTACACACCGACGCATACATATTAATAACTTTAAACAAAACATTTTTAAACTTACACACAGCCATCATACATCTCCCAGGTTCAATCACAACATAATTTTCTAAACTAACTCGATTTGACTTAAACAAAATACCCACCCCACTATTCCTATTACCCCCACATCCAGACCATACCGACTCCCCCCATAACCACTCCCCCTCACTCACTCCTTCACTTATTCCACATTCCTGTAAACAAAAAATATCAAAAACTTCATTTTTCAACAAATCAAAAATGGCAGTTCTGCGATTCCTAGAACTGAAAACTCTCACATTTTGAGAGTTTAACACAAAACCTGAGGATAGAAAAACACAAAAAACTTAACAATACCAAACCTGGTCAAAAGAAATGTTCAAATTTTAAATCAAAATCAGGTTCCCTGAACCTCAGAGCTATCCTCCATAGGGTCCACCCCCTGTTGCGATAAACACGAAAATCTCGAACCCGACAAGAAGCTCTCGACAGGTGGGTCCGGCTTAAACCTCTTGGTTTCCGTCTTCCTAGACACCGCAAAGGGAGATGCTTCTCCCCCACTGCTCTCAATTGTGTCCCCACCACCCTCCCTTTTACACAGTGGAGTCCCATCTGGTGAGGAGAACTCCACAATATTTTCTGCGTCGGACTCATGTACCGGACTCATACATGATAAGATGTTTACATCAAAGTCCACCGGAGAAGCACACTCCATGCTGGCACTCTCTTCAAGAACTTGAGCTACCTCCTCCTCCTTCCTCCTCCTCTCCCGTTCTTCCTCCTCTCTTTTTTCTTCCTCCTGCCTTCTTTTCTCTTCTGCCTTCCTCTCCTCCTCTCTCTTTCTCAGGAACGCTGTCTGTGCAGCAGCCCTCCTCATTTCTTCCTCTCTTTCTTGGTTCCTTCTCAACTCCGCCACAGGGCAGTCGCTGAACCGATGCCCAGTATCTCCACACATGTCGCATTTCCTCCCTACCGGACATTTAGCAGCAGTGTGGCCAGGGTCTTTGCACACCCTGCAAACTTGACCCTTGGTGCATTCCTCCTGTACATGACCAAACTCGTAACATCGTCTGCAATATTCCGGCTGATTTGCAAAAGACACGAAGCCTCTGTATCCCCCAAACGTGAAGTTTGATGGGGGGTAGGCAAAACCGCCCGGGTTTTCCGGGTCCAAACGGAATTGGACAAAGGCCCTCATTTTACATTTGTATATGTCAAGCTCATTCACTAATTTGTCTATTTTACCCACTTTGACACAATATTTCGACAAGAAACATGAAATCACTTCTGGTGGGGTATATGGGTCGTACACGTGCACTACCACCATTACATCCTGTTGGGCAAATAACGGCAACACTTTAACACCAACCATCAAAGGGTCATGTCTAAGTTCTTTCAGCCGCTCAAAAACATTCAGGCATCTCTTATCATGGTTAAATGTCACCTCATAAGCACCCTGCTTTGGGTAAGAGTTGACGCTCCAGATTTCTTCCTTCCTCACGCCAATTTTCTCCATTATCACCGTCTTCACCATGAATTTCATTTCGTTCCTTGTCTTGTCTCCCACGTCCACTTCCATCCTGATGGTGTTTCTGTATCCAGGCATGTTCTTCCAAAAAAGGTTACTGTCGGCCTTCCGCCACAGACGATCTCTTCTCCTCGGGCTAGACTACCTGAGGTTTTACCCCCAAGCGTCCCCCCTCAACCTTTCGTCACGTCCGGACAAGCCAGATATCGTGCCAAAAGGCCGAGAAGCGATACCGACCATAGCTCGCCCAGACCGGGCCCCCTTCAGAACTCTCAGCACTGCTCACGGAGAGGAGACACCGCCAGGAGGCGAAAAACCTACTCTGCAAGTCACACAGTCCTCTGCGTGGGGACGATTAATCTGCATAGGACCGCCCCCAACAGGCACCTCCCCCGCAAAGCAGCAGGGGGGCCGAGCGAGCGGGCGTCTGCACTTCATCTGCCAGCCGCCCGCTGCTACACCCTCCCCACAACAACTCTTTTGTCAAGTCAGTCTGACCGACCGACTGCCTGCCTGCCTGACGGCTCAGAGATCACTTTTCCTTTCTCTTGACACAGCCGCTGGACGGTGTGAGGGGACAAGCACGCTCGCTCCAGCACACGCTGATAGCTACAGCTTACCTTCGGTCGTTCGCACCTTCTCAGACTGTGACTGCTAGCAGTGGAGGAGGAAGCAGCCAAATCTCAACCTGCAGGTGTCTTCGATTCAAGTAGACGGCTCCAGACTAATCATGATCCAATTAGCTCCAATTAATTAGGCCGCCGATTAGGTCACTTTTATTTTTCCTTTTTTTTTTTTTTCCTTTGTTCCGGGTCGGGCCCATTTAGCACCTCATTAATCAATTAGTGAGAAGCCTTTGTTCCTCCTGCAAAAGACACAGCACACAACACACCTGAGTAGGTGACAAAGCACAAGAGCGTCGTCGACGTCACATTGCAAACTTCGGCTCCATTTCTTTTCCCTTTTCCAAAGTTTTGCTATTTATTTCTCTATCTTTTTCACCAAGTTAAGAAGGGGTGCACCGGTCCTGGAGGTACTGCAATACCAGGTCAATGCGTGGAGTGGACAGAGCAAGCTCTTTTTCCATCTCCCTGTTCCAAAAATCCATTTAATATATGGTCCCCAGATAGGGGACGTATCAGATATTAAACTGATAAGAACAGATACTACACTTGATCTTAGCCAAAAGGCCGAGAAGCGATACCGACCATAGCTCGCCCAGACCGGGCCCCCTTCAGAACTCTCAGCACTGCTCACGGAGAGGAGACACCGCCAGGAGGCGAAAAACCTACTCTGCAAGTCACACAGTCCTCTGCGTGGGGACGATTAATCTGCATAGGACCGCCCCCAACAGGCACCTCCCCCGCAAAGCAGCAGGGGGGCCGAGCGAGCGGGCGTCTGCACTTCATCTGCCAGCCGCCCGCTGCTACACCCTCCCCACAACAACTCTTTTGTCAAGTCAGTCTGACCGACCGACTGCCTGCCTGCCTGACGGCTCAGAGATCACTTTTCCTTTCTCTTGACACAGCCGCTGGACGGTGTGAGGGGACAAGCACGCTCGCTCCAGCACACGCTGATAGCTACAGCTTACCTTCGGTCGTTCGCACCTTCTCAGACTGTGACTGCTAGCAGTGGAGGAGGAAGCAGCCAAATCTCAACCTGCAGGTGTCTTCGATTCAAGTAGACGGCTCCAGACTAATCATGATCCAATTAGCTCCAATTAATTAGGCCGCCGATTAGGTCACTTTTATTTTTCCTTTTTTTTTTTTTTCCTTTGTTCCGGGTCGGGCCCATTTAGCACCTCATTAATCAATTAGTGAGAAGCCTTTGTTCCTCCTGCAAAAGACACAGCACACAACACACCTGAGTAGGTGACAAAGCACAAGAGCGTCGTCGACGTCACATTGCAAACTTCGGCTCCATTTCTTTTCCCTTTTCCAAAGTTTTGCTATTTATTTCTCTATCTTTTTCACCAAGTTAAGAAGGGGTGCACCGGTCCTGGAGGTACTGCAATACCAGGTCAATGCGTGGAGTGGACAGAGCAAGCTCTTTTTCCATCTCCCTGTTCCAAAAATCCATTTAATATATGGTCCCCAGATAGGGGACGTATCAGATATTAAACTGATAAGAACAGATACTACACTTGATCTTAGCCAAAAGGCCGAGAAGCGATACCGACCATAGCTCGCCCAGACCGGGCCCCCTTCAGAACTCTCAGCACTGCTCACGGAGAGGAGACACCGCCAGGAGGCGAAAAACCTACTCTGCAAGTCACACAGTCCTCTGCGTGGGGACGATTAATCTGCATAGGACCGCCCCCAACAGGCACCTCCCCCGCAAAGCAGCAGGGGGGCCGAGCGAGCGGGCGTCTGCACTTCATCTGCCAGCCGCCCGCTGCTACACCCTCCCCACAACAACTCTTTTGTCAAGTCAGTCTGACCGACCGACTGCCTGCCTGCCTGACGGCTCAGAGATCACTTTTCCTTTCTCTTGACACAGCCGCTGGACGGTGTGAGGGGACAAGCACGCTCGCTCCAGCACACGCTGATAGCTACAGCTTACCTTCGGTCGTTCGCACCTTCTCAGACTGTGACTGCTAGCAGTGGAGGAGGAAGCAGCCAAATCTCAACCTGCAGGTGTCTTCGATTCAAGTAGACGGCTCCAGACTAATCATGATCCAATTAGCTCCAATTAATTAGGCCGCCGATTAGGTCACTTTTATTTTTCCTTTTTTTTTTTTTTCCTTTGTTCCGGGTCGGGCCCATTTAGCACCTCATTAATCAATTAGTGAGAAGCCTTTGTTCCTCCTGCAAAAGACACAGCACACAACACACCTGAGTAGGTGACAAAGCACAAGAGCGTCGTCGACGTCACATTGCAAACTTCGGCTCCATTTCTTTTCCCTTTTCCAAAGTTTTGCTATTTATTTCTCTATCTTTTTCACCAAGTTAAGAAGGGGTGCACCGGTCCTGGAGGTACTGCAATACCAGGTCAATGCGTGGAGTGGACAGAGCAAGCTCTTTTTCCATCTCCCTGTTCCAAAAATCCATTTAATATATGGTCCCCAGATAGGGGACGTATCAGATATTAAACTGATAAGAACAGATACTACACTTGATCTTAGCCAAAAGGCCGAGAAGCGATACCGACCATAGCTCGCCCAGACCGGGCCCCCTTCAGAACTCTCAGCACTGCTCACGGAGAGGAGACACCGCCAGGAGGCGAAAAACCTACTCTGCAAGTCACACAGTCCTCTGCGTGGGGACGATTAATCTGCATAGGACCGCCCCCAACAGGCACCTCCCCCGCAAAGCAGCAGGGGGGCCGAGCGAGCGGGCGTCTGCACTTCATCTGCCAGCCGCCCGCTGCTACACCCTCCCCACAACAACTCTTTTGTCAAGTCAGTCTGACCGACCGACTGCCTGCCTGCCTGACGGCTCAGAGATCACTTTTCCTTTCTCTTGACACAGCCGCTGGACGGTGTGAGGGGACAAGCACGCTCGCTCCAGCACACGCTGATAGCTACAGCTTACCTTCGGTCGTTCGCACCTTCTCAGACTGTGACTGCTAGCAGTGGAGGAGGAAGCAGCCAAATCTCAACCTGCAGGTGTCTTCGATTCAAGTAGACGGCTCCAGACTAATCATGATCCAATTAGCTCCAATTAATTAGGCCGCCGATTAGGTCACTTTTATTTTTCCTTTTTTTTTTTTTTCCTTTGTTCCGGGTCGGGCCCATTTAGCACCTCATTAATCAATTAGTGAGAAGCCTTTGTTCCTCCTGCAAAAGACACAGCACACAACACACCTGAGTAGGTGACAAAGCACAAGAGCGTCGTCGACGTCACATTGCAAACTTCGGCTCCATTTCTTTTCCCTTTTCCAAAGTTTTGCTATTTATTTCTCTATCTTTTTCACCAAGTTAAGAAGGGGTGCACCGGTCCTGGAGGTACTGCAATACCAGGTCAATGCGTGGAGTGGACAGAGCAAGCTCTTTTTCCATCTCCCTGTTCCAAAAATCCATTTAATATATGGTCCCCAGATAGGGGACGTATCAGATATTAAACTGATAAGAACAGATTTTTTTTGATTGAAAGAGCCTTTATTCACAGATACACAGTAAAACTTACAGACAGTGTGTGCCATGACGCAGCATGGGCTTTGTACAAAGCACACAATAAATTAAGATACACTCCTAGCACTATCCTAACACTATGGCAGAATAAGTGCTACTCTAGCATACTAGCTCAGGCAAACAAAAAACACACATTTCTCAATAAAAAAAACTAACCTGCAACAGGGGGTGGGAGGGGGGGAGGGAGGAGGGGAAGGGGGTAAGTTGTCACAGGCCCGAAGCTTTATTGAAAAATCACAGACACATGAGGGAGGTAGGGGGGAAGGAGAGGATGGTAAGTCCTCTTCTTCCTGGATGCCTCCTCCTGTGAGGAAAGAGGCAAAGTCCCATAACTCCCTAAATAAAGTCCAAGAAAAACAAAGTCCACAAGAGAAAATGAAGAAGAAGCTTGTCAGTCCTCTTCTTCTGAGTCCACCCTGCTGTCAAGGGAGGCGTAGTCTCTGAGCTGGCTCAAGACTAGCCGGTGACAGTCCTGGATGGACAAAGTTTCTCTGTGGAGGGTGAGGCGCCTCCTGGCGTACCACAAGACGTCTTTGAAGCAGTTCATAAGACGCCAGGCATCCTGGATGGCCCCCACCGTGTGGGTGCCTTGGAACAGGCCATAAAGTGCAGCGTGGCACGTCATGGTGTTCCTGGGCACAGAAAGAAGCAGTTCGTGATCCAGAGCTTTCAACAGGCCCCGAGCAAAGGGGCATTCCCAGAACAGGTGCAATGATGTCTCCTCCGCAAAGGGACACCGGGGGCAGTACTGGGTTTTGCTCAGGTTGCGGGCTGCCATAAATGACCGGGTGGGGAGGCCCCCCTGGATGGCCATCCATGACAGATCCTTGTGCCAGTTGTTAAGCCTTTCACACGACATGTTGGACCACACGGTGTCCATGGTGCTGGTGGTCAGCCCCGGAACACACTCCACAAGATCCTTGGCTCTGATGACTTTGTGGATAGTTTTAGGCTTCCACAAATCCGGCTTGAGTCCCTCCAGATGTTGATCCCTCACAAATTTCACCGCCCTGGCATAGTACCAGGGAGGATCCCAGTTGTAAGGGAAGGAGCTGTTCCACTTGTCCCAACCAAGCCCCCGCCACAGGGGAAGAAGGAAAAAGCGGGACATGGACTTTCCGGCAGAGTCCCTTGGTGTTCGCAGAGTTCGTCGGACCATGTCACACACAAAAGAAATCCAAAGCAAAGTGGGGATGTCGGGGATGCCCTTACCCCCCTTGCGAGGCTCCTTGTACATGACAGACCTTTTGACTCTGTCCATCTTTGAACCCCAAACAAACTTAAACACGGTCCTGGTAATGGCCTTGCTGACTTCGGCCGTGGGAGGCCATGCCTGTGCCGTGTAGTGTAGCACAGGCAGCACCTCGTTACGCAGGACCAATGCTTTCCCCGTGAGGGTAAGCTGTCTGAGGGCCCACAGTCCAATCCGTTGGTTTACCTTGGCCAAGCGTTCTTGCCAAGACTTCGTGGCTGCTCCGTCTTTCCCAAACCAAACCCCCAAAACCTTGATAAAGTCTTGCTGGATGGTGAAGGGAAGAGGTGCAGAAGAAGCAGGGTGCCAATCCCCGAAGAGCATGACCTCCGACTTCTTGCAGTTGACCTTTGCCCCCGAAGCTTGTCCGAACAGCTCACACGTCTGGGCGAGTTCCGTCACCGAACGCTGGTCTGCGCAGAAGACGGTCACGTCGTCCATGTAGAGTGAGCACTTGACCTCGGCGTGTCCTGGTCCCGGTGCGGTGATCCCTCTGATCTCTCCTCTCTGCCGGATAGATTCTGCGAACAGCTCTATAACACAAACAAAGAGAAGAGGTGAAAGAGGGCAGCCTTGTCTAACCCCTGAAAGGATAGGAAAGGGGTTAGTCTTCCAGCCGTTCACCAACACCGTGCTGCAAATGTCAGAATACATCAGGTTAACATAGGTACAAAACATTTTCCCCAGACCAAGCTTGCGCAGTACTTTACCCATGAATTCATGCGAGACTCGGTCGAAGGCCTTCTCCTGATCAAGGCTGACCAGGGCTGCGCGGATGCGGCGGCTTCTGATGTAATGCACCGTGTCTCTCATGAGGGCTAGACTGTCTGCAATCCTGCGGCCTGGGATGCCGCAGGTCTGGTCCGGGTGGATGATCTTCCCTATGACGCCCTTCAGTCTGTTTGCTAGGACCTTTGCCAGGATCTTGTAGTCCACGTTGAGGAGTGAGATGGGACGCCAATTCTTCAGGTCACACCTCTCTCCCTTCCGCTTGTACAGGATCGTGATCATTCCTTGCCTCAATGACGGCGGCATACTGCCCTCCACCACCATCTCCCCAAAGAGCTCCAGCAAGTCCGGGCAGATGAGGTCCCCCAGCGCTACATAGAGCTCCGCTGGGAGGCCGTCACTGCCCGGAGTCCTGCCGGGTCTAAAGGATTTAGCGGCAGAGAGCAGCTCGTCCACCGTCAAAGGGGCGTCCATTTCCGTGGCACCTGCAGGATCAAGGGGGTTAGTGATACCTGCTAGGAACCTCTCGGCGGCTTCCGTGTCTGTGGTTTTCGGGGCGTAGAGGCTGCTGTAGAAGTCGGCGACGACTCCCATCACTGCCTTTTTGCCCCGCTGCATGTTTCCGGCTTCGTCGCGCAGCTCAGTCAGGGGCGTGTGGCCGGCGTGGACTTTCCTGAAAAAGAAAGAGTTACACTTCTCACCCTTCTCCAGGTTGTCCATTTTGGCACGAAAGATGATTCGCTTGGATTCCTCCTCAAAGTGACTTTTCAGACGCTTCTTGGTGTCCTCCAGCTCCTCTCTGACGTCCCAGCCGCAGTGGTGGAGGTCCTGCAGTGATCTCAGCTGACGCTGGAGCTCTCTGAAGTCCCTTTTCACTTTGGCCGCCTGCCGCCTGCCTTTGTCCTGAAAGAAACTACGCAATTCAACTTTAGCATACTCCCACCATTCACTGACAGTAGCAAACAAACATTTGTCATTCCTCAAAACCATGTAGACATCTCTAAGCTCCTCCCGCACTCCCTCCTGTTCCAGCAAGGCACAGTTCAGTTTCCAGGACCCTGGGCCAGTTGGAAAACCATGGCCCAGGGCGCCCCGAACCTGGACGGCCCTGTGGTCAGAGAAGAAGCAGGGGACCACAGAGTACCCACACGGCTTGATCGCTCTAGAGGTGAACACGAAGTCTATCCGGGAACGCAGTGAGCCATCGGGGCGGCTCCACGTGTAATTCACGGAGCCGCACCCCATGGAACCCACCGCGTCCTTTAAGGATGCTTCAGTTACCATCTCTATGAGCAGTTTGGACGTGACATCAAGCTTGCTCGAGGTGCCGGAGCTGCGCCCATCTTCCTCTATGGGGCAGTTGAAGTCTCCGGCCATCACTACGGCCCGGGTGGTGGCGAGCTGCGGTCTGAGGTTCTGGAAAAGTTCCAGACGCTCACCCTTGTCAGGGGATGCGTACACGCTGATTAGCCGCACGGGCTCACCCGCCCAGGAGCCATCTACGACCAGAAGTCGGCCGCAGACTAGCTCCTGGACGGAATCAAGCGTGAAAGCGCTTCCCCTGAGAAGGATGGCGGTGCCTGCAGACTTACAGTCGCCCCCCCCGGACCAGTAGGACGGGCCGTGACTCCACTGCCTGGCCAGATGTTGGTAGGACCTAGAGGAGGGGAGAGCACATTCCTGCAACATAAAAACATCACCTGGTTGGGAGGCAAGAAAGGTTAGTACAGTCGAACAACGAAACTTATCTCTAATGCTTCTAACATTAATGGAGAAAATGGTTAGATTCGCCATCATGGAAAAAGAAAAAGAGGGTGGTTAGGTTGGGACGATACAGCCCTAGTTACCTATCCCGTCAGGTGGCTCTTCCTGCTGGAGGATCGGGGATCCCTCTGCAGTATCCAGCATCTCGTCTATCAACGGATTGAGGGGTGCTGGCAGGTCGTGGAAGCTGGGGCTCTCAGGGTAGTAATCCAGCATGTTCTCAATTTCTGCTTGCAGAACCAGGTCTATAGCGGGAGTGGAGGGCTGTTCGTTCTCCACCAGTACTATTTTCCTGGTGGTCTCTGCTACTGGGCTCTCCGCCTGCTTCCTCTTCCGTTTCTTCTTTGTCTTTGTCTCGGTCTCAGTGCCTGGATCTGTGGGGACAGAGGAAGAGACAAGGGCTTGGGAGGAGAGGTTGGGGAAGTTCTCCACCGTGTAGGATAGGGGATCAGCAGCAGGGGGAGGGGTTTGGGTTAGTGCTGCTGATTCCTGGGGGGTTGCCTTATGGGCCGGTGGCTGAACTGCTGAGACCCCGACTAGGGGGGTGATGGTGGTCTCAGTGGGGGGAGGGGAGGGTTTGGAGTTGGCCTGGGCGGGAGGGGGGGAAGGTGTCACCTTCTTTGTCTTACCCGTCTTCAGTTTTGACACCTCTGCGGGCTTGGCCACATTCCTGGACGTCTGAGTCACCTTCTTTGACGCCTTCTTTTGTTCTGCCGGTTGGTCACCCGACACCTTTGCCTTGGGCTTCTTTGTTGTCTCAGCAGGGGAGCGAGCTTCAAAGCCCTTTCCCGGAGCCGAGGCAGCCACCTCCGCCCATGTTTTCCTCCTTTGTGGACAGGTTTTGTAGACATGTCCAGTCAGGCCGCAAAGGTTGCAAGTAGACTTTCTGGGACAATCTTTGGTTTCGTGGCCTGTAACCCTGCAATTCTTGCAGGCTTCCTCCTTGCAGGCCTTCATCTGATGACCCGTCTTGCCACACTTCCTGCAGGTTTGCGGCATATCCGGATAATAGATGAGGCCGTGGGAGTTGCCCAACATGAATGCTTGGGGCAGGTGTTTGAAACCGTCTTCTGATGCAGAATCCTTCTGCAGCAGGACTGTCGCAGCCCACTTGCCCATCCAAAGGTTGTAGCAGTTCAGGACCTTTTCGGGGCCCCTCACCACCGTGCAGTACCTTTGGAGGAATGTCTCGATGTCCTTGCCGGGGGTCCGCAGGTTCCACATTGACACGATGATCCTCCTCTCCTCCCTCTGTAGCAGGCAACTGCATAAGAATTTGGAGAACGGGGAATCCGGCGTCGCTGCTTTCACTGCTTCCCAGTACCTCTTACAGACCGACATGGAGATGAAGGTCACATAAAAGATCCCGGCAACCATGGCTTGGATCCCAAAGATCTCGTGGCTCAGGATCCCCTGGTCCAGCAGCATCTTCTTGCAGAAGACGTCCTTGGACATGTCCGGCACCCTTCCGTCCACCTCCTTCAGCTTCAGGGCCACCGTATCCCTCATGTAGGGAGGGAGCTTTGGGGGCTCCTGGGTCTTCCTGGGCGGCTTCTGAACCCGAGAAGTGGTGGGGGCTTCGGGGTTGGGGACAGCTGCAGGTCCTGGGGTCTGTACCTCGGGTCCTGGGTCTTTGGCCTCCAGTCTTGGGGTTTCAGCCTTTGGGGCTTCCTCCTCCAGTCTTGGGGCTTCTTTGGGGGTCTTCTGCTTCTTCTTCCTTGCCTCCTTGCTTGCTGGAGCCATGGCTTCGGCTTGCTTGGGGGGTTAAAGAAGAAAAGGTGCAGAAATCCTTGAGCAGGGTCCTCAGCAGAACTTTCCCCAGGGGGAGAAAGCAATGAAGATTTTCCTGCTTGGTCCGGAGGTTCCTAGCCGATCGCTAGGAGCAAGGTTCCACCGGCAGAAATTCCTCCAGAAGAAACAAAGAAGAAGAAGAAAAAGTAATCCCAGAGATAATCCAAGGTTCTTCCAAGAAGCAGCAAGAAAAAGCAGCAACTCTTCCAAATCTTTTCAAAAATCCAGGGTTCCTTCTTCAGATCTTCAGTCTTCCAGAGTTCTTTGTCAGATCCAAGGCAGTTTCTTGAAAAGATACTACACTTGATCTTAGCCAAAAGGCCGAGAAGCGATACCGACCATAGCTCGCCCAGACCGGGCCCCCTTCAGAACTCTCAGCACTGCTCACGGAGAGGAGACACCGCCAGGAGGCGAAAAACCTACTCTGCAAGTCACACAGTCCTCTGCGTGGGGACGATTAATCTGCATAGGACCGCCCCCAACAGGCACCTCCCCCGCAAAGCAGCAGGGGGGCCGAGCGAGCGGGCGTCTGCACTTCATCTGCCAGCCGCCCGCTGCTACACCCTCCCCACAACAACTCTTTTGTCAAGTCAGTCTGACCGACCGACTGCCTGCCTGCCTGACGGCTCAGAGATCACTTTTCCTTTCTCTTGACACAGCCGCTGGACGGTGTGAGGGGACAAGCACGCTCGCTCCAGCACACGCTGATAGCTACAGCTTACCTTCGGTCGTTCGCACCTTCTCAGACTGTGACTGCTAGCAGTGGAGGAGGAAGCAGCCAAATCTCAACCTGCAGGTGTCTTCGATTCAAGTAGACGGCTCCAGACTAATCATGATCCAATTAGCTCCAATTAATTAGGCCGCCGATTAGGTCACTTTTATTTTTCCTTTTTTTTTTTTTTCCTTTGTTCCGGGTCGGGCCCATTTAGCACCTCATTAATCAATTAGTGAGAAGCCTTTGTTCCTCCTGCAAAAGACACAGCACACAACACACCTGAGTAGGTGACAAAGCACAAGAGCGTCGTCGACGTCACATTGCAAACTTCGGCTCCATTTCTTTTCCCTTTTCCAAAGTTTTGCTATTTATTTCTCTATCTTTTTCACCAAGTTAAGAAGGGGTGCACCGGTCCTGGAGGTACTGCAATACCAGGTCAATGCGTGGAGTGGACAGAGCAAGCTCTTTTTCCATCTCCCTGTTCCAAAAATCCATTTAATATATGGTCCCCAGATAGGGGACGTATCAGATATTAAACTGATAAGAACAGATACTACACTTGATCTTAGCCAAAAGGCCGAGAAGCGATACCGACCATAGCTCGCCCAGACCGGGCCCCCTTCAGAACTCTCAGCACTGCTCACGGAGAGGAGACACCGCCAGGAGGCGAAAAACCTACTCTGCAAGTCACACAGTCCTCTGCGTGGGGACGATTAATCTGCATAGGACCGCCCCCAACAGGCACCTCCCCCGCAAAGCAGCAGGGGGGCCGAGCGAGCGGGCGTCTGCACTTCATCTGCCAGCCGCCCGCTGCTACACCCTCCCCACAACAACTCTTTTGTCAAGTCAGTCTGACCGACCGACTGCCTGCCTGCCTGACGGCTCAGAGATCACTTTTCCTTTCTCTTGACACAGCCGCTGGACGGTGTGAGGGGACAAGCACGCTCGCTCCAGCACACGCTGATAGCTACAGCTTACCTTCGGTCGTTCGCACCTTCTCAGACTGTGACTGCTAGCAGTGGAGGAGGAAGCAGCCAAATCTCAACCTGCAGGTGTCTTCGATTCAAGTAGACGGCTCCAGACTAATCATGATCCAATTAGCTCCAATTAATTAGGCCGCCGATTAGGTCACTTTTATTTTTCCTTTTTTTTTTTTTTCCTTTGTTCCGGGTCGGGCCCATTTAGCACCTCATTAATCAATTAGTGAGAAGCCTTTGTTCCTCCTGCAAAAGACACAGCACACAACACACCTGAGTAGGTGACAAAGCACAAGAGCGTCGTCGACGTCACATTGCAAACTTCGGCTCCATTTCTTTTCCCTTTTCCAAAGTTTTGCTATTTATTTCTCTATCTTTTTCACCAAGTTAAGAAGGGGTGCACCGGTCCTGGAGGTACTGCAATACCAGGTCAATGCGTGGAGTGGAC